>NC_086444.1:990793830-991138419 GCF_028390025.1 Pseudophryne corroboree
ACAAGACAAGACAAGGTGATAAAATATTGAATGTTCTGGTCAATGATTCCCTTGCTTGAGAATGGGGGGTAACCAGCCAGGTATCTGGGCTGTACCCTGCCACCCTGACCAGTACAAAAATTGTATTGATGAGGCCACACGTGGCACACAATTAGGAAAAAATGTGGGAAAGGGAGGGGAGAAGGGCTTGCGGGGGGAGGGGGGGGGGCACCGTACCCCACCTGGGTTAGGGTAGCTCCGTATACAGAATAGAGGTGTGTAAATCGTTGGGAAGTATTGATCAAATGTGCACACTGGCAAAGAATGGAAGAAATAAAAATGGATGCTTCTGCTGTTGGTGTTAAGAATTCCTCCAGTTCCGATAGATCCTACAACACCCGGTATTTCCAGGAAGTCTCCCTCCAAGTACTAACCAGGCCGCTTGGCTTCCGAGATCGGGCATATGAGGGATGGAATGGTAGTAGGATCACAAGACTGTTAGAGCCACCAATGAGAGAGCACCGAAAAAAATAGGATAATGGTAGTCTTGTAAAAACAGACGATGTAAACTAAAGATGGGTGAATCTGCTGTCTGTGTTAGGCAGGAATGAACCTGGATCACAGATGAGAGTTCACCGAATAAGTACAGTAGGAGAAGAAATGAAAATTTTTTTTTTAGAAACCAGTGCGTATACACAATTAATTATGTGACAATATTAAGTTCAATTGGTGAAAGTGGAATTAGGATTGGTCAGTCTCAACAGATGATAATATATAGAAATCCCTCCCTACAAATAAAGGGATAAATTTTGCTCCACAGATGAGTTTTTGGCTCATTCTCACCACATAGCTGTTGTGGATGGTACCGTTCTCCAGCACAACCAATTGATTGCACTGATACCCAATTATACGTTACACATTTAGCTCATCATAGCCGGTACTAGATTCTGTGCAATGCAAATGATGATTTATATATCAAACCATTCCACATAAACAACGGAATGACTCTGCATATATACATATACTGTCCACTGTGATATTGTGTGATAATAATAATAATCGTAGTATCGTTCCCAGTAATTACACAGTAATACAATACACAAAATTCACTCTATACCATAGGTATATGCCTCTAAACTGCTTGGTCTAGCAACTACCATTGTATATTGGCTGGCTGCTGAAATCTATCTGTGATGCTAAAGCTATCCAGCTAGCAATCATGTAAGACTAATTCATATACACTGTGTGTCAATAGGACTATCCCAAAAATAAATAAACAAGTAGAAGGTAAAGAGCCGGAGGAGTATTGGTGGGCAAGAGTGCTCCAATTACCCTCCGGCTGTTACCTGGGTCCCAGTCAGGGATCAGCAGCTGTGGGTAAGCTTCTCCTTAGTCCCAGGTGGGCTGGTGGCAGAGTGGGAAAACGTTTCACCCGTCAAGCGGTCTTGTTCACTTCCAAAGGGTGTTGACCTGCAGAATCTATGCAGAATCTGCAATCAGGCTCAGTACACAGAGCTGGATACTTGAGAGAGAGAGAGCTCTTTGTGACTTTGTGTTATTACCCTTTAATTTTGGGTAGACATATTCAATCAACTTTTTCCTGTCCAGAAAATCTGCAATCAGGCTCAATAAACAGAGCTGGACACTTGTGAGAGAGAGCTCCATGTGACTTGGTGTTATTGCCCCCTAATTCCGGGTAGACATATTCAATCAAATTTTAAATCATCTATATATATGAAATATGGATTCTGCCATGTGTGAAGTTGTTTCCTTATTTCTATTTCTTTTTTGCGATACCATATGCTAACCCCTGAAGAAGATATCTTGATGAAACTCGTTGGGTTAAATCAGTCACGGTCTTCTGTTCAGTCCACTACTACATCTTCTTGAGCTCACACACGTAAAGGTGAAGGTGCTTTTCCAACTGTTGAGACTGACGGATTTCCTAAACTGTATTGAGATTTTAATTGTATATGTATCTTTTAATTAAAAGCAAATTTGGTATCTAATTGTGGCTCTTGGCCATTCTCTCTTTTTTTGGGTGATCTTTTAGTGTGAGGGTGTATTTACAGGCATACAACCTATACCGTGAAAAGAGAAAGTCTCGGATTTTATATGAAATCAAGAATTTAATTACAAGTTTATTTCAAGGCTATATACTAAGTGCAGTTGGTTTTTTGTTTGTATGATTATTTTGTAGGAATCCACTAACAGGGGTTCCTTCCAAACTGCTGCTAGTAGTCTGAGTTGAGTCGAAGTTTTAGACATTTTTTTGTGTGTGTATATATATATATATATATATATATATCAAAGACCATGCACTCTTCAATGGTTAGCCATGCCTCTGTGGTGGCTGGCCACACCTCCTCTGCAGGCTGGCCACACCCCTAAGCATGGGCACCTACCACTGTATTCTCCAGTAAACTCTTAATGCCCCAGTATGACAGTGGATGTGCTGAGTCTATAGTCCTGATTCAGAGGTGGACTCAATGCTAATGTTTTTGTACTGCGCATGTGTCACCCAGCGCATGTGCAGCAATTGATTGCGTTGGCGGATGCAGTAAGGGTTTCTTTGCAAAGTGAGTGACAGGTAGTGGCTGTTTGTGGGAGGTAACAGGGCTGGCTTCATAAAAGCAGGCGTGTCGTGACCGTTTCAGTGGCCTGTCTGAGCCTGCAACTGCAAATTTGTATGCAGTTGTAGAGGCTCTGGCGACTTAATTGCAGCGGACATTACTGAACAACTAGGGTTGTTTGAGTTCTGATGGTTGACTGATGGTGCATCTTTGTACGCAACTGGCAGATCAGAGACGCTGTCAATGAGCGTCATTGTGAACAAATGCATACAGCATCATCATTAGCATATTTTCCCAGATCCACTGCGTGAGAAAACTCAGATGCACATGCAACTGCACTCACCTCTGAATCAGGCGCTATATTATGTTTTATGAACCTTGCACTGCTGATATATTTTTCTATGGAATTAAATGTGTGCTGCCTTTAGTTCTTTGGAGCTATAAATCACAGGCTTCCTGGGAAATGATTACCTCGTAAGTACAGCAAAGTGTTTTAATGTTTTGGTCTTCAGCTGCTATGGAACAAGAAGTCCCAGCATGTCTCTGCCAGCAAGACAGGGGCATGCTGGTAATTATAATTACACACTATCCTGATCAAGAAGATGCCTGTTTATTCAAGACAGCCTATACCACCTGCATGTATTCTACTGTAACAAGCCTGCAGATATCGGACATTTATACCTTAACCCAGGAGCCTCCAATACATAAAGAAGTAGAAACAAATTGATAAAGACATTGTAAGTCATAGACAGATTTGTGTTTGTTTATATTTTCCATTTTGTAGCCCTTTCTTCTAGAAGGATTATTTTATTTTACCATCACAATTAGACAGTAACTAAAGCAGCACACAGAGATGTCACCAAGTGACAAGATTGCATGGAATTCACAGGCTTTTAATCCAACATGTTTTCAATGGCCAGAAGCATTGAAGATAGGACATGCAGAAGACAGGCTACAATAATTGGTGTGTGCCCTGAGAGATGCCAGCAAGGCCAAAGCATTTCTGGCTCCATGCTAGCATATATTCTAATTATTAGAGAAAAAAAACATGTGTAGAGCCCAAGTGTTAATCAGTCTCTCTGAGACTTAAGTTTTATGATCTTAGCAATGAATTACGGAATATTTCTTTTCCTGATCTTAAAGCCGTTATCTTGGAATGAATAGAAATGATTGGAACCTTATTATGCACTGTTGCTGTAAGAAAGCAAACTGCGACCTGATTTCCATCATACATTACAGAGGACAAAGAGAATACCAATCTACACAGACTCTATGAAACACACACATTCTCAGACTAATTAAGAGCCAGATCAATGCTCCCTATTTAGAGTACTCTTCACAAAATTCTGTCAAACAAGTATGTGAGTAAATATGGTTTCAATTAACAGAATTTGCTACACAACTAACACAAGATTGACACAGTGAGTTGCATTTAGTAATCCAAGTTAAGGCATTAAATGTGATTTTTGAACAATACTAAGGTGGTATGAAATCAGAGAATACCTACGTGTGATTGGCGGTTACAATGCCGGCAATCAGAAGACCGACAACGGCATCCCAATGGTAAGAATCCTGACAGGGGTTTGGTAAGTATACCTATCCTTCTCCACTAACCCCCTAACCATAACCCTCCCTTCCCACAGCCTAACCCTCCCCCCTGCAGTCTAACCCTAACCCTCCTCGGTGGTGGTGAAACCTAACTCCCCCATTCACCTTGGGGCCTGACCCTAACGGTCTCTGGCATACTTACAATCAGAATGCCGGCTGCTGGGATTCCAAAGTCGACATTTAGACTGATGTAAGGATTTCCGGCTGCCGCCATCCCAACCACCGGCATTCTGAATGCATTCCAGAATCATAAGAAAAAGTGTAATGATGCCCATACACCTAAATATTTATTGTCTGGCTGGTTAGAATGAAAACATGGTAATGGATGAGAGCAAATGATAATCAACCATTTGCTCCTAAATGCCGTAAAACTGACAATACCAGTTGTTCAGACAAGTTGGTTAAATCAATTGGATTTAACCAATTTGTCTAGTTGACCGTTTTGTCTATTTTCCAGTGTTTGGGAGCAAATGGTCAATTGTCATTTGCTCTCATCCATTACCAGGTTTTCATTCCAACCAGCCAGACAATAAATCTTTAGGTGTATGGGCAGCTTAAGATTTCGAATTAGGATGTGATTGTGAGTTGCACCTAATACCCCTTTTCCACTAGCTAAATTTACCCATGTTTTTGCACGGGGTGCGCATCCACACAGGTTTTTAGTTAGTGGAAATGGATCAAAACAGGTTGAGTGACCCTGGAATCCTACCCAGTTAGCTACCTGGGTAGAACACGGTAATGACACGGGTAATTGTGCAGTGGAAACGGTCATTACCCATGTTTTCAGACCCAAGTAACGCTGTGAGACGCTGATTGATGCTTCTGGGGCACAGGAAGATGATGTCATCCCTGGGAAACACGCTGGGCACATGCAGGCACCGCAGCAGCTTACAAACAAATGCGGATGCAAGTCACGCTGTGCACAGCTATTGCAGCAGCTTGCAAACCACTATGCTGGGCACATGCAGGCATTGAAGCAGCTTGCAAACAAACAGACACCCTGAAGTCACGCTGGGCACATACAGATATTTTTATTGCAGCGGCTTCCAAACAAACAGACACTATACAGCAGCAGAAGCTCCAGCACAGCAACATGGCTACCCACACCTGGTCAGACACAGAGATAAAAGAGCTGCTTAATATTCGGGGAGAGGAAGAAATTAGAAGGCGGGTGACTGGAACAGTTAAGGATGCTGTCGTGTATAAGAACATATCCCTTATGCTGGCAGAAAGAGGCATCCCAAAAACTCAGCAACAAGTCGTTAACAAACTGAAGGCACTACGCAGACAATTCACCAAAGTACACGACCATAACCGCAAGAAAAGTGGTGCTGGGCGTATGGAATGGGCATATTATGACCTATGCTATAGTGTCTTCGGCAAAACTGCGATAACAAATCCCATAGCACTATTTTCATCCAGCTCTGCCAGTCGCCAGATGTCAGTAGACGAGGACTGTGAGGAAACACAGCACAGCCTTCCCAGCTCACAATGGAGCCGACCATCCCCGCTGCTTATATAGGACAGCAGTTTCGAAGAATCAACTGCCAACGATGATTCCATCAGTGCAAACACGTCCTATTAGGACGTACCAGAGTCTCAGGCGGAGACGTCGAAACCCCCCAAGACCACGACTTTGCGCTCATATAGTAAGTATCACCATTTACAAACATTTACATACAAACCACTGTACAGCAGGGGTGAAAATACTCCAGGCCCTTCAGCTTATGTAGAACTACACATCCTAGCATGCCCTGCCACAGTTGCAGCAGTCCCTAAACAAAATCTATGTAAAGGCATGCTGAGATGTGTAGTTCCACAACAGCTGGAGGGCTGCAAGTTTCTCAACAAGTTTTAGCTATTTCAGTAGCAGTGAGGGTGCTCCAGTCAATTCTGTGGTTTTGCCTGGTCAATGATTGGCGCATGGTTAATATTGCAGAGTATAGCTAGTGTGCAGGTGGGACGAGGCCACAAACACATATATGCTACCACTGCTATTTTTATATAGAATTATTGTTCATAAAAAAAAATTTCATCCCCTTCACAGTCTACAACGTTCCACAGCGGAAAAAGAAACTGAACAAAACAGAACAAACGATCAGAGCACTGATGTCCATTATCGTGGAACACCTGCGTGAGGTGGATAGTGAGCTGAATTCCCAGGAAGATCCAAGAATTATATATCTTGCGTCCAAAAAGGAAATGCATCAATTATTTATGACGCAGTTAATGGCCATGCATGATAGGCAGATGTCATTTTTTGAGCGCACGTTTGCACGTACTCTAGGTATTACCACACAAGCACAACAGCAAGACACAGCCTACCCACAGCACCGATATGGTCCATACAACTATGAGCCTCCCTCAAATCCCACAACACAAATCCCACAATTTTCAGAATATCGGGTGTATAGACAATTGCCTTAAATAGGGGCAGCTGTTGATAAAAATGTTTGTGTTAAGGTTTCTGTTAGCATTTTACTATGTTATTATTATATTGTTACCTCAAAAATGTGTGGCAGTGAGATCCAAATATTGGGGTTTCCCTGATACCTAGAAAGCCAAACGTTATGGGGGTTTTTACAGAGTGTTCTGTTTGCACTTTAATTCTTTTATAATGTTACCTCAAGGATGTGCGGCAGTGGGATCCAAATATTGGGGTTACCCTGATACCTGCCAAACATTAGAGTAGGAGTCTTCAACGTGTGGCCCTCTAGCTGTTGTGGAAATACATAGCAAGGCATGCTGGGACATATAGTTATGGGGATTTTTATAGAGTGTTCAGTTTGCACTTCAATATTTTATATTGTTACCTCAGAAAATGTGTGCCAACTGTATAAAAGCAAACATATACGAATAATAACTTTTGAACAAATTTTTATAACTGAGAAATTGTAGAAAACAAAATAAACACAAAACTGTTTGCACATAAAAACTTGTCTGTCTTCTCTATCTACTGCAACATTGAGGGATGATTGGCTGCAATGGTGGCCCTGATGCACTCACCACCTATGTCATGCTGATGTACAGTGACCCCCGCCCCATGATCATGCACATTCCACTCAGGGAGAAAGTTTTACTTTTGTATCTCACATATATTGGCTGCTACTATATCTGGCATGATTTCAAGTCCACATCATTCCTCTTCATTAGGCAGTGCCAGCGTCCTTTTAAACGCCCAAGCGCATTCTCTACTGCCATACGGGCCGAACTTAGGGCATAGGTGTATGATGTCTGATCGGAGGATAACTGAACATGGTGGGTGTAGCCCTTCATCAGCCTGCGCTGTAACGGGTATGCTGCATCACCAATGAGGTGGACCGGGATGGCCACACCATCTACGATCACCGATTTCTGTTAATAAAATATTAATATTATTCCAGGGGTAAAACATAGTAAAATAGTAACATAGTATTTGAGGTTGAATAGAGGCAAATTGCCCATCGTGTTCAACCTGTTTTAAGTTGTGATGCAGGGGCGTTTTAAGAGAGGAGGAGGCCCGGGTGCAGCTTCCTTCGTTCGGGTCCCCTCCTCTCTGCCGTCAGCGGGGAGAGTCTGAGCACTAGAGCGCTCAGACTCTACTGCGCATGCGCAGATCTCCGGGAAAATGATGCGGCGGCCATTTTCCCTGAGATTTCTCTACTGCGCATGCGCAGAACTCCTTGAAAATGGCCGCTGGGCCATTTTATGGAGTTTTAACAACGCTGTGGACGTATCCGCGGGATTCCGGAGGGGTGAGTATTCAGAAAATGGGTGCAGCGTGTGCAGTGCGGGCCCCCTCTGGACTCAGGGGCCCGTGTGCACCACACACACTGCACACATTATAGAAACGCCAGTGTTGTGATGATTCTACATACTTGCTGAATAATGTTTTATGACTAGTTAGCTACTATAACTCATGTTACCCCTGGATTAACCACGTTGATATTTTAAGTATTATAACCTTGGATAGCTTTTTCATTCAGAAATTTATCTATTCCTTTTTTAAATCCAATTACAGAGTCCGCCATAACCACCTTCCCTGGCAGGGAGTTCCACATCCTGATTGCTCTAACTATGAAGAACCCTTTCCTCCGTTGCGTTCGGAACTTTCTCTCCTCCAGTCGCAAAGAGTGCCCACGTTTCCTAAACTGTGTTCTTTTAATAAATCATTCCTCTGATAACTCTTTGTGATGTCCCTTTACATATTTGAAGATATTAATAATATCTCCTCTTAGGCGCCTATTTTCTAGTGTATACATATTCAACCTAGTAAGTCTTTCCTTATAGTCCAGTCCTTCTAGGCCTTTAATCAATTTAGTAGCTCACCTTTGAACACTTTCGAGTTCACTGATGTCTTTTTTATACAATGGTGCCCAAAACTGAACACAATATTCCAGGTGCGGACGTACCAATGCCTTATACAGTGGCATGATTACATCCGAGTCCCTTGTCTCAATTCCCCTTTTTATGCACGCTAGCACCTTACTTGCCTTCTTTACTGCGTTTTGAAATTGTGTATGGTTATTAAGCCTATTATCAATGAATACCCCCAAATCTTTTTCCAACTCTGTTTCCCCTAGGCATTCCCCAATTAATATGTAGGATGCAAGTTTGTTTTTAGTCCAAAAATGCACAACCTTGCATTTGCTGTATTGAACCTCATTTTCCATTTAGACGCCCAGAGTTCAAGTTTAGCTCATTCTGCAAGGACTCCACATCCAATTCTGAATTAATTACCTTACACAGTTTAGTATCATCTGCAAAGATTGACACAGTGCTTTCCAGGCCTATTTCTAGGTCATTGATAAATATGTTGAAGAGTAGTGGTCCGAGTACGGACCATTGTGGTATTCCGCTGATTACTGGGGACCAGGTTGAGGACTTCCCGTTGACCAATACTCACTGTACCCTGATATCCAACCAGTTGCTTAGCCATGTGCAAATAATTTTTTCCTAGGCCAAGCTCCTTTAATTTGATCATCAGTCTCCTGTGAGGAACTGTATCGCAGGCTTTTGCAAAATCTAGGAAGACCACATCCACTGCCTTTCCTTGATCAAGATTATTGCTCACTTCTTCGTAGAAGCTAGTTAAGTTAGTCTGACATGACCTGTCCCTCACAAACCCATGCTGATTTTTGCTAATAATACTAGCGGACTGTAGATACTCCTGTATGTCATCCTTTAGAATTCCTTCCAATATTTTCCCCACTATAGATGTTAAACTAACTGGTCTGTAGTTTCCCGGAAGATTTTTGGATCCCTTTTTAAATAATGGCACTACCTCAGCTATACGCCAATCCTTCGGTACCATGACTGATCTAATTGAACTATTGAAAATCAAGTATAGGGGTCGTGCTAGTTGTGAACTAAGCTCCATAAGAACTCTTGGGTGAAGTCTATCAGGACCAGGTGATTTATTAATCTTAATTTTGCTTAGCCTCTCCCGGACTACTTCTTTGCTTAAACAAGTATCTAACCATGAATCATTACTGTCACGATTGTCATGCTCTACTCCCACCATCAGTTCTTCACTGGTGAATACTGATGAATAGAATTTGTTCAGTATTTCCGCTTTTATTTCGTCATCATTTATCAATTCTCCTAATTCATCTTTTAATGGACCTATATTCTCCTTTTTTTAACCTTTTTACCGTTATGTATTTAAAAAACTTTTTAGGATTGGTTTTACTCTATATAGCGATTTGCTTTTCATTTTCCATTTTAGCTGCTCTTATTGCTTTTTTGCTCTTCTTATTACACTCCTTGTAATACTTGAAAGACTCCTCCTTTCCATTAGATTTAAATGCTTTGAAAGCCCGCTTTTTTAAAAATCTATTTCTGCCTTAACCTTCTTGTTAAGCCACATCGGTTTGAGTTTAATACTCCTGCGTTTACTGCCCATGGGAATAAAGTTATGAATATTGCTATCCAGCAACCCTTTTAAAACATCCCACATTTCCGAAGTGTTCTTGTTATTAAATAGAACCTCCCACTCTATGTCGTTAAGTGCACATCTAAGCATACTGAAATTACCCTTCCTAAAGTTAAAAGTTTTGGTGGAACCCCTGTAGCTATGTTTCCTGAAACTGATGTCGAATGTGATCATATGGTGATCACTGTTACCTAAAGTCTCCCCAACTTTAGTGTTTGATATAATGTCCACATTATTAGTAATTACTAGATCCAGGGTAGTTTTACCCCTAGTTGGGTCCTCGACTAATTGAGACAAGTAGTGATCCTTAAACATATTTAAGAACCTGCTGCCCCTCGCTTTAGCACATGAATCGTTACTCCAGTTTATATCCGGGTAATTAAAATCCCCAATCACAAGGATGTCCCCCAATCCCACAGCCATTTTGATTTACTGCAATAGTTGTTCTTCCTCAAGTATGCTAATATCCGGCTGTTTGTAGCACGTGCCTATGACTAGTTTTTTTTGCATCAATTCCCCCACTTGAGATTTCAACCCATAGTGACTCCACATTATCGCCAGTCTCCTCATAGATAACCTCCTTTAGGTATGGTTTAAGTGATGGTTTAACATAAAGACATACACCTCCTCCTCTTTTGTTAGCCCTGTCCCTCTTGAAAAGAGAATACCCCTCCAAGTTAGCAACCCAGTCGTGATAGTCGTCTCACCATGTTTCCGTAATACCTATAATGTCATACTCAGCCTTTGATGCTAACAATTCCAATTGCCCCATTTTACCTGCTAGACTTCTTGCATTTGCAAGCATACATTTTAGTTTATAGGTTCCTTTATTTGTTTGCTTTCCTAAAGATTTCCCATCCTGGTTAACTAGTGCATCCATAGAGTTACTGATACATACTGTCCTTCTCGCTCCCTCTCCAACCCCACCGTACTTAGTATTGCCCTACTTACTTTTTTCTTTGGTGAACCCAATGTTCCCGCCTAAATTCACCGCCCTGACATAAGTATTTTCCCTTAAATTCACCGCCCTGACATAAGTATTTTCCCTTTTTTGTTGGGTATTTTTTTAGTAGTAGTACTACAGGTACAAGCGGGCACGGTTTTCCACCACATGCTGGTACTTGTGGTTCTCCAAGTACCAGCTTGCGGGGGAGGCTTGCTGGGACTTGTAGTACTGCTACTAAAAACAATATTCTGATTTTTTACACTTGGCTATCAGCCCCCCATCCGCCGCCCTTGGATGGGGGGGACAGCCTCGGGCTTCACCCCTGGCCCTTGGGTGGCTGTAGGGGGGGACCCCTTGATTTAAGGGGTTCCCACTCCTCCAGGGTACCCCGGCCAGGGGTGACTAGTTGGGGATGTAATGCCAGGGCAGCCAGGACCACAATAAAAGTGTCCCCCGGCTCTGGCATTATGTACCTGGCTAGTGGAGCCCGGTGCTGGTTCAAAAAATATGGGGGACCCCTACGCTTTTTGTCCCCCGTATTTTTTGCACCAGGACAAGGCGCAGGGCCCGGTGCTGGTTGATTAAATATGGGGGAACCCCAGTCATTTTTTTCCACATATTTTTTCAACCAGGACCGGCTCAAAGAGCCCGAGGCTGGTTTTGCTTAGGAGGGGGGACCCCGCGCATTTTTTTTCTACTTTAAACTATTTTTACTTTTTTTAAAGATGCACAATGAAACCCTGCACGGATCTCACAGATCCGTCCGAGTTTCATTGTTTTAATGTTGGCAGTGTTTTACTATTCACTCCCGTAAAACACTGCCAAAAAATACGAATGACATCGACATCGGAAAACATGAAAATGTAAAATACGACAGCTTAGTAAATGAGTCGTAATAAATTCAAAAAGTTGCAAAATTGCACATTCGATGTCATTCGTGTTTGAACTTTAATCTTATTCTGAAAAATAAGAATTTTAGTAAATATACCCCCATGTGTGTATTCCAGCTACCAGCATTGCCAGTTGTCTGGATTCTGACATCGGTATCCTGAACGCCGGGATCCCGACAGCCAGAAAATTAAACGTATACCCTGCTGCCTGCACTTTAAAAAAATGAGGAAAAGTGCAGACATTGATGATGCAGCTACTCCCCACAATATCCAGGCACCTTAGAGTCTAAAAAATTTTTTTTACGGTTCCCCTTGGCCAAAAGTTTTGTGTTGAGATATTATGAAAAATATATTTAATCAAGTACATTTTGTTTATGTCATTCTTAGGTTCAGTTATGTGGTAAGGGGCAGGATTCTATTTATCCACATATTTTACGATTGGAAACCACAAGCACCGGTTTTGCCTGTTACACTGAGTGTGATATGTATGACCAGCAATTGGGATACCAGTGGTCAAAATACCGACAGCGGCATCCCGATGGAGACAATCCTGACAGGGTGTGGGTAAGTATACTTACCCTCTCCCAACACCCCCTAGCACTAACCATCCCCACAGCTTGAACCTAAACCTCCCCGGTGGTGTCTAAACCTAACCCCGCCTCCCTGCAACCTAAACCCCCTCCCTTGCAGCCTAACTCTAATCCTACCCGGGATGCGCCTAACCCCTCCATCCCCACAGCCTAGCCCTCCCTTCCCCACAGCCTAACCCTAAATGTCCCCGGGGGTTCCTCTACCCAAACCTCACCCCTGCAGGATAATACTACAGTGGGGCGCATACTTACGATCGGATGATGTATGTCAGGATTCCGCATCAGCATATCAGCTGATGTTGGCGTTTCAGCACTGGCATTTTGGCCGCGTGTTGTGATTCCGGCAGTTCAGTGCCAGGGACTGCCACTTTTGGGCTTAAGGCAGCTGTGCTACAGCTCTGCAGTGGCAAGATGTCATCATCACCAGTGCAGGAACTAGACATTTGGTGCCCTATGCCAGAAAAAGAATTGGTGCCTCCTCTCCCGCCATAATAAATTAGGTATAGTCCGTGGCGGAGGCAAGCTAAAAACATAGGGGCGTGGCTTTATGGGGAAGGGGCATGACCACAGAACAGTACTACATTACATGGTACAGAGGTGTCTGTTATTCACATTACATGGCACAGTAGTGTTATTCACATTACACCACACAGTCGTATCTCTTATACACGTTACTCCATGGTAGAGCCCCTTATAAACATTATGTCATGGTAAAGCAACTTACACACAGTACACCACAATAAAGTCCCTGATACACCTTATGAGAGAAAGAGGATACTTGTGGGTTAGAAATTGGAAGAAATCCTGCCGCGCCCTCTGGACTGCTGCGCAAGATAGGTAGTAGGAGATGTCACACAATCTCCAAAGGGTAAATGAACAAAAAGAAAGGTACTACCACCTGAACGCGCTATCCAATTGCAATGTTAATGCATATAATACAATGCGGGGTACCCCAACAGTGTGTAATTGATGATAAATGTCCCAAACAATAAAGAAGTCTCTAATCTTGAGAGAAAAAGTTCACAGAAGGAAGTTCTTGACAGCGGAGAGGAATTTCACGGGGTACACACCGTACTCATGTGGACATGGGGAAGTCCAATGTTCGTAATGGTTTCTTTTCCGTCAAGGGTTCACTGATGGGGTGTCTCTAGGGGAAGAGTTCTTCAACCACGGATGTGCGATTTCCTCGGAAACACAAAGGTGGAAAGATTGATGGTGCAGTGTGTTTGGACCAATTTATAGATACTGATGGTAAGAAAAATGGGATGGTATCTGAGTATTAAGGAGGAGTTTTGCGTACCGAACTTACGTTGGTACGCATGTGAATCCTCCTATAAAGGTATCTTTTAATGGATAATTCACAAGAGGGGATATCCTAGGGTGCAAGAGTATAGGTAGTTTTCTTGGTACACACCGTACCATCCCATTTTTCTTACCATCAGTATCTATAAATTGGTCCAAACACACTGCACCATCAATCTTTCCACCTTTGTGTTTCCGAGGAAATCGCACATCCGTGGTTGAAGAACTCTTCCCCTAGAGACACCCCATCAGTGAACCCTTGACGGAAAAGAAACCATTACGAACATTGGACTTCCCCATGTCCACGTGAGTACGGTGTGTACCCCGTGAAATTCCTCTCCGCTGTCAAGAACTTCCTTCTGTGAACTTTTTCTCTCAAGATTAGAGACTTCTTTATTGTTTGGGACATTTATCATCAATTACACACTGTTGGGGTACCCCGCATTGTATTATATGCATTAACATTGTAATTGGATAGCGCGTTCAGGTGGTAGTACCTTTCTTTTTGTTCTTTTTATTAGAGAAAGAGCCCACATTATGCCAGGTAGAGCCCCTGACACACCTTATGCCAGGTAGAGCCCTTGATACACTTTATGCCAAGTAAAGCCCACATTATACCAGGTAGAGTCCCTGATACCCCTTATGCCAGGTAGAGCTCCTGATACACCTTATGCCAGGAAGAGCCCACATTATACCAAGTAGAGCCCCTGATACACCTTATGCCAAGTAGAGCCCACATTATGCCAGGTAGAGCCCCTGATACACATTATGCCAGGTAGAGCCCACAATAGACCAGATACAGCACCAGATAAACATTATGCCAGGTAGAGCTCACATTATGCCAGGTAGAGCTCCTGATACATATTATGCCAGATAGAGCCCCAAATACAAATTATGTCAGGTAGAGCCCCTAATACACATTATGCTAGGTAGAGCCCACATTATGCCAGGTAGAGCCCCTGATACACATTATGCCAGGTAGAGCCCCAAATACACATAATGCCAGGTAGAGCCCCTATTATACATTATGCTAGGTAGAGCCCGCATTATGCCTGGTAGAGCCCCATATACACATTATGACAGGTAGAATACACATTATGCTAGGTAGAGCCCACATTATGCCAGGTTGAGCCCCTGATATACATTATGCCAGGTAGAACCCCTGATACACATTATGCAAGGTAGAGCCCACATTATGCCAGGTAAAGCTACTAATACACATTACGCCAGGTAGAGCCCACATTTTGCCAGGTAGAGCCCTCTTTGATACACATTATGCCAGGTAGAGCCCAGAGGGAGGGTGTGTGTGTGTGTGTGTGTGTGTGTGTGTGTGTGTGTGTGTGTGTGTAAGAGCAGGGTGTAGTGTCAGGGAACAGGATGTAGTGTCAGTAAGCAGTGTTTGTGTGTGTGTAAAAGCAGGGTGTAGTGTCAGTGAGCAGTGTGTGTGGTGTGTAAGAGCAGGGGGTAGTGTCAGTGGTGTGTGTGTGTGTGTGTGTGTGTGTGTGTGTGTGTGTGAATGTGTGTCTGAGCACCCCCACCACCACCCACACACACACTCACACACACACACACACACACACACACACACACACACAAAACAGCTATGAATTAACTTACAATTCATGTGCCTGGTGGTGAGCAGCAGCAGCCAGCTTCTGCAACCAGGGAGTCCCATCACACAATGCAGGAAAGGAGGAGGGGGGCGGAGCACATGGTGGAATGTGACTGCCTGCTATAATGTATGCAACACTTAAGGAGATGTCATGTGTACCACTTGAGCTGCCAACTTGCTCACCAGGAGCTCTTTGCATCTCGTAAGGGGTGGTATTCATGTGACCGCCGGTCAGCTGACCGACAGTCACATGACCTCCTCCACCAGCCCGACGGGTCACTGTCCCGATGGTCGGCATGCCGACCAACAGGGACTATTTCCACTCGTGGGTGTCCACGACACCCATAGAGTGGGAATAGAACCCGTGGCGACCGCAGGTCGCCACCGAGCCCGCAAGGGGCTTGCTGCACTTGCCCCTCCCCGCCAGGATCCCGGCGTCGGTATGCTGCCGGGATCCCGGCGTTGGTAAGCTGACTGGCGGTCAGGAGACTGCCGGTCAGCCGTACTACACCCCTCTTAAGATCTGGGATCTGGAAAAAAGACATGAAGTATGACTTATACCTAGGATGAAGCACGGCCACCAAAATTTAGTAATCTGATTTCAACATATTGGCAACCCTTGGATCCTGGAGAAGCAAATAAAGGACTTGATCTACAAGTCCGATATACTTAGCAGAATCGCTTTGTTTCATCTCCGCTTTCAATTTCTTTAGCTGATTTTCCAAAAGCGTAATGAGGGGAATCACCTGACTCAAGCTAGTAGTGTCTGATCTCACTTCAAAGGTGGAGAATTTGATGGGTTTCAGCACCTTACACAAGACAGAAAGTATTGTCCACTGCACTGGGCGAGGGTACACTCCCCCTCCTCTCCCAATGTCATAGCTTGTGGTATACAGTAGCTGTGGATGTTTTTTTTGCTGCTCCTCCATCCACTTAAAGATATGAAGTGTGGAATTCCTTCTGATTACCACCTCTTGCTTCAGTTGGTGAGAGGACAAATTGAACTGTTCTTGAAGGTGCTCAAATCTCCTGCATGCTGTGGCTGAATGCTAAAAATATCCCAAAATGGGCCACAGACAGCATCTCCTGCATGCCCCTGTCATTTAAAAAAAAAACCTGTACCACCAAGTTTATTGTGTGAGCAAAATATGGGATGTTGGAATTCACTCAGCTGTGATGCTTTCACAATATTAGAAATGACAAATCCTGAGTCCAAGTGGGGTTAGCCATTTTGCTATGATATCCCTTAGTTCTACTAAGAGGTTGTCAGTGGTATGCCTCTTAGTGAAGCTGGTGATACACAGAGTAGCCTGCCTCTGAATGAACTGGCATTGTTTCTTAGATGCTGCTGCTGAAGATGATTCACCCGCCCAGTGTGCTGTCATAGTTATGTAATCTTTAGTTTACCCACTACTGCTTGTTTACATGTCTGTGATTAAGTGGATAGTGGGTACAATGGCATTTTGCAGGCCAATAATTAGGTGTTTTTTTATTAAAATCCTGGTACAGCCAAGGAATCGCTTTTCGGGTAAAATGGAACCAAGGTGGAATTTGGTACTGGGGACACAGGACCTCAATTAACTGTGTAAAACCCACTGCATTAATGGCAGATATTGGACACAGATTTAATACTAGCATAGCCGTAATGTCACCAGTGATCTGCTAAACGACTTGGTGAGAGCTGTCATAGTTGCTTCCCCTTGCAAAGGAATGTTTCACAGTCAATTTTTTTTAAACTATACTACTAGTAGTCTTCTTGGTTCCCTTCTGGGATAAAGATCCACCCCCAGCAGCAGCAGGCCTAGTGCTGAAAGATTCTTCTGAGGTATCCTGGATAGGGGAGGAGTCACCTAGCCTTAACAAATTGGCTGCAGGACTACCTGTGTTCATTACTGAAGATATTGAGGATGAAGGTGTTGACGGAGGAGATTGCAGGTGCTGGGATGTAGTTGAGAGAAGGGAGCTAGCTAATGCTGGACTGCTTGTTGTTATTTTATCAGCACAAGTTTATGATTTTCCCCAAAACTTTCAATGAGCTCACTGCAAATGACATAATAGAAGTTCCTGGATAGTGAACGCTAGCATCAGCTACACAAATATCCCCCTCATCCTTTTGCAATTCCACAGTGGCATCCTCAGTTTCTATGTCATAAGCTATACTTCTGCTGCTCATCCCTACATTTGCAGAGGGAGCAGAAATGGTGGAAGGTGGCTTCTCTGTGAGAACAGTATCAGAAAGGTCAGGCTCACACATAGCACTCGAGGACACACTTAGACTCTCCTCAGGGATTTGTAACATTTATGTCTCTGAATACACAGTGTTTTCTGCCTTAGTGGTTTTCATTTTTTTATACCTCTGCTAAACTCTGAGTGAAAAGTTCTTGCATTGTCAAAAGAGGCAGAAGAAGATGGCTCACTGACAGTTGCAGAACCACCACTCAGAAATAAAGGCCAAGGCCTGAGTCTTTCCTTTCCACTGTGTGTGTGGTGACTGGCATGTTTGCAATTGTATGTTTTTCTGCACCAAACATTACAGTTATTAGACGTGCTTTTTCTTGAGCACAGTATATTGTTTTTTATTTTTATTTTAGATGTATTGACCTAGACACTCTATGCCCTTATTGTATTGGCTTTAGCAGATGACGTTAAAGAACTAGCGTGGAGATCATGACAGATGGCAGCAGTGCTAGTATTTGGTTGCTCTTCTCTGAACTGGTCGCTATGCATTTATCAATTTAAAGATCACTGCGTGGAGTCACATGGCTTATATATGCATGTGAACAAAGTGCACTAGGGTAAAGAACAACAAACAGTACAAAAAAATAGATCCATTTTTTTTATTTTTTGAACGCACAGCTATGTTCAAACTGCATGGAGTCACAGGGCTTTGAACAAAGCACACTAGGCTAAAGCCCACCAAACAGTACAAATAATACAAGAAAATATTTATTTTTAACTTTGCAGCTCAAGTCTCACTGCGGCAATTCAAAAGGCTTTTATTTTATTATGTACGTGAATAATAAACGCACAGGGGTACAGTGTATGCAGGTTGTGCAAACTCAAAAAAAAATATATTTTTTTAAACTTTTTTCCTTTATATTTACTTTTTTCACAATTGATAATAACAATAAACACTGTAATGCTGCTTGGGAACACACAGACAGTTTAGATGGACACAGCATAGCCAATTTAATCCAGCAGAGTACAGTGCAGCACACAGCAGCGTGCCCCTTGTATACAATAACTATACAAACAGCTGAGCCAATTTATAGCACAGTACAGCACAGCACACAGCAGCTTGCCCCTTGTATGCACTAACTATACACACAGCTCAACCAGTTTACAGCAGAGCACTGCACAACACACAGCAGCTTGTCCTTTGTATGCACTAACTATACACACAGCTCAACCAATTTACAGCAGAGTACAGTACAGCACACAGCAGCATGCCCCTTGTATACGCTGACTATACAGCTCAGCCAATTTACAGCAGAGTACAGCGCAGCACACGGTAGCATGCCCCTTGAATACACTGACTTTACAAACAGCTCAGCCAATTTACAGCAGGGCACCGCACAGCACACAGCAGCATGCCTGAACAGAATGAAATGGCCACATCGACCTTATAAAGAATCCAAAACCAACAAGGAGGATGATGTTTTGTCTTGATGTGGAATCCAAGCCTTTCAGGAAACCCCGAACAGCGGCTTGGGTAAACGTGTATTACAGAAGTTCAGAGTGGTTCAGATTCCAGGTAGCCAAACATCTTATCTCTAAATGCAACTAGGACGCATGAGTAGACTTTGCTGATTAATTTGATATAACACTTGTATATATCTGTGTGAGTTTGAGTCTCTGAATCTGTATATAAAGTGCTACAATGTAGCAGCTGCAGCTATTTTCCAGTACAAGTTCTGTTGTGTTTTGCACACAGACTCAGTGGGTTGGGGCTGGGAGACCAGCACTCGGGATCCCGGAGGTCAGCATACCGACCACGGGATCCGGGCAGCAGAATGTCTCCTGGCATTTTGTTTGCTATGGATCCCCGCTGTTGGTATGGTGATCACCGGGATCCCAAGCAGCGGTCACATGACCGCATCCTGACTCAGTCATACACGATATATAGGTGTGATACAGTACTGTATATCAAATTAATCAGCACAGTCTCCTGGTGTGTACCTGTCACTGGAGCAACTAAGATGCATTTCTGGTTAATAAAAAAAACACCCGACATTAGCAGAGTTGCACAGGACCTGGCAGCTCACTCATGCCAGGCATCTCGCTCTGCATGACATATTGAGGCTAGATGTATGGAACACATCTGTATGTCTGTGTGTGTGTGTGTGTGTGTGTGTGTGTGTGTGTGTGTGTGTGTGTGTGTATATATATATATATATATATATATATATATATATAGAAGCGAAATCTAAGCGGCACTCACCAGACTGCAGAGCTTGAATAAAAATGTCCTTTATTAGGGTCCTACGTTTCGGGGACAATCCCCTGTCATCAGGGACAGCTTGAATACAACAGTGCACAATACAAACATATAAATACCTACACCAATTAACAGAAACTAGCAGCAGGTGTACTCACCCAGCCGGCGCCGCCCGCCCGATTCACGGAGCCCGCGTCTGAACTCAGTGTCGCGAGATCCGTGACATCAGCGCGCCGCGTCCTCCGGCGAGAGAGTCCCGGTCACCTAGCAACCTTCCGAGTTTCACAAAACCCAAATACATACACATATATACCACATTATTTCAATCTTCGTTGCACATATTACAAGTAGCATTATTACTACTAATATATTATGCTATGTAAATGTAGTTACTAGATCATAACATTGTAATACGCTATATCTCTACCATATCAGAAACTGAACATATCTGATGATTCTAAAGCTGTTACAATTGTTTAATTATAAGATAGGCTACCCAGGAATGCTACACTGTTGCTTGCCATGGTTAACTCATAGGAAACTGTCACGATCTAGGTAATTCCTTATCAGTATTTACCTTCCAAATGCCTCCTGAGACTGTCCCAGTGTTCCAAGCCTGGATTCCATCTGCACTGTCTGTGTGCAGCACACTGCATCTCATTGTCTCAAATCTCTTCACTGTGATTCTGGCAGCTTCATGGTTAAAGCTCACGTTACAAACAATCTTTCCCTCCAAAAGCTACCATGGGCGCAGCCATGTTTTCCTAATCACATGTTACCTTTCAGCCTATCAGCTGCACTCTGCTCTCAGCCTGATTACACAGCAGCTGCACTCTGGTCTCTGGTTAATCAGCCAGCCAATCCCTGCTTCCCAGCAGGTATAAATAACCTGTTCCTGGGGTGGAAAGATGTCAGTGCTTCAATTGTCTTCAGTGATTCCAGTGTGCAGTTCTCCCATGGACTTTCTCTGCAGTACAGCCTGACTCTGCAGTGTCTCAACATTGCACCCTGTGACTGGCAGTTACCCGAGACCGGCTTCCAGCTTCTAGCTTCCAGCGGTGCTCTGCCCTGCCCTGCCAGTAACCATCGGTGTTCCGCCATCGAACCCAAGTCACCATCGGTGTTCCGTCATCGATCCCAAGTCACCATCGGTGTTCCGTCATCGATCCCAAGTCACCATCGGTGTTCCGTCATCGATCCCAAGTCACCATCGGTGTTCCGCCATCGATCCCAAGTCACCATCGGTGCTCTGTCATCGATCTCTAGCATCACCAGTGTTTCTGCATCTGATCTTCCATTACACTGGTATCTGACACCATTTCACAGCTCACCACCTGTGTCGGTTCTATCCGGCATTTCCCGGCAGTTCAGTCATCAGCTTCTGTTTCCCATCAGCTACCCAGTGCATCGGTGTTGGTAAGGAAATATCATCTCCAAGTCCTTCAAGACTGTGCTTAATTAAACCACACCTAGAGACTGCCTATATGCACTCCTGGGAACTGTGACTTATATGCTGTTCTTAATATTGCTAACTGCCGACATATGCTTGTGAGCTGAGTTTCAATAAAACCTTTAAACTTTCCTTTGTTGTCGTGGTCACGCCTTCGGGCATCTGTGGTAAAGGTTCCCTGCATGTCTAAGAACTCTGTACTGCTTCCCAGGTTCACATATACCTCTGCCCCTACAATTGAGGCTTCCCCTGGTCAGTACCAGCCCTCAGTTGTGACAGAAACATTGTAGTCCCACTGATTCATTTAGACCTTTTGGTGATATTGTCATTGTGTCTAGGGTATGTATCCACCAACATTCTTTTTGTAGGAGCAACTTAGCCCGATTACCCCCTTCTATTTTAAACGGGATATGGTCTATAATAATAGCACGAATGCTAGCGACACTGTGTCTTGCCTGTATACAATGTCTAGCTACAGGTTGTTTGCTTTTTCCTGTTTCTAATGCCTGTCTGATTGCAGTTCTGTGTTGAGCCATGCGTTCTTTAAATTGTCGCTGGGTCTTACCTATATATGCCAACCCGCAAGGGCAGGTTAGCATATACACGACAAACATGGTACTGCAAGTTAACGCATATCTGATGGAGAATCTTTTACCTGTGTGGGGATGTCCAAAAGTACTTCCCGCTAGGAGTGCCCTGCATGTTACACAACCCAGGCATTTATAGCAGCCATTCCTTCTAGTTAGAAAGTGTTCTGGCTGTTTCTTGCCCATATCTGTAATGTCTAGCTTGACAAGTCGGTCTTTGAGATTTCTACCTCTTGTGAAGCTAGGCATTAATTTTGATTGTTCCAATAGTGGTAAGTCTTTATCAGTACTGACCATCGGCCACCATTTCTTTGCTTTATTAGTCAGAGCTGGACTTTTGGCTGTAAATTGTGTCACCCATGGAATGGTACTGGTGTTTACCCTTAACAGATTGTGTTTCTCTACATACCGCAGGGTATCTTCTCGTGGGGTGTTTAATACCCTATTTTTAGTTTGTTCCAATAATTTTTTGTTATATCCACGATCAATTAATTTATTTACCATATTACTCAATGTGGGGACTAATGCTGACGGTTCTGATGTGATTCTTCTTGCTCTTAATAACTGTGAATGTGGCAGGTTATTTCTTAATGATAGCGGATGAAAGCTGTCATTCCTCAGGATAGTGTACCTGTCTGTTTGCTTCACATATAAAGATGTACTGATTTTCATATCTTTTATCGCTATATTAACATCCAAGAAGTGAATAGTATTATCACTAATCTCATGCGTCAGTTTTGCAATACTGTCAGTTCTATTATGATCATCCAATAACTCCTGCAATGAGGATTGTGACCCTGACCACACAATAAGCAAGTCATCTATAAATCGCACATATAGACATATTTCAGGGTTCCTGATGTTGCCCCTCCAAAACAGCTTTTGCTCAATAGCGTGCATGAAGGCGTTGGCGTACGATGGGGCCACAGAGGACCCCATCGCACACCGCGCCTTCTAGAGGTAAAATCTCCCATCATGTAGAAAGTAGTTTCGTGTAAGTACTAGCCACAAAAGTTTCAGAAAAAATTCTATAGGTGGACCCATATATGATTGATTATCCACAATCAACTGTCTGACTGCCTCCACACCTGCATCATGAGGGATGCAGGTGTAGAGGCTAGTCACATCCGCACTGCATAATGTTACAGTGCTAGATGTTGTATCAATGGTGTCCAATTTTTTTAGTAAAGCTGTGGTGTCCTGTATTTACGAGGGAATCTGTTTGATACATGGGTTCAGGTAAGAATCTAAGTACACCGATATGATCTGATATAATGATCCCCTACCGGACACTATAGGGCGACCGGGGGGGGATTGCAGGCTCTTGTGGATATTGGGGACCACATAAAACAAGGGTACAATAGGGCATTCAACCATCAATGCTTTACTTAGCTCATCGGAAATATTACCTTCTACCACAGCCTTTTTCAAGATAGCATCAATTTCTAACTTAAACTGTTTAGTAGGATCACTGGGCAATAGGTCATAGGTACAGACATCCAACAGCTGTCTATCACACTCTGCCCTATAGTCAATTAAATTCATTACAACTATCGCCCCACCCTTATCGGCGGGGCGAATAATAATATCATTACGTGCTGCCAATGATTTTACAGCTGCCATCTCATCCCTGCTCAAATTATTGGCATAGCTAGGTGTATTAATTTCTTTATATCCCTCCGCTTCTAATAAGCGGGAGAAAATTCTTATTGATGAATTTTGTGTAGTGGGATCAAATTTTGATCTAGGCATCAAATCCCTAACTTTACTAGGTATATCTGTTGTTACATTCTTAGACGTCTGTATGGATGACTTACCAAAATGATCCTTTAGCCTCAGTGTCCGATTGAGCTTATACATGCTGACTTTCCAGTCAAATGAGTCCATATGCGTGGTTGGAACGAAAGAAAGTCCCTTAGATAAGATTTTATTCTCATCTTTCGTTAATGCCACGTCTGAAAGGTTAAATACTAGATCGCTTAACGACGTGGAGGCCTTTTGTTTGTGGATCCTTTCTGTCTGCCGTGCCCGCCTCGTCCTCCTCTTCCTCTTGGGCAAGCCGCTGATCTCGTTTGTACCCTCAAAGGGTGGATATTCGCAGAGGTAGTAGGTGTGGGTGTTTCTCCTTCACTTACTGAAGTACTGGATCCATCCGTATCTCTGTAGTAAGGTCGTTGTCTCCGCTGTCTGTAATGGTTAGGGCGACCTGTATTAGAATTGGTATTTGACGCCCATGTATAGACTCTCCGCTGTTCGTAGTCCATTTGTACCTTATGTAGTTTCTCCTTTTTAAAAGCAATAAGGTCTTGTTTATATTGTATCATCTGTGTGTTAAGGCGTTCCATCCAATCAATGGTAGTATCAGCAAGTAATGTATCCTTATTTGTAACCTCAAATTCAGCAAGTTTCTGTTTGGTAAGATTTATTTCTCTAGATGACTCTTCTATCACTAGAAGAATGAGGTCCATTGAACACTTGTTCAGTACCGCTATCCATCTGCGGCAAAAGGTCATATTATATCTACCAATGGTAGGCATGTTCTTAATTCTGAATCCTTGCGGTATTTGCTTGGATTTATAGTAATCTGATAGTGTAATACCGTGATATAAATAATCACATTCTCGTTGTTTGAGTCTCAACCATTGTTTAAATATAACCTCAGGTGTGCGTATTGCAGAATCATCTTCTAATTGCTTTTTAAACAGGATGGACTCTGCTTCCACATCAGACAAGCTTAGCATTTCAAATGTGTCCATAAATGAGAAATCAGGAACCTGATCCATCTCATTACTCGGGGTAGCCATTGGGAGTAGTTTAATGCCACTGAATTCTGTGCAACTCCACACCACGTGAACTAAAAACAACTAAAATAGAACAATGCCATCCACTTTGTCAATTGGTGTCAGCATACCGTGGGTGCCTTGACTGGACAGCCAATTCACTGCTGCAACAGGAACAGATTGTCCACAATATCGACTCCACTCGTCCGGCACTCCCTTGGTTAAAACACGTTTACTTGCTGCGGTGCCTTCTTAAGCCATATAGGCTATTTGTAGAAGCGAAATCTAAGCGGCACTCACCAGACTGCAGAGCTTGAATAAAAATGTCCTTTATTAGGGTCCTACGTTTCGGGGACAATCCCCCGTCGTCAGGGACAGCTTGAATACAACAGTGCACAATACAAACATATAAATACCTACACCAATTAACAGAAACTAGCAGCAGGTGTACTCACCCAGCCGGCGCCGCACACCCGATTCACGGAGCCCGCGTCTGAACTCAGTGTCGCGAGATCCGTGACATCAGCGCGCCGCGTCCACCGGCGAGAGAGTCCCGGTCGCCTAGCAACCTTCCGAGTTTCACAAAACCCAAATACATACACATATATACCACATTATACCATGGCAAGCAACAGTGTAGCATTCCTGGGTATCCTATCTTATAATGAAACAATTGTAACAGCTTTAGAATCATCAGATATGTTCAGTTTCTGATATGGTAGAGATATAGCGTATTACAATGTTATGATCTAGTAACTACATTTACATAGCATAATATATTAGTAGTAATAATGCTACTTGTAATATGTGCAACGAAGATTGAAATAATGTGGTATATATGTGTATGTATTTGGGTTTTGTGAAACTCGGAAGGT
This sequence comes from Pseudophryne corroboree, assembly GCF_028390025.1. Lineage (NCBI taxonomy): Eukaryota > Metazoa > Chordata > Amphibia > Anura > Myobatrachidae > Pseudophryne > Pseudophryne corroboree. The sequence goes on from NC_086444.1 coordinate 990,819,375, forward strand.
TGCTAGGCGACTGGGACTCTCTCGCCGGTGGACGCGGCGCGCTGATGTCACGGATCTCGCGACACTGAGTTCAGACGCGGGCTCCGTGAATCGGGTGTGCGGCGCCGGCTGGGTGAGTACACCTGCTGCTAGTTTCTGTTAATTGGTGTAGGTATTTATATGTTTGTATTGTGCACTGTTGTATTCAAGCTGTCCCTGACGACGGGGGATTGTCCCCGAAACGTAGGACCCTAATAAAGGCCATTTTTATTCAAGCTCTGCAGTCTGGTGAGTGCCGCTTAGATTTCGCTTCTACAAATAGCCTATATGGCTTAAGAAGGCACCGCAGCAAGTAAACGTGTTTTAACCAAGGGAGTGCCGGACGAGTGGAGTCGATATTGTGGACAATCTGTTCCTGTTGCAGCAGTGAATTGGCTGTCCAGTCAAGGCACCCACGGTATGCTGACACCAATTGACAAAGTGGATGGCATTGTTCTATTTTAGTTGTTTTTAGTTCACGTGGTGTGGAGTTGCACAGAATTCAGTGGCATTAAACTACTCCCAATGGCTACCCCGAGTAATGAGATGGATCAGGTGCCTGATTTCTCATTTATGGACACATTTGAAATGCTAAGCTTGTCTGATGTGGAAGCAGAGTCCATCCTGTTTAAAAAGCAATTAGAAGATGATTCTGCAATACGCACACCTGAGGTTATATTTAAACAATGGTTGAGACTCAAACAACAAGAATGTGATTATTTATATCACGGTATTACACTATAAGATTACTATAAATCCAAGCAAATACCGCAAGGATTCAGAATTAAGAACATGCCTACCATTGGTAGATATAATATGACCTTTTGCCGCAGATGGATAGCGGTACTGAACAAGTGTTCAATGGACCTCATTCTTCTAGTGATAGAAGAGTCATCTAGAGAAATAAATCTTACCAAACAGAAACTTGCTGAATTTGAGGTTACAAATAAGGATACATTACTTGCTGATACTACCATTGATTGGATGGAACGCCTTAACACACAGATGATACAATATAAGCAAGACCTAATTGCTTTTAAAAAGGAGAAACTACATAAGGTACAAATGGACTACGAACAGCGGAGAGTCTATACATGGGCGTCAAATACCAATTCTAATACAGGTCGCCCTAACCATTACAGACAGCGAAGACAACGACCTTACTACAGAGATACGGATGGATCCAGTACTTCAGTAAGTGAAGGAGAAACACCCACACCAACTACCTCCGCGAATATCCACCCTTTGGGGGTACAAACGAGATCAGCGGCTCGCCCAAGAGGAAGAGAAGGACGAGGCGGGCGTGGCAGACAGAAAGGATCCACAAACAAAAGGCCTCCACGTCGTTAAGCGATCTAGTATTTAACCTTTCAGACGTGGCATTAACGAAAGATGAGAATAAAATCTTATCTAAGGGACTTTCTTTCGTTCCAACCACGCATATGGACTCATTTGAATGGAAAGTCAGCATGTATAAGCTCAATCGGACACTGAGGCTAAAGGATCATTTTAGTAAGTCATCCATACAGACGTCTAAGAATGTAACAACAGATATACCTAGTAAAGTTAGGGATTTGATGCCTAGATCAAAATTTGATCCCACTACACAAAATTCATCAATAAGAACTTTCTCCCGCTTATTAGAAGCGGAGGGATATAAAGAAATTAATACACCTAGCTATGCCAATAATTTGAGCAGGGATGAGATGGCAGCTGTAAAATCATTGGCAGCACGTAATGATATTATTCACCCCGCCGATAAGGGTGGGGCGATAGTTGTAATGAATTTAATTGACTATAGGGCAGAGTGTGATAGACAGCTGTTGGATGTCTGTACCTATGACCTATTGCCCAGTGATCCTACTAAACAGTTTAAGTTAGAAATTGATGCTATCTTGAAAAAGGCTGTGGTAGAAGGTAATATTTCCGATGAGCTAAGTAAAGCATTGATGGTTGAATGCCCTATTGTACCCTTGTTTTATGTGGTCCCCAAAATCCACAAGAGCCTGCAATCCCCCCCCGGTCGCCCTATAGTGTCCGGTAGGGGATCATTATATCAGATCATATCGGTGTACTTAGATTCTTACCTGAACCCATGTATCAAACAGATTCCCTCGTATATACAGGACACCACAGCTTTACTAAAAAAATTGGACACCATTGATACAACATCTAGCACTGTAACATTATGCAGTGCGGATGTGACTAGCCTCTACACCTGCATCCCTCATGATGCAGGTGTGGAGGCAGTCAGACAGTTGATTGTGGATAATCCATCATATATGGGTCCACCTATAGAATTTTTTCTGAAACTTTTGTGGCTAGTACTTACACGAAACTACTTTCTACATGATGGGAGATTTTACCTCCAGAAGGCGGGGTGTGCGATGGGGTCCTCTGTGGCCCCATCGTACGCCAACACCTTCATGCACGCTATTGAGCAAAAACTGTTTTGGAGGGGCAACATCAGGAACCCTGAAATATGTCTATATGTGCGATTTATAGATGACTTGCTTATTGTGTGGTCAGGGTCACAATCCTCATTGCAGGAGTTATTGGATGATCATAATAGAACTGACAGTACTGCAAAACTGACGCATGAGATTAGTGATAATACCATTCACTTCTTGGATGTTAATATAGCGATAAAAGATATGAAAATCAGTACATCTTTATATGTGAAGCAAACAGACAGGAACACTATCCTGAGGAATGACAGCTTTCATCCGCTATCATTAAGAAATAACCTGCCACATTCACAGTTATTAAGAGCAAGAAGAATCACATCAGAACCGTCAGCATTAGTCCCCACATTGAGTAATATGGTAAATAAATTCATTGATCGTGGATATAACAAAAAATTATTGGAACAAACTAAAAATAGGGTATTAAACACCCCACGAGAAGATACCCTGCGGTATGTAGAGAAACACAATCTGTTAAGGGTAAACACCAGTACCATTCCATGGGTGACACAATTTACAGCCAAAAGTCCAGCTCTGACTTATAAAGCAAAGAAATGGTGGCCGATGGTCAGAACTGATAAAGACTTACCACTATTGGAACAATCAAAATTAATGCCTAGCTTCACAAGAGGTAGAAATCTCAAAGACCGACTTGTCAAGCTAGACATTACAGATATGGGCAAGAAACAGCCAGAACACTTTCTAACTAGAAGGAATGGCTGCTATAAATGCCTGGGTTGTGTAACATGCAGGGCACTCCTAGCGGGAAGTACTTTTGGACATCCCCACACAGGTAAAAGATTCTCCATCAGATATGCGTTAACTTGCAGTACCATGTTTGTCGTGTATATGCTAACCTGCCCTTGCGGGTTGGCATATATAGGTAAGACCCAGCGACAATTTAAAGAACGCATGGCCCAAAACAGAACTGCAATCAGACAGGCATTAGAAACAGGAAAAAGCAAACAACCTGTAGCTAGACATTGTATACAGGCAAGACACAGTGTCGCTAGCATTCGTGCTATTATTATAGACCATATCCCGTTTAAAATACGAGGGGGTAATCGGGCTAAGTTGCTCCTACAAAAAGAATGTTGGTGGATACATACCCTAGACACAATATCACCAAAAGGTCTAAATGAATCAGTGGGACTACAATGTTTCCTATGAGTTAACCATGGCAAGCAACAGTGTAGCATTCTTGGGTAGCCTATCTTATAATGAAACAATTGTAACAGCTTTAGAATCATCAGATATGTTCAGTTTCTTATATGGTAGAGATATAGCGTATTACAATGTTATGATCTAGTAACTACATTTACATAGCATAATATATTAGTAGTAATAATGCTACTTGTAATATGTGCAACGAAGATTGAAATAATGTGGTATATATGTGTATGTATTTGGGTTTTGTGAAACTCGGAAGGTTGCTAGGCGACCGGGACTCTCTCGCCGGTGGACGCGGCGCGCTGATGTCACGGATCTCGCGACACTGAGTTCAGACGCGGGCTCCGTGAATCGGGCGGGCGGCGCCGGCTGGGTGAGTACACCTGCTGCTAGTTTCTGTTAATTGGTGTAGGTATTTATATGTTTGTATTGTGCACTGTTGTATTCAAGCTGTCCCTGACGACGGGGGATTGTCCCCGAAACGTAGGACCCTAATAAAGGCCATTTTTATTCAAGCTCTGCAGTCTGGTGAGTGCCGCTTAGATTTCGCTTCTACAAATAGCCTATATGGCTTAAGAAGGCACCACAGCAAGTAAACGTGTTTTAACCAAGGGAGTGCCGGACGAGTGGAGTCGATATATATATATATATATATATATATATATATATAGTGTAAATATTATAGACCTGGCGCTTAGTGGTGGGGGAGGGGAGCTGCTGTGCACTCTGAAAATTCTAGCACAAGGTGCAAGGTGCTACTGGGCCTGGGGTCGGTGTTCTATAAATGCACTAGGTTGGGCTCATAAAGAGTTAAGGGCCTAATTCATTAAGGATTGGAAGGCTAATTAGCAGAATCCACAATCCTTTGACCACATGCTGGTTGCCGCCCATTACTGGGCAAGGCCACCCAGCATGCTGACCGGAGCCTCCCCCTATTGAACAAGCAGAAATTGCGAACGCATTGCAATTTCTGCTTGTTAGTAGAAACTAATGAAACTTCCTGCTGGCGCAGGAGGCCTGCCGCCATCTTCCCAATCACAGCGGCTGCGTGTGACATCATGCCCATGACACGCCCCCGTTTGGCTGCCTCCGCCCCCCCATTTGCACCACAACGATCCGCCTCCTCCTGGGAAATGGAGCGTTGCCCGCCCCGTGACCGCATCTTCATGATTGACAGGCAAAGGCGATCGCATTTTCTGCGGCCCCCAGGATGGGCGCTGCGCATGGGCCTGCATCTTTTTATCAATATATGCGGCTGGATCGATTACTGCGATCCAACCTGAATTAGGCCCCACAGGAAGCGGTTACAAGACCGCTAGTCGGGATCCCGGAGGTCACAATGCCGATGCTATAATCCCGACTAGCGGTGAAATACCAACGCCAACTATTTTCCCTCTGTGGGTGTCCACGGCACCCAGAGGGGGAGAATATAACTTTTATTGAGCACAGCGAGCCACCGCGCCAGCAGCATTGCGAGTGCATCGCCTGCAGCATTGTGAGTGCATTGAGCCCGCACGGGGTTTTCTAGCGCTCGTCCCGCTGCCGGCATCCTGGTGGCCAGGATGCCGCTGTCGGTATACTGACAGCCAGCATCCTGGCCACCAATATTTCTTACTGAAATCATATACACCACAAATACATACCTCCCAACATGACCCTCTCCAAGAGGGACAAAATGCTCTGCTCCTGGACTTCCATCTCAGTGTATGATTGCCGGCACCTGTGGTGAACAGGATAATGGATAAGAAAGGTGTTTCACCACAGGTTATGGCAAGAATGCATTAAGAAAGAAGTCCAGGAGCAGAGCATTCTGTCCCTCCTGGAGAGGGTCATGTTGGGAGGTATGCAAATATAAACTTCCTTTCATGTACAAATGAAAGCAAAAAGTAATGAAACATTGGGCGTAATTCCAAGTTTATCGCAGCAGGAATTTTGTTAGCAGTTGGGCAAAACCATGTGCACTGCAGGGGAGGCAGATATAACATGTGCTGAAAGAGTTAGATTTGGGTGGGTTATTTTATTTCTGTGCAGGGTAAATACTGGCTGCTTTATTTTTACACTGCAAATTAGATTGCAAATTGAACACACCACACCCAAAATGTTGACATTTTGACCCGTCGACCTAACATGTCGACCTAGAAACCCTGTCAACCTAGAATCCCTGTCGACCTAGTTACTGTCAACCAATAGTGGTTGACCTAGACACTGTCGACCTAAGTGTGGTCGACCCTTCATACCACACCCAGACCGGATATCTGCTGCTACAGCAGACCCTGTTTTATACAATACCTGTAATTACAGTAACTTAAAGTACTGTACAGTAATCTACTGTACTGTACATTATTTACAGTTCCTGAGGGTCTGCAGGCATCTGGGGGTCCTCACAAGGTCACTCCACCTCCTCTGGAGTGACTTTACCGTCCTGCGACTTTTGTATTCTGCAAGGATTGCCCTGCTGGCCCACCAGTACACCCTCAGCTTCTCCTCATTGCTGCCGAGAGCTCGGTCCCGCCAGCGAATGAAGAGTAGCAGTTCTCCCATGGAATACGGTTTGTCATGGTGTGCTGCCATTATCCCCACTTAATACAGCGCCAGAGACGTGCGTCAGAGAGGTGCGTTCGAGACGTGCGTCCCAGGTTGTTCTGAACTGGTTTATACTGTAGAGTATTGTGTGCAACGGCAGACAGTTACAGTAGTTATGGAAACTGTTGTTTTCCTGTGCACATAATCATATTCAAACTTCCCGTTGGTTTTGATTATTCCGTAACGGCTACGGGATTTGGATGCTCATACTCTACAATACAGTACAGTGTCTCCCTAACGTCAATGGACCATAGTTTGTAACACATTCTATAACTGTGGCTGTAACATGATTTGTGTCTGTATACACTATCTGTATACACTGTCTGTGAAATGAGCAGTCTCCCAGGGGAGGGGGAAGGGGAAAGGGGGAGGTGGTTCAAAGACACTGCAGATACTGTATGTCTTTGAACACAGTATTTAGAAACCACCTCTCTACTACCCCCTCCCCTGGGAGACTGCTCATTTCACAGACCGGGAGGGAGGTCACTCAGGTTACAAAAAATTGACAGCACAGTACTATACAGTTTGTAAATGAAGAGCTGATAAGAAGTGCAGTCGCTTTGATAGAGACACAAGATCTTGTGTAAATGTTAGCAGCGATCCCTTCTCATACAGTACAGCACAGATTCTCTAACGTCAATGAACTACAGTATTGCTCGAACAGTTAGTTGCGTCTGCATACACTATATTATATTTATTGATATGTCTACGGTACCTCATTGCCGCTATTTTAGATAGCGTAAGGAGACACTCCTGCAGCTTTGTTCTGATATATGTAAAACCTGTGTGCACACTTCTATTGAATGTGAATGTATATTACTATAGATTAAAAGACATTTTTTTATAAAGTGTCAGGAAAAAAACATGCACTCGCACTTTGGGAATTGAGCCTGGGACTCTAAGCATGTGAAGCTGGACACTTCACCAATTGGCTACGATGCCTCATGACATGTATATAAGCTCGAGTAAATGTAAGCATTGATCCCTTCCCAGTGGTTTGTGATTATGGCGGGGCTACGGGACTTGGACGCTCCTACTGTACAATATAGAGAATATCCCTAATGTCAATGGACCATAGTTTTAACATGTTCTATGGCTTTGGCTCTAACATGATTTGCTTCTGTATACACAATTTACATTAATCGTTCATTCTACGGGAATTATAAACTCACAAAACACTTACGTCATAAGAACCTTTGTTTTACATGTTCGCTTGCATATGTATACACTATTAAAATTGATTGATTTATTGGTTCATTTTTTTGGGGTGAATGAATGAATAAATAATTTCTGCAGACCAGAGAATGAATAATTTCTGCAGAACACGGTAGTCAACACCTCCTTCCACCCCCATACCACTTCCCCCCCTGGAAGCCTGCTCATTTCATAGACAGGGAGGCAGGTCAGATTAAAATAAATGTACAACACAGTACTGTATGTAAATGAAGATCAGATAGAGAACTGCAGTCGCTTTGATAGAGACAAGAGCTCATGTTTACTGTAAATATTAGCAGTGATCCCTTCTCATTGGTTTTGCTTACTGTATGCTGTGCTATAGGACTTGGACGCTCACACACAGTACTGCACAGACTCTCTATCATCAATGAACTACAGTCTACGGAACCTCATTGCCACTGTGTATTTTAGATAGCGGAATGAGATGCTCATGAATCATTGCCCTGATTTATGTAAAACCTGTGTGCATGTTTCTATTGAATGTTAAGGTATATTACAATAGATAACAAAAATAATAATAAAGTGTCAGAAAAAAAAATATGAACTCACACTTTGGGAATTGAACCCGGGACTCAAAGCATGTGAAGCTGAAAACTTCACCACTTGGCTACGACGCCTCATGACATGTACATAAGCTCAAGAGTAAATGTAAGCAGTGATCCCTTCCCATTGGTTTGTGATTATGGCAGGGCTATGGGACTTGGATGCTTATACTGTACAATACAGTATATCCCTAACGTCAATGGACCATTGTTTGTAACACGTTCTATAGCTGTAGATCTAACATGTTCATTTGCATGTATATTTTAACTAGTGTATCAAGACGCTCCTTCAGCATTGCCCTGATTCTTGCAAAACTGATGCCGTCGCTCTCTCCAAAGCTGTGGGCTTCCATGAGGTGCTGGGTCACAAGCGGCATCCATTTTGTGAACCCGCTCTGTGATTGAGTCTGGCCTGCTACTGTATGTGTACCGTACAGTGCATAGAGTTTGCTTATCCCCATAGCCGCTATGTATTTTAGATAGTGAAATGAGATGCTCATGCAGCGATGCCTTTATTTAAGTAAAACCTGTGTGCACACTTCTATTGAATGTGATGGTACAGTATATTACAATAGATTAAAAACATTTTTTTTTAATAAAGTGTCAGGAAAAAATAAACATGCACTTGGACACTCACATACAGTAACACGGCAATGGACAAGTGTTTTAACACGTTTGTGTCTGTATAAACTTTTTCTTTTATTGACTCTCTCCATCTGGCCATTGGTCTGTGTGTACAGTATACAGTACGTACATTAACATTACATTCGTCACTGACCATTTGCCAAAGCTTGTAGATCAATCCGCTGCTATTTGCTCTAAAGTACTGGATTAGTGGAGCTTTAGCCACCCAGTGATGGAGATGTGTATTGCATGCTGAGTATGTAGTCGTGTCTCAATGCGCCTGTCCGTGCATAAACTCAGCAACCTAAGCTATCACCTGGGTGCAACTAAATCTCTGTTTAGGTGGAGAAATGGCAAATATAAGGGCGGCTCCATCTGTAAAAATGACCCAAAACCCGACACTGCTTTCCTATTGGTCAAAACCTAGCACATATTATTTTTACATCACAGAGCTTTAGAAAAATCCACAGACAATTAGCGCCTCAGGAGTAACAGAAGCAAGAGCCATAGCCTGCATCCCCTGTGCAGACATAAAACACATAAAAACATACGTACAATTAACATATATAATTTTCAAATCTATGTATTTAAAATATAATATTCACTAAATTCACTAAATAAAATACCCACTAATATTCACTTACCCAGCAGCCATCCCTCAGGTATTTAGTCTGCCTTAAAATTATTACAGATGGATAATATACTAAAGATGAAATATGTAGTCATCATTATTATTTATTACCAGTTATTTATATAGCGAACACATATTCCGCAGTGCTTTACAGAAGAATACAGTCTTCGGCTAGTCACATCATTCCCTGCCCCAGTGGAGCTTACACTCTATATTTCCTACCACATGTACACAAGCATTACACTTAAACACTAAGGTTGTTTTTTGGAGGTGGGAGTCAATTAACATACCACTATATTTCTGGATTGTGGGAGGAACCTGGTGCACTAAGAGGAAACCCACACAAACACAGGGACATTATACAAATAGGGACATGGTGGGACAAATCAAGCATACATCATTTTTTGTTTTGCATCACACATCACTTGCACATTCATGGAATAGGCTTGGTGCCTATTGATGTAAAGATGAGCACTATTCCTAGGTAGTCTCAGCCTTATGTGGGTGCAGTCCATAGCTCCCAGGACATCAGGCATGCCTTCAAGATTATAGAAGGCTACCCTTAGTTCATGCCACTAGGACTACTGGCTAGGAAAACAGATGTAGGTTTTATAGGTTTAGTATGAAATACCTACAATCAAAATACTGACCATCAAATTCCCGACAACAATTTACCAACATTTAAAATACAGACAAGGTCAAAATACCAACAGTTAAAATGTCAACAGGTCAAATAGTCAACACGATTTTTTCATTGTTTTTTGTGTGTATGTTGACTTAGGTCGGCATGGACACCGTATAAGTGTACTGCGTCCCCTCGCTGCGCTCGGCACACTATTATTGTCCCCGTCCAGGTCCATTGGTATGGTAAAGTATGAACAATTCATTTTCAATAAAAAAATCATGAAAAACTCATGTCGACTTTTTGACCTGTCGACATTTTAACTTTTGGAATTTTGACTTGTCTGTATTTTAAATGTTGGTATTTTGACCATGTGTTCAGGGGGTGGTGATACCTTCTGCCACGGCTGCAATATACAGTGGGTCGTGTGCTTCTGATTACTATTAACTCTGGAGATTATCGATTCTCATTTCCAGGACATGATTATTGAGAATCCTGATTTCTGACCACGTATCTGTGGCTAAGTATTTTAACTGCCCAAGGTGAGAGTAAGTGACTCTCAGGCTAATTTAGCCAGAACTTGCAACGACATCTAATTTGTTCCATGTATATGTGTTGACAGAGCCAGACTGCCCATCTTGCACTTCTGGCACACAGAAAGCCGGGAAGGCCACAGCCTCCGGCTCTCTGGTCTGGCCGCTCCCCCGCCACCTCACCCGTATACATGGAAATGGAGGAGTGGCATGAGTCCATACCCCCCTGACTCGCAGCATGCCTCCTTGTGCCATGTCGCGCGCCCCCGCTCCCCATCCTTCCATCTCCATGGAAATGGGGGGGGGGGTGCTGTGAGTCCACGCCCGTCTGACTTTCGGCACGCCCCCATTGGTAGTGTCACCCTTTCACAGCGCACGCGACCCTTTCATGTGCGCACACCAAAGGCGCACGCATGCATGCACATGCCAGGGCCTATTTTCGACACCAGTTCATCCCTGCATGTTGATACTATTTTGGATCTGTGGATACCAATCACCATATTATCACATTCTCTCCTGCAAGTCTATTGACTGTGAGTACTCACATTTCATTATCTCTACAAGGCCATATCATACATTAAAGATAAACATTCCACACTGGTGTTTATCTATAAACTGAGACACATTGTTTCAAAGTTCCATCAAAGAAACACCCAGTTGATGTGCGGAGGAACTGTTGTTGTACATACAAAAAAACAACAAGAATATAATTTATTTCATTATTTTACAATACTGCGCTCTCATTTTCCAGTTTCATTTTCTTGATATACAGTATGCATAGCACCTTCCCAGAAACTGACTAAAGGCAGCTTGTGCAGGCCTGATACGGCATGTGACCGTGCAGTGTCTGGCTCAAGCTGAGTCTTGATGAGGTCATACAGCATCATTATGGTGAAATAATTAAAGTGGATAATCTGTATGACCTTGTCAGCCGATAATGCATTGAGATTTAATCACGCACGATAGAACCTAGGCCGTTGTTTTTTTTGTCATTTCTAAAACCAACCATTATTAAATCTCCATTTTCTATAGTTGACAATATGAAAACATTAATAGATGGGACAATGTTCTAAAGTATTCTAAAGCTGTTGGGGTTTTTTTGTTCAAGATTACATTGGTTTTGAGTTTAGTAAATCTCTAATTTGCCAAACGACAGGAAAGACAAATCGAACAAAAATCAGCTTTTAGTAAATTCACCCACAAGTCTCAACTGCAGATATACAAGTGTAGCAACGTTCATCCATCCTCGCGGAGCCGTGGGTGCGACTTAGCACACCAAACTGCAGCTTAGTACGTTGCCCGCGTATTCCTATGGGTGTGTGTAAATAGACACATGCACACGTCCTAGTCACAGATACACTTGTCGCACCTGGATTGCCGCAAATACGCCAAGCTGCAGGATGGATGAGCATGGCTACACCTGTAATTAGATTTATATAAATAAAGGAAAATTCCAAAGGCTTACAAATATGCAAAACAATGACTGCAAAGTAATATTTGTCAGTACTTTGTTGTCAACAAGACTTATAATTCTGTATTCACTTTCTGTCTTCCTTGAACAGAATATCAGTACCTGTATGTATAAGCCAGAGCAGGTCACTAGGTTTTGCCGTGTCTCTGTCTACAAAATAACGTGGAATGTGCTACAGATATTTAAAAAAGGAATAATGCATTTCAAACAGAATATTTGTTCCTGAATTGGTCATTGCTTATTCTATATGAAATTGAGATTGAGCAGTCTATTGGGTGTAGAATAGAAAGAAATATGTTGTGCTACCTCCAGAGAGTGATTGTTACTGTATGTTACAGATGGAATGAAAGAAGGTCAGTGTCCATCGCTATGTTTGGTAAGTGACACCGTAGGTCGCAGGTAGATATAATGCATTTCACTGCCCCCTCCATGTAGGGCCACTTATTTTATGTTAAGTATACATAGCTTTATATTATCTATGCAAGTCAAATCTCATTTCATGGTTTTTATCATATTTTTATACCTATCATTTCTTTTTTTGTTCTACAATTCTTCCTTTGTGAAGGATTTGCCTGCGGCAGAGAAGATCTGTATGTACCTCATATTCACATAAATGCAACAGAACACTTAGTCTAGGGGGAATGGGAGCCTGTTTTACAATGATGTATGCTATTATGCACACTGTAAAATGTCAAGTTGATGGATTGGTAATTCTATGATCAACATATTTCCAACATAAAATAGTTGTCATATCATCAGGAAAAATAGAACAAAAATGTTTTACTCCAAATAAAGAAATCAAATTACAAATCCTTTTTAAAGCAAGATCTAAATATAAAGATATAAGGAAGACAAATTAGAGGCTTCATTTATTGAAGGGAATGTAAGACAAACGTGATCTGAAGATGAAATTCTCAATAATATATTAATGACGGTGCTTCTGAACTTATATTAGCATCATATGTATAGCACTGTAGCACTTATTCTATCCATCCAATAATAATAATAATAATAATAATAATAATAATAATAATAGGGAATAGTAGGTGCCCCATCATAATGTATAAGAAAAACGTTCTAAAACCTAGATAAAATTTAACAATATTGCTAACCATAATGACAATCATCAAAATAAAAGGGCCCTTTTTAAAACAACTAACAAAGTTCATCTAATTAATAATGAAAAACATGTATTTAATAACTAATAAAGGATAATTAAAAAAAAAACATGCACATATTCGTAATATCAACTATGCCAATAGCTAATAAAGAACAGGTTGTTCTTGAACGTACTAAAGTAAGAGTTGGTAATGTTATTAAATTGTCCATGTACAGTATTAACCTAGTCCATCATGGAATAAGGAGTAAAAGCAATATTAAATTATTATTATTATTATTATTATTATTATAATTATTATTATTACTACCAGTTATTTATATAGTGCACACATATTCTGCAGTGCTTTACAGAGATGGGGCTTGGATACGTAAATGGGGCTAGAGCCATCATCCAAGCGCCCTGCTTACTTGCCCTGTCCATGCACACTACAGTGCTTTCTACCCACCACACCCCTATCCTCCCTCTGGGAATAATAATAATAATAATAATAATAATAATAATAATATACTTTATTTGTCATTAACAAAATCAACAATGAAATGTCAATGAAAATACAATCAGAGCCTCACAATGCCATAAGATAACAGTAACATTATGCCACATTTTGGAAAACATTTGCACACAACCTAATGATCATTTAACAGCCGAACAGCAGTTGGAAAAAAGCTGTTAGACATGCGGTTTGTATGAGCGCGGATACTCCTGAACCGTTTTAAAGATGGCAATCTTTCGAAGATCAAACAATTTGGATGACTCTCATCAGTGAATATACTCCTAGCTTTCCTTAATACATTTCTAGTATACAAGTCCTTCATACTTGGCAGAGGCACCCCAGTGATCCTACTGGCAGTTTTAACCACCCTCTCGAAAGCTATTCGTTCCGCTACAGTGCAATTTCCAAACCACACTATCATCCCGTACGTTAAAACACTCTCTACAATACTATGATAAAACCTAACTAAAGTGCTTGTGCTTAAACAAACAGCTCTAAGCCTCCTCAAAAAGAAAAGGCGTTGCTGCGCCTTTTTAATCAGAAAAAGAATGCAATGATGTCAACAATTTAATGTGTTCCTAGTGTTCATATAATAGAAGGTGTTGTTTTAGAGGTTTCCCTGCATTCTCAAGAAATAGAGATTGAAAATATACAATTAACCAATTAATTACCAATTCATTTGCTAGGTAATTTATACAATATATCAGCATCACTTATGTTGATTTTATAATAATAACAACAGAAGTACATACTGAAAAACAATTTCCAGGTCACATAAAGAAAGATAATAAAACATATAAAAGATAAAGTAACTTATATACAATTCAGCGTCTCAAAACCAGTATTTTTACACGTACAGGCACATAATAGTACTTAATATATGTTTCAAACTAAATCTAACTGTTAATTATATATAAAGGGAACAAGGGATTTATTTTATTTTATTTATTTGCTCATAATATTTTATTCTACTTTAAATTGTGTTATTAAGCTACTGTTACATCAGTGTTTCAAATTTACAAGATTAACCTTATATATAATGGAACAAGGGATTTAATATGTTTTATTCATTATTTCCTCTATATACTGTATTAGATAAACCAAATTTATTAAGGGAAAAAATAACATACTAATAGAATTCCATTTTTAAATATGTATTTTTTCACCCCACACCGAATTAACTACAGCTTTAACTAGCCACTACCATAACAATATTAAATTAACAGCTTCCACAATTACAACTAATAAATGAATAACTATCATCACTAAATTAATAGCCTCACCACCAATAACCCCTTCACTGCTAGGCCTATTCTGGCATTATTGGGACTGGTCGCATTCCAACATTAATATTAGTAATTATTTATGTAGTATTCACACAAAATATACCTTGTTTTTTTCATCAACATTAAATATCCAGAAAATAGCAATAGTTTGCTAATTTCTCCAGTCTACCTTTTTCAGACTTTGAATATCCAGAAAATAGCATTAGTTTGCTAATTTCTCCAGTCTATCCTAAATGGCCAAAATGGTGCCTTTTTTATTGAAATTGCAAGTGAATCAAAGCAAATAGGTGTATTATTTTTCTAATATTCACCAAGAAATACTTTGTGATTCATGCTTTGGAATTACTCTTTCCAAAACAGCAAACAGCCGGATACTACTGTACACGTGTAACACCCCAGGGTTAGTGGGTACATCTAAGTCAGGCATGTCCAAACTGCGGCCCTCCAGCTGTTGTGAAACTACATATCCCAGCATGCACTGACACAGTTTTGCTGTCAGACAATGCTAAAGCTGTGTCAGGGCATGCTGGGATGTGTAGTTTCTTAACAGCTGGAGGGCCGCAGTTTGGACATGCCTGGTCTAAGTGGTTGAGAGAGGTATCACAGGTGTTGGGTGGTGCTATGTGACGAACCTTTCCCCTGAAATGTTTCTCCCTGTACCTTGTTCTGTTGAACCTTGCCCAGAGAGGTAGGATAGATTGATACGAAACAGGAGTGAGTCAGCAATTCCAACAGGATGTCTTTTTATTGCGCCGCAATAAACTCTGGTTTGTGGATGATGATTGGTTAATTGGCAGATAATATTGATTAATCACAAGAAAAATTGGGCATCAAAGGAAGATAAAGGGAAGGCAATTGGTTACAATTCACATCACAATGGATAATTCAAAAATGCAAAAAACAATCAATTGAATCACAATTATTGGCATATTATAATCCCAATCCCAATCTATAATGTGGTAACGAGAACAGTAATAAAACACAAACTTTTCAATAACAATTACTACATTTCTAGCTTTCCCTAGCCAAGGTATAATGATCTTCACCGGCAATAATGTTGGAGCTGTTGTAGAATTTTGTGATGCCACAGTGTTGCAATAGGGGAATTGGAACACAGATGTAAAGAATCCTGGGTTGTAATAATGTCAATGTATGAAAGTTTTATTTTAAAAGAAGATAGCTAGGGAAGGGATGGTAGTGTCTCCTGACAAATATAACTCAATTGTCAATGAGGGTCTCTTGGTTAAACAAACCCCTTCCTTCCAGTTAAAGGAACTTACTTTCACTTGTACAAATAACTCATCCTTTTCTACATTAGGTAACTCATTTGCACTCTGCACATATAACTCAGTCTATGGTATCCCAACAATGTTAAAGCAGGGGGTGGTTACCTAGACTGACCCTTCAACAGGCACTAACTTTTGGATATCGCACTATGCTGTCTGTGCCCTTTACACTGCACAGCAAGGATACTTGGGCTGGGGTCTGGTCTGCCCGTGGTTTGGGTCACAAACAGTCTCAATGTGCACACTCAGGACTCTATGACAAAAGTATTCATTTTGCTGGACTAGTTTCAATGGCTCCTCACTGTCACAAGATGGCCGCGGCATCTGCATCTTTTACTAGGCCTGGTGGTGTCCGGTCTCCGGCTGCAATGTCTCGCACTTGCTCACCCAGCTCTCAGCTTCCCGTTAGCACCCTGCTGCTTCTACTCTGTAGTGCTGCTCTCACCACGCAGAATGACTCTGTGGTTGGCACCTGTTCTCAGCTTTCGCTCTTCTCCTCGCTCAGCATGCGTCCAGCACCTCCAGTCACTCCTGCAGACTCCCCCTTCTTCTCACAAAGCTCCTCTGCTCCCAGACTGCCTTGTCAAATCAGCATTCAGTATCCAGACCATGTGATTAGAGAACCAGTGCTTAGAAAACAGTGAATATGGCAGTACCTGTTATACTTTAATAAACCAACACAACTGGTGAAGTAATACCCCTTTCAGCCTGCATACAGCGGGTTGCACCAGGGACTTGTACACAACTCCTTCCTGGATGCAACCCGCTTGAGACACCTTTCAGACTGGCGACCCGACCTGGTAATATGCAAGGTTAGTGAGGTCACCGGTAATGTGTCCTGGAGGCGGTGCTTGGGGATGAGGATCTCCAAGCACTGTTTCTTCCTATATTCCAACATTCCCAGCAGGTATGAGCCCAGACAAACAGTACTTAAGTGCCCAGACACATAGTAGTCAAGTGCCCAAGTACTGTACATACTGTAGGAGTGAAGTGCCCAGACACATAGTGTAAATACCCAAACACCCAAAGTCAGACATACAAATTACTAGGATGCAAAGAGCAGCACACACAACTTTGTGACTGTGAGTTCCAAATATTACAAATTAACTTTGAGAAACTTTACATGCAGATCCTGATTGGTCACACTGTTTAAAACACCAGTTATTACAGAGGCTGAAATTTGTTTCTTAATCATGATGATTGGAATTCGAGTCCCCTATAGTCACCTTACATATCTGAATAGTCATTCACAGCATAACATTTTCTTTCTTATCTATAGGAATTCAAGTAAAGGTATTGTATATACTTAAGAGGATCTTCCCTTTTACTTTTTTCATCCATCTTCACCTACTTCAGGGATGTAAGGAGCCTTATTTAAACCTATTTGCATGACATTTCTCTATATGCTATTACATCTACAAATACAAAAAAGATGCAACAGCACTCGGAGGCTTCCATTATTGAAATCGGTGTATTAAAATATCACTCCATGTAATTCCAACATTTCGGGGCTAATATGCCCCTTTGTCAAGGTGAGTAACAATAAGAACAAGTAAAAACATACCTTCTTATCAAGAGAAGAAGCCCCATCTGCGTTAGTGGGAAGCGCCTCCCAGACCCAGGACCCGGCGTCTTCCGTAAACGTCATCATGGGGTGGCCGTCGGTTACCATGGCAGCTGGACGCCCGTCGCCGCCTTCCTGACGCGCTAGTAAACAAGAAGCGTGTACAGTAAATTATAGAATCCCGACAACCACATGGCTAGTCAACTGACCCAGCAGTTGAATTGCACTAAATGACCTGATATTTAATAATGAAGTGACTCCGTAAATATATGCGCTCTAGTGAATATAACCACTGTACTATTAACTGTGAAAAGACATGTGTGTGCATATACAAAATATTCAAATATTAAAAGAGGTGGAAACATTTTTAAGAAATGTAAAAAAGTGTAGACGGTATATAAAAGGATGTGAAAACTAACCCATATATATATATATATATATATATATATATGTATATATCTATATCTATATATATATACACACACACACACATACAAAGTTAAATATAATGGATGGTCTCAAAAAACAGTGTTAAAGCGTGCTGTGATCAAAGGGGTAATACAGATGTGCCATACATAACCATATACGTGACTTTTAATATAGTGATTTTGACCTACTGTACTATAAACATATAAAGCGTGCTAGCTACTAGAGTCACAAATATCGTACAATGCAACTACTGGGACAATATAACATAGTGTCACTAGAAGCTGAAATCTAGAAATAGTTAAAAGAAAAGAAAACGAAAGGAGAAAAAGGTCCAGAAGAGATTACAATGTTGGGGGGACTAAATTACTACTTAGAAAAAGATTACTCAGGCCTTCGCCTGAACGACTATTTAGGTGTGTAAGAACAGGTTCCATAGCATCAGTTCATTGAGACCCTTAGGGTTGATAGTCCCCAATTCATAGATCCACCTGGCTTCCTTCCGTAGGTGGCTGCCCTCACGATCACCACCTCTCAGGTTTTTCGCCACATGATCTATTATCAGATGCTTGAAATCACCTAAGGAATGTCCTTTTTCTTCTAAATGCTTCGCAACCAAGGCTTTTTCAGAGAGTGCCTGTTTGATGACGCTTGTTTGGAAAGCCGTAATGTCCGTGTGGACTACAATGTCTTTAATATTACGTCCCCCGTTGTAACAAGGCATTGGACGTATATTCTTGAAGCTGGATAAGGGTTTGTCTGTGGACACCAACGGCCATAAGGCCCTGGTGGACATGGAATAATCGCACTGGAGGTGTTATTGTGAACTACAAGCGGGATCACTGTTTCCTGTGTTTCTACCTTAAGTACCATCATGCTGCTTCTTGGCATCGCTAGGACCTCTTTCTTTTGGGATAGTAATATTTTGCAATCATATCCTCTCTGGAGGAACTTTATAATTAATTCATCCAGTTCAGCTTCCAGCGTTGTATGGTCACTCACAATTCGGGAGACCCTGATCATTTGCGACCTAGGGAGACCTACTTTGAGGCCCAAAGGGTAATGACTATTTGCTCATAAAAATGTATTTTGGTCAGTTGCCTTAGTGTAGAATCCTGTGTGGATCATTCAATTGCTGATGGTAATCTGAACATCCAAATAGTTAATGGAAGTCGTGCTTACTTGATAGGTGAATTTAATAGGGGAAATTTGTGAATTGACTGTCGCCATCAGAAGCTCAAAAAGATCAGGAGGGCCTGTACATAGAAAGAACAAGTTGTCTATAAAACGGGTGTATAGTAATATGTATCTAGCAACCTCTGGGTTCTGAAAGAAAATAGTCTCCTCCTCTTTAAACATGAAGATGTTGGCAAAAGAAGGGGAGACATTACTCCCCATCGCACACCCGGTCTTCTGGCGAAAGAAGTGCTCATTAAAAAGGAAGAAGTTCCTCTTCATCAGGGTTAATCCCAACAGCTTCAGGAACAGATTACGGTCTAAGACCTCCATTTTCTCTGCTATCTGGAAATCCTCCATAGCCTGTAGGCCCTCCCGGTGGGGGATGCTTGTATATAAGACAGACGTTGTAAGAAACATGTGGTGTCTCTGCTTGAGGATCAGTGGTTGCAATGTACCATCCAGGAAAATCGAGATCGGTTGATAAACTGAATTTCTGGCTGCGATAATTGGTCGCCCTGGTGGGCACTGGGAATTCTTGTGAATCTTGGGGACTGTAAAAAATATCGGTGCTACTGGATGTTCTTGTGTAAAAGCTTTACGAAGTTTAGGTGTAATCAAACCACTTGTGCATGGTTTATTCAAGAGGGAGTCTACATCTTTTTTGTATATTACAGTGGGGTCCTGTGGTAATTTCTCGTAGGTGGGCTCATCTGCTAACTGCAGGTTTATCTCCTTCGTGTAATCTGTCAAATTCATGACTACTATCCCACCCTCCTTATCGGCAGGGCGGATCACGATGTCTCTGTAGTCCCCTAGTTGTTTTAAGGTGGCTTTCTCTTGTCATGATAAATTAAGAGTTGATTCTGGGTTTCACTTTACTGTATTTGGAAACCGACACATCCATAAGGCGTATGTAAGATTTAATGGACGGATTGGAAGAGGCGGATCAAAAGATGACTGGTGTCTTGTGTTAATGAATTTGTGGTGTATAGTCTCCTGAAAGGGGGTTGGCGTATCTGAAGGTTGTGACTGGAAAAACTCATGCAGTCTTAATTTTCATGCAAAACGATGTATGTCCACCTGCCATGTGAAGTCGTCAAAGTTGGTGGTTGGGACAAAAGACAGACCCTTTTCCAAAACTTTCTCTTCATGTTTGGTAAAGACTCTATCAGACAGATTGTAAATTAATGATTTTTCGTTGCTGAGGACCCTCTTGTTCCTCGCGCATTGTCCGCCCCTGCTGGTGGTCATCCTCGCCTTCCTTTTTCTCTTACGATCAGAGTGACCGGAGGGGTCCTTAAAGGGACACTTGACATATTAGATGCCCCTTCAGTGCCCTGCTGTATAATTTCGCTGTCACTGTTGGACGTAGCTGATGTATGGCGTTGAGTTTCTTGTCTTCTTCGACAGCCGTGTTTAGCTGAAGAATTGTGGGGCTTGTGTTCTCCTGGTTCACCTCCATATTTAACTATCTGGTGCTTATTCCGCTTGAATCTTATCAGGTCTCTGTGGTAGTTATCGCACTGAGATTGAAGTTTTTGTAGCCAGTCGTGATGTAAATCACTTTGTAATGCAGATAAATGCTCTGCTTCCAAATTACCAATTTTACTACAATGTCTTTAATATTACGTCCCCCGTTGTAACAAGGCATTGGACGTATATTCTTGAAGCTGGATAAGGGTTTGTCTGTGGACACCAACGGCCATAAGTGAAAATAAAGACGGAAGGGGGACTTATCCTGCGCTTCTTGGGGGAGTCACAATTCAAAATGATTCAAGCGTTGTTTGCAATCTCCCATATATGGAAAGACAAAATGATTGTATAATGTGAAGTACAATTTTAATAAAATAAAACCATAATTTAACATTGGTTATAAAAATGGGTGTGACAAATGTATAGCAGCATGAATATAACAATAGCATATACAGATGAAAGCAGCATGTATTGGGACTGCAGTGGGGGGTAATGAAAAATTAACAGATGTATAGAACTGTATGACCAGTTCAAAGCAAGCTTGCGGGAGTTTTGAATCTCAGGGGACCCGGGAACCCCTTGTGCCACGCTGTACTGGATCGGTAAAGATGCCACTGCTCCCCCTCTATCAGTCCTCTGTCCACCAACGCGTTTCTACCTCTTACAGAGGTCTTTCTCAAGGTGCAAACGAATGACAAATAGCTGCTGACAGAATGTATTTAAAGTGTCCCTAGCCAATCAGCACACAGCGTGAACAGCTGGACCCTATACAATTGATAATCTCACCAAGTCCCATGGTCCTTAGCGTCACGCTGTGGCTCTCTGTTGCCATGACGATGTCCATGTATTTCCGGTTGCGGATCCGTTTCTTTGTTCATAAATCCACTCCTGTTTGTATAATCCCTCGCGGCCACACATCCTCCTGTATGACATCCTCCTCCGCTGTGGATCGCCCCCAGCGTACTCCGAATCCTCCAGTTGATTCAAACAAGTCCCGCTTCGTGTATGCTTTCAAGTCCGCTACGTCACTTCCGGTAGCATTAGTCCGTGGGAGTCTATTCAGAGACGCACAAAACAGTGCGTCACGTCACTTCCGCTGTAAACATAAACATACAGGTCCCTTTGTTATCTGTTGAAGACAATGGGGTGCTGATGCAAAAGTTGTTTTGATAATGAAAAGTGACTGAAAAGAGGCCTACAGCTCTAGTATGTGAGCAGGAGTAAAACATTCATTAACAAAAATTTCAATAATAAAAACCGTTTTAAAATCATACAATTTTTTATGTGGGGGCCACCAAACTAATAGTTTAAGGGTGACAGGGACCTGTGTGCATAGAAATATAACAATAAAAACTCTACTACCAAAAGATGTCTAATAAAAAAAAAAAAAATATATATAAAAATGTAAAAGCACAGGGGAACCTATTTAGGATGTAAATTGCTATATGTCGCAGGAAGTCTAAAAAATGAAATCTTGGGGTTAACTTCAAAGGAACCACTTGACCTCAAAATCAGCATTAAGGCCTTGTGGTTTTAGAGTCCCCAATTCATAAATCGCCTTCATTTCTGCTTTGGCCAGCTGGGTCGCAAGGTCTTTGCGTCTCCAGTCGCCTTTAATGTGTCTGAGTCTGCAGAATTGTTTGATGGCTCCGCAGTTACTGTGGTGTGTCGTACGGAAATGTTCCGATAATGCATGGGTGGTCAGTGATTTCCTAATGTTTCTTAGATGCTCCCCCAATCTTGTTTTGAGTGGTCGGGAAGTTCTCCCTATATACCAGAGACCACAGTCGCACTCAATCCCGTAGACAACATTGTTGGTATTGCAGGTAACGAAGTCCAAAACTTTGAATTTGGTGTTATTGATCTGTACTTCTGTAATTTTATTACCTGCCCCTTTAACACCTCTACAGCCCAAACAACTGCCACATCGGAAGAATCCCTTGGATTTGATGTATGCTATTGTTATATTCATGCTGCTATACATTTGTCACACCCATTTTTATAACCAATGTTAAATTATGGTTTTATTTTATTAAAATTGTACTTCACATTATACAATCATTTTGTCTTTCCATATATGGGAGATTGCAAACAACGCTTGAATCATTTTGAATTGTGACTCCCCCAAGAAGCGCAGGATAAGTCCCCCTTCCGTCTTTATTTTCACTATTGTTGTATTTTTGGTGAAGGGATTGGGAACCTTCGGTGAAGGGAGAAACGTCCAGCAGCTATCACTTTGCGCACTAAGTCATTTCCTTATATTTGTGTTTTTACCAACGGCCATAAGGCCCTGGTGGACATGGAATAATCGCACTGGAGGTGTTATTGTGAACTACAAGCGGGATCACTGTTTCCTGTGTTTCTACCTTAAGTACCATCATGCTGCTTCTTGGCATCGCTAGGACCTCTTTCTTTTGGGATAGTAATATTTTGCAATCATATCCTCTCTGGAGGAACTTTATAATTAATTCATCCAGTTCAGCTTCCAGCGTTGTATGGTCACTCACAATTCGGGAGACCCTGATCATTTGCGACCTAGGGAGACCTACTTTGAGGCCCAAAGGGTAATGACTATTTGCTCATAAAAATGTATTTTGGTCAGTTGCCTTAGTGTAGAATCCTGTGTGGATCATTCAATTGCTGATGGTAATCTGAACATCCAAATAGTTAATGGAAGTCGTGCTTACTTGATAGGTGAATTTAATAGGGGAAATTTGTGAATTGACTGTCGCCATCAGAAGCTCAAAAAGATCAGGAGGGCCTGTACATAGAAAGAACAAGTTGTCTATAAAACGGGTGTATAGTAATATGTATCTAGCAACCTCTGGGTTCTGAAAGAAAATAGTCTCCTCCTCTTTAAACATGAAGATGTTGGCAAAAGAAGGGGAGACATTACTCCCCATCGCACACCCGGTCTTCTGGCGAAAGAAGTGCCCATTAAAAAGGAAGAAGTTCCTCTTCATCAGGGTTAATCCCAACAGCTTCAGGAACAGATTACGGTCTAAGACCTCCATTTTCTCTGCTATCTGGAAATCCTCTATAGCCTGTAGGCCCTCCCGGTGGGGGATGCTTGTATATAAGCTACACACATCAATTACACACATTAGTGTGTTAGTGGGCACTGTGTCAATCAACGACAGACGTTGTAAGAAACATGTGGTATCTCTGCTTGAGGATCAGTGGTTGCAATGTACCATCCAGGAAAATCGAGATCGGTTGATAAATTGAATTTCTGGCTGCGATAATTGGTCGCCCCGGTGGGCACTGGGAATTCTTGTGAATCTTGGGGACTGTAAAAAATATCGGTGCTACTGGATGTTCTTGTGTAAAAGCTTTACGAAGTTTAGGTGTAATCAAACCACTTGTGCATGGTTTATTCAAGAGGGAGTCTACATCTTTTTTGTATATTACAGTGGGGTCCTGTGGTAATTTCTCGTAGGTGGGCTCATCTGCTAACTGCAGGTTTATCTCCTTCGTGTAATCTGTCAAATTCATGACTACTATCCCACCCTCCTTATCGGCAGGGCGGATCACGATGTCTCTGTAGTCCCCTAGTTGTTTTAAGGTGGCTTTCTCTTGTCATGATAAATTAGAGTTGATTCTGGGTTTCACTTTACTGTATTTGGAAACCGACACATCCATAAGGCGTATGTAAGATTTAATGGACGGATTGGAAGAGGCGGATCAAAAGATGACTGGTGTCTTGTGTTAATGAATTTGTGGTGTATAGTCTCCTGAAAGGGGGTTGGCGTATCTGAAGGTTGTGACTGGAAAAACTCATGCAGTCTTAATTTTCATGCAAAACGATGTATGTCCACCTGCCATGTGAAGTCGTCAAAGTTGGTGGTTGGGACAAAAGACAGACCCTTTTCCAAAACTTTCTCTTCATGTTTGGTAAAGACTCTATCAGACAGATTGTAAATTAATGATTTTTCGTTGCTGAGGACCCTCTTGTTCCTCGCGCATTGTCCGCCCCTGCTGGTGGTCATCCTCGCCTTCCTTTTTCTCTTACGATCGGAGTGACCGGAGGGGTCCTTAAAGGGACACTTGACATATTAGATGCCCCTTCAGTGTCCTGCTGTATAATTTCGCTGTCACTGTTGGACGTAGCTGATGTATGGCGTTGAGTTTCTTGTCTTCTTCGACAGCCGTGTTTAGCTGAAGAATTGTGGGGCTTGTGTTCTCCTGGTTCACCTCCATATTTAACTATCTGGTGCTTATTCCGCTTGAATCTTATCAGGTCTCTGTGGTAGTTATCGCACTGAGATTGAAGTTTTTGTAGCCAGTCGTGATCTAAATCACTTTGTAATGCAGATAAATGCTCTGCTTCCAAATTACCAATTTTATCACGGGTGGAAACCAATTCTTTGCCGGCTTCCTCCACCACCAACAGCATCAAATACAAGCTGCATTTATTAAGGATACCGACCCATTTTTTGCAGAACTCTGGGTTAAAACGGCTGATGGAGGGGACATTGCGCACCCTGAAACCTCTCGGCACCATCCTTTCTCTGTAATAGTCCAACAAATAGTCCAACAAAGAATTGCCGTGTAGTAGAAAATCTATTTCCCAACGCTTAAGTTTCAATGCTGTTACATCTATATACAGGTTGAGTATCCCTTATCCAAAATGCTTGGGACCAGAGGAATTTTGGATATCGGATTTTTCTGTATTTTGGAATAATTGCATACCATAACGAGATATTATGGTGATGGGACCTAAATCTAAGCACAGAATGCATTTATGTTTCATATACACCTTATACACACAGCCTGAAGGTCATTTTAGCCAATATTTTTTATAACTTTGTGCATTAAACAAAGTGTGTGTACATTCACAGAATTCATTTATGTGTCATATACACCTTATACACACAGTCTGAAGTTAATTTAATACAATATTTTTAATAACTTTGAGTATTAAACAAAGTTTGTGTACACTGAGCCATCAAAAAGGTTTCACTATCTCAGTCTCACTCAAAAAAGTCCGTATTTCGGAATATTCCGTATTTCGGAATATTTGGATATGGGATACTCAACCTGTATTCCCTTATCCAGTGCTATTTTTGTAGGAAAATAGGTTTAGGAACAGTGGGCAGGGCAGAGGTGGGCAGTGATGTGAGTGAAGCTACCAAAGAATCAGGGCATCAATTTAAAAAAAAACACATAATCACTGAGTAGTGTAATATATAGTACACATACTGCCCTTAGTAGCACCATATACACACATAATGCCCCCAGTAGTGCCAGATACACTTAATGCACCCAGTAGTGCCAATTGCACAATGCTCCCAGCAGTGCAGGTATATAATACCACCAGAAATGGCATTTACACAATGCCCCCAGCAGTGCCAGACACACAATGCCCCCTGAAGTCCCATTTACACATTGCCTTCAGCAGTGCCAGATACCCAGGTCCTCCCAGTAGTGCCAGCTACACAATGCCCCAATATAGTGCTCACCACCAATGCTGATGAGGTGGGTAACAGAGGTAAAGATCTCATTACTAAAATAAAAACATAAGACCATAAAAACGTATTTAATAATTGCTGCAGCATCTTACTTGTGAGTTATGAGAGATGTCCTCAATGACCTGTCCATCGACGGCAACTCCCTGAAATCCATGAAACAAATTAAAGTCCAAAATAGTAATGACTGTGGTAGACAATGATCCTTTACTAAAACAATACTGAACTTGACAGCCGATTTAATAAAAATCATAATTTGTGTCTGCACTATGGGCCTATTTCATGTTTGTTTGCTAATGTATTAGCAAGTGTGATTATCTAGGATACGGAATTGCTAATATTAGCAAGTAAAGCTGCCACTGGGGCTATTGTAAACTCATTTGCAACTGCGTACATATTTGCAGCTTATACACAAAAATAAGGAATATCGGGGCTAAAGGTTGGTGTATGGCTACTCAGACCGGACACAGCAGTAGCGACTCAGATGCCATGTTTTTGCACATATGAGCTCACGGCCATCAGCAGATACATTCCCCGAAAATGCGCATGACATGTCTAAGTTTTACCAACCACCCCCATAAAGTACCCATTAACACCTTAAACGGTCACTTCCTGTTATTATTATCTTTTATTTATAGAGCACCAAAAGGGATCCACAGCACCCAGTTACAGAGTTCAAAACCAAATAAGCAAAACAAGAAAACAGTGATGTTCAGTTCAAGACAATATAGGACAAGAACAGGGTATACAAACATACTGTATCTGCATCAGCAAACAACACTATACAAACTATGGAGGCAGAAAACCAAGGGGTTTGATGCCTTCGAAGGGAGTACGGAGTAGAAGATAGTTTATGTAAGAGAAGGAAAGGCACATGAGAGAAGAGGGCCCTGCTCGTGAGATCTTACATTCTAATGGGGAGGAGGAGACAGACAGGGGTGACACAGATGGAGTAGACAGTGAGAGTGGAACAGAGGGTTACGATGAGAGTTGTTTGGGTCTGGTGAAGAAGTGGGTCTTGAGAGCCTGTTGGAAGTTTTGTAGAGAGGTGGAGAGTTTGATAGAGAGAGGTAGAGAATTCCACAGATAAGGAGAAGCATGTGTAAAATTGCAGGAGTGGGAAGTAGTAATCAGTAGGCAGGAGAGGTGGCTTGCATTAGCGACTCCCTGACATTATCTTCTAGCGTGCATGCTTATATGACTAGCGAAGACGAACTTGGTGGTATATTTATAAAAAGTAGATGTTTGGTGGATTTTTTTTTATTGATTTTGTGCTTAACCACTTGCCTGGCATGGTCGCATCAGATGCGACCATACCAGCAAGTGCTTTATCTGACCTGGTCGCAAAGAATGCAACCAGTCAGATAAAATAAGATTTTACTTACCGGTAAATCTATTTCTCGTAGTCCATAGTGGATGCAGGGGACTCCGTAAGGACCATGGGGAATAGACGGGCTCCGCAGGAGACAGGGCACTTTAAGAAAGAATTTGGATACTGGTGTGCTCTGGCTCCTCCCTCTATGTCCCTCCTCCAGACCTCAGTTAGAGAAACTGTGCCCGGAAGAGCTGACAGTACAAGGAAAGGATTTTGGAATCCAGGGCAAGACTCATACCAGTAACACCAATCACACCGTATAACTCGTGATAAACTTACCCAGTTAACAGTATGAACAACAACGGAGCATCAGATCAACCCTGATGCAACCACAACATAACCCTTATTTAAGCAATAACTATATACAAGTATTGCAGAAGAAGTCCGCACTTAGGACGGGCGCCCAGCATCCACTACGGACTACGAGAAATAGATTTACCGGTAAGTAAAATCTTATTTTCTCTAACGTCCTAGTGGATGATGGGGACTCCGTAAGGACCATGGGGTTTATACCAAAGCTCCCAAATGGGCGGGAGAGTGCGGATGACTCTGCAGCACCGAATGAGCAAACACAAGGTCCTCCTCAGCTAGGGTATCAAACTTGTAAAACTTTGCAAAAGTGTTTGAACCTGAACAAGTAGCTGCTCGGCAAAGCTGTAATGCCGAGACCCCTCGGGCAGCCT
This sequence comes from Pseudophryne corroboree, assembly GCF_028390025.1. NCBI lineage: Eukaryota > Metazoa > Chordata > Amphibia > Anura > Myobatrachidae > Pseudophryne > Pseudophryne corroboree. The sequence continues at coordinate 990,847,623 of NC_086444.1, forward strand.
CCCAAGAAGAGCCCACCTTCCTTGTGGAGTGGGCTTTTACTGATTTTGGAAGCGGCAATCCAGCCGCAGAATGAGCCTGCTGAATCGTGTTACAGATCCAGCGAGCAATAGTTTGCTTTGAAGCAGGAGCATCCAGCTTGTTGGATGCATACAGGATAAACAGCGACTCAGTTTTCCTGACTCTAGCCGTTCTGGCTACATAAACCTTCAAAGCCCTGACCACATCCAGCAACTCGGAATCCTCCAAGTCACGAGTAGCCACAGGCACCACAATAGGTTGGTTCATATGAAAAGATGACACCACTTTTGGTAGAAATTGTGGACGGGTCTGCAATTCTGCCCTGTCCATATGGAAAACCAGATAGGGGCTTTTATGTGACAAAGCCGCTAATTCTGACACACGCCTAGCTGAAGCCAAGGCTAATAGCATGACCACCTTCCACGTGAGAAATTTTTAACTCCACGGTTTTGAGTGGCTCAAACCAGTGTGACTTCAGGAAACTCAACACCACGTTAAGATCCCAAGGTGCCATTGGAGGCACAAAAGGGGGCTGAATATGCAGCACTCCCTTTACAACGTCTGAACTTCAGGAAGAGAAGCCAGTTCTTTTTGAAAGAAAATGGATAGGACCGAAATCTGGACCTTAATGGAACCCAATTTCAGGCCCAAAGTCACTCCCGACTGTAGGAAGTGAAGGAAACGGCCCAGCTGGAATTCCTCCATAGGGGCATTCCTGGCCTCACACCAAGCAACATATTTTTGCCATATACGGTGATAATGTTGAGCCGTCACATCCTTCCTAGCCTCTATCAGCGTAGGAATGACCTCATCCGGAATGCCTTTTTCTGCTAGGTTCCGGCGTTCAACCGCCATGCCGTCAAACGCAGCCGCGGTAAGTCTTGGAACAGACATGGCCCCTGTTGCACAAGTCCTGTCCTAGAGGCAGAGGCCACGGGTCCTCTGTGAGCATTTCTTGCAGATCTGGATACCAGGTCCTTCGTGGCCAATCTGGAACAATGAGTATTGTTCTCACTCCTCCTTTCCTTATGATTCTCAGCACCTTGGGTATGAGAGGAAGAGGAGGAAATACATAGACCGACGGGAATACCCACGGTGTCACCAGTGCGTCCACAGCTATCGCCTGAGGGTCTCTTGACCTAGCGCAATATCTCTGCAGCTTTTTGTTGAGGCGGGATGCCATCATGTCCACCTGTGGCAGTTCCCACCGACTTGCAATCTGCATGAAGACTTCTTGATGAAGTCCCCACTCTCCCGGGTGGAGGTCGTGCCTGCTGAGGAAGTCTGCTTCCCAGTTGTCCACTCCGGCAATGAACACTGCTGACAGTGCGCTTACGTGATTCTCCGCCCAGCGAAGAATTCTGGTGGCTTCTACCATCGCCACCCTGCTCCTTGTGCCGCCTTGGCGGTTTACATGAGCCACTGCGGTGATATTGTCTGACTGAATCAGAACCGGTTGGTCGCAAAGCAGGGTCTCCGCTTGACTTAGGGCGTTGTATATGGCCCTTAGTTCCAGGATATTAATGTGAAGGCAAGTCTCCTGCCTTGACCACAGCCCTTGGAAATTTCTTCCCTGTGTGACTGCCCCCCACCCTCGGAGGCTTGCATCCGTGGTCACCAGGACCCAGTCCTGAATGCCGAATCTGCGACCTTTGAGAAGGTGAGCACTCTGCAGCCACCACAGGAGAGACACCCTGGCCCTGGGGGATAGGGTGAGTAACCGATGCATCTGAAGATGTGATCCGGACCACTTGTCCAGTAAGTCCCATTGGAAGGTCCTCGCATGGAACCTGCCGAAGGGAATGGCCTCGTATGATGCCACCCTCCTTCCCAGGACTCGAGTGCAGTGATGCACTGACACCTGTTTTGGTTTTAATAGATTCCTGACCAGTGTCACGAGCTCCTGAGCTCTCTCTATCGGGAGATAAACCCTTTTCTGGTCTGTGTCTAGGATCATGCCTAGGAGAGGCAGATGAGCTGTAGGAACCAGCTGCGACTTTGGAATATATAGAATCCAGCCATGTTGCCGTTACACTTCCAGAGAAAGTGACACGCTGTTCAGCAACTGCTCTCTTGATCTCGCTTTTATGAGGAGATCGTCCAAGTACGTGATAATAGTGACACCTAACGTCCGCAGGAGCAGCAGGAGCACCATCATTTCTGCCATTAACTTGGTGAATATTCTCAAGGCCGTGGAGAGACCAAACGGCAACGTCTGAAATTGGTAATGACAATCCCGTACCGCAATTCTGAGGTACGCCTGATGAGGTGGATAAATGGGGACATGAAGGTATGCATCCCTTATGTCCCGAGTCACCATAAAATCTCCCCCTTTCAGGCTTGCAATGACCGCTCTTAGCGATTCCATCTTGAACTTGAACCTTTTCAGGTATATGTTCAGGGATTTTAAATTCAATATGGGTCTGACCGAACCGTCTGGTTTCGGGACTACAAATAATAACCCCCTCCTTGTTGAAGGAGGGGAACCTTGACCACCACCTGTTGAAGATACAATTTGTGAATTGCAGTTAACACTGTTTCCCTCTCGTGGGGGGAAGCCGGCAGGGCCGTCGGTGAGAGGGCATCTTCTCAAAGTCCAGCTTGTATCCCTGAGACACAATATCTATTGCCCAGGGATCTAACAGGGAGTGAACCCACTTGTGGCTGAACTTACGAAGGCGTGCCCCCACCGGGCCTAGCTCCGCCTGTGGAGCCCCAGCGACATGCGGTGGATTTTTGTAGAGGCCGGGGAGGACTTCTGTTCCTGGGAACTAGCTGTGTTGTGCAGCTTCTTTCCTCTGCCCCCGCCTCTGGCAAGAAAGGACGCACCTCGGAATTTCTTGTTTCTTTATTCGAAAGGCTGCATTTGATAATGTCGTGCTTTCCTAGGCTGTGCAGGAATATAAGGCAAAATATCGGAATTACCAGCTATAGCTGTGGAGACAAGGTCCGAGACCCTTCTCCACACAATCCTCAGCCTTCCATATGCCTCTTAAGTCGGCATCATCTGTCCATTGCATATTCTACAGGACACGTCAAGCAGAAATCGACATAGCTTTGACTCTAGGACCCAGTATACTCATGTCTCTTTGAGCATGTTTTATATATACATATCTCTTAAGACAGAATCTTTAATATATATATATATCTCTATATATACATATATATATCTATATAAATACTAGGGTCTCAATCTCTGGTGATAAGGTACCTGTCCATGCTGCCACAGCGCTATAAACCCATGCCGACACAATCGCCGGTCTGAGTAGTGTACCAGAATGTGCACGCTATCTGCAGGATCCCTGAGAATAGCTGTTACGTCAGGGCTACCTTTTGGGCAAACGTGACACCCTAGGGGAAGATTCCCATCATATCCTGGCCCTAGTGGGGAAAGGATACTGGCTGAGAATTCTTTGTGGGAAACTGCAGTCTCTTGTCTGGAGATTCCCGCTCTTTTTCATCATGAGAGGAGGGAAATTTACCTCAGCTTTCTTCCCCTTAAACATGTGTACCCTTGTGTCAGGGACAGATGAGTCATCAGTGATATGCAAATCATCTTTTATTACAATAATCATATATTGAATACTTTTCTGCCATTTTGGCTTTAAATTTGCATTATCGTAGTCGACACTGGAGTCAAACTCCGTGTCGATATCAGTGTCTATTATTTTGTATAGTGAGCATTGAGAGACTCTAAAGGTCTCTGCGACATAGGGACAAACATGGGTAGATTTCCTGTCTGTTCTCTAATCTGTTGTGCAATAAATTCACCTTAGCACTTAATTACACATATCCAAACAGGTGTCGGCGTTGTCGACAGAGACACCCTCTCACACACATATTTGCTCCATCTCCTCCTTAGGGGAGCCTTTTACCTCAGACATGTCGACACACACGTACCGACACACCACACACTCAGGGAATGCTCATCTGAAGACAATTCCCCTATAAGGCCCTTTGGAGAGACAGAGAGAGAGTATGCCAGCACACACCCCAGCACTATATGCCCCAGGAATCACACAGTTACTTAGTGTTAACCCAGTAGCTGCTGTATATACTGTTTTTGCGCCAAATTTATGTGCCCCCCCTCTCTTTTTACCCTCTTCTACCGTGTTTCTGCAGGGGAGAGCCTGGGGAGCTTCCTCTCAGCGGAGCTGTGGAGAGAAAATGGCGCTGGTGAGTGCTGAGGAAGAAGCCCCGCCCCCTCAGCGGCGGGCTTCTGTCCCGCGTTTCTGTGTAAAAATATGGCGGGGGCCCATGCATATATACAGTGCCCAACTGTATATATGCCCACTTTTGCCAAGAGGTCTCTAATTGCTGCCCAGGGCGCCTTCCCCTGCGCCCTGCATCCTACAGTGACCGGAGTATGTGGGTTTAGTGTGGGAGCAATGGCGCACAGCTGCAGTGCTGTGCGCTACCTCATATGAAGACTGGAGTCTTCTGCCGCCGATTTCGAAGTCTTCTTGCTTCTGTCACCGGCTTCTGTCTTCTGGCTCTGCGAGGGGGACGGCGGCGCGGCTCCGGGATCGGACGACCAAGGGTGCGATCCTGTGTACGATCCCTCTGGAGCTAATGGTGTCCAGTAGCCTAAGAAGCAGGACCTATCTTCAGTGAGTAGGGCTGCTTCTCTCCCCTCAGTCCCACATAGCAGAGAGTCTGTTGCCAGCAGATCTCTCTGAAAATAAAAAAAAACCTAACAAAATACTTTCTTTTTAGCAAGCTTAGGAGAGCTCACTAAGTAGCACCCAGCTCGTCCGGGCACAGATTCAAACTGAGGTCTGGAGGAGGGACATAGAGGGAGGAGCCAGAGCACACCAGTATCCAAATTCTTTCTTAAAGTGCCCTGTCTCCTGCGGAGCCCGTCTATTCCCCATGGTCCTTATGGAGTCCCCAGCATCCACTAGGACGTTAGAGAAACAGTGCTAGCAGCTACAGATAAAGAAAACTTCCCTCCGCTGCTGCTCTCAGAGAGACCCTGCACCCTCCATTCAGTGTTGCCATGCTGCCGATCATTGCTGATTGGTCAGCACGGCAGGACACCCCACCCAGTGGCTGCAGACAACAGTAGCCGCTGGGGAAGTGTAAATCAACCCCCCCAAACACCCCCCTATGTACCTGCCAGCTGTCTGGGGTGTAAAAAGTAATGTTGCGATGGTCACGATGTTCCCGATGTTCCCATGTTGCTGACCAATGTCCCGATGTTGGGGGGGAAATATTTTTTTTTTTAATTCCCTAAAAAATTTGGGATAAGGTTAAATTCATGTTCTTCACCTAATACACTCATAAAAAAAAGTACATTTCTGAGCAGTCTGGTGGTTAAGGGTCTAAATCACTTTTACACACATGATTTTTTACATTGTTAAAAACAATTACAAGAATCACCTGTCTGCTGTTCTTGGGACACCTGGGAGGAACTTGCACTATGTAGAACGGAGTGGCAAAATATTGTCATAAATGGAACTGACAACTGTCATTTCTTGTGCTTAGAAGATCTTGACAAACTGGCGTATTTAAATTAATGCAGTTTGTGCGGTGCACATGGGCTCTAGGTGCTTAGGGGGGTCCCCACTGCGCACCCTGCACACCATTTTCCCAGTGTTTTGCGCATGCGCAGTAGGGTAATCACTGGGAAATTGGCCATGGTGCCATTTTCCTGGCAATCTGCTCATGCGCTGTAGACTCTAGGACCCCAGAAATACAGCACTGCTGGCTAGATGCTGGCCCAGATGGAGCCTGCACACGGGCCTCCTCCTCTCTAGAAATGCCCCTGTCTTGACCCAAAGTGTCAAATCCTGAAAACACCCTCGAAGTCCTTCTATAACTACACAGTCAACCCTACCAACCACATTTTCAAGACCAAGAGGTACATTTACTAAAAGTTGATTTTGGTCAATGTTGATTGATTTTTGGTAAATTTTTGAAACATTTTGTGTTTTAGGTTCTAAATCAAACTTTTACTAACAGATGATTTTTGACATTGTTTAAAAAAATTTTTCAAAATCATGTTAGTAAATGTGTGATTTAGACCTTGAAACACAAAATCGACCTTCAGTAACATCGATATAAAAAAATCAATCAACATTGACCCAAATCGACTTTTAGTAAATAGACCCCATAGTTTCATTATCCAACTTGCTCGTGAAAAACGTTCAATATTATTGAACAAACATAAAACCATTTGCATGTGGACAATCTTGTTGATAATTTAAATAATTAACACTTTGTTAGCATATATTAGAAGAAAAGGCTTTTGATATTACTTGCTGTAATGTTATACCAATAAATCAATATATGAGACTAGTAACAATGAACTTCAATAACAAAATTTTGGAGACAATCGATTCACAATTCCTATCTGTGTAGTCTAATAATGAATTGCCTTTGGGAAATATTTAGGGTTTCATGGCTTCTAATGATTCAATACTAGATAAAAATCCCCTATAACCACAGGAGAGGAACCCATAAGAGACACAACCAGTTCATATCACATAATGCTTACAATATAAAATCTCTTCCAAGATGTAAAATTATATTATTGTTAACTGTATATGTGTGTGTGTATACTTATCATTTATATTAAAAGAAAAAAAATGCATAATAAAAATTCATTTTTGTTCTCAATTACATGTTTTTTTTAATGTTTTTTTTAAATGTTTTTATAAAACACATCAAGTAGATTGATTTACTATCTTCTTGATAACTTGAATGATTTGGGTGTTCCTTTACTACCCTTTCAATGGCCCATATTACAAAGAATGTTTTAGTTTACATTATATATAACATAATAAGACAAAAACAAATAAATTCATAACAATACTCATTTTGTATATGTTACAATGTTACATAGCACTAAGATCAACCTAGGTATTGTTCATATTGGATTTATTGTTGTAAGAATTATAGTAATCATTCTACATTAATTACAGTACCTGTTTATCTCTTTTAAACAAACTGTTTTCATAACATCTCATCAGAGCCATTCATAAATTAGCAGCATCAAGAAGACCAGATAGTCTGTTAAAAACCACACAGGATGCCATTACACAGTGTTTAAGCAACACCAAAGGAAAATCCATGAAACAAATTAAAGTCTAAAATAGTAATGACTGAGGTAGACAATGATCGTTTACTAAAACAATACAGAACTTGACAGCCGATTTAATAAAAATCATAATTTGGGTCTGCACTATGGGCCTATTTCATGTTTGTTTGCTAATGTATTAGCAAGTGTGATTATCTAGGATACGGAATTGCTAATATTAGCAAGTGAAGCTGCCACTGGAGCTATTGTAAACTAATTTGCAACTGCGTACATATTTGCAGCTTATACACAAAAATAAGGAATATCGGGGCTAAAGGTTGGTGTATGGCTACTCAGACCGGACACAGCAGTAGCGACTCAGATGCCATGTTTTTGCACATATGAGCTCACGGCCATCAGCACATACATTCCCCGAAAATGTGCATGACATGTCTAAGTTTTACCAACCACCCCCCATAAAGTACCCATTAACACCTTAAACGGTCACTTCCTGTTATTATTATCCTTTATTTAAAGAGCACCAAAAGGGATCCACAGCACCCAGTTACAGAGTTCAAAACCAAATAAGCAAAACAAGAAAACAGTGATGTTCAGTTTAAGACAATATAGGACAAGAACAGGGTATACAAACATACTGTATCTGCATCAGCAAACAACACTATACAAACTATGGAGGCAGAAAACCAAGGGGTTTGATGCCTTCGAAGGGAGTACGGAGTAGAAGATAGTTTATGTAAGAGAAGGAAAGGCACATGAGAGAAGAGGGCCCTGCTCGTGAGATCTTACATTCTAATGGGGAGGAGGAGACAGACAGGGGTGACACAGATGGAGTAGACAGTGAGAGTGGAACAGAGGGTTATGATGAGAGTTGGTTGGGTCTGGTGAATAAGTGGGTCTTGAGAGCCTGTTGGAAGTTTTGTAGAGAGGTGGAGAATTTGATAGAGAGAGGTAGAGAATTCCACAGATAATGAGAAGCATGTGTAAAATTGTAGGAGTGGGAAGTAGTAATCAGTAGGCAGGAGAGGTGGCATGCATTAGCGGAGGCAAGATGATGAGTGGGAGTGTAAAGGGAAATAAGGTCAGAGATGTAAATGGGAGAGGATTGGTTGAGTGCTTTGTAAGTGAATGTGAGAAGCTTGAAATGGATTCTGAAAGGGAAGGGGAGCCTGTGAAAGTCTTGTAAGGGGGGGAGGGGTGTGGATGTAGTTCTGTATATTTGGTGAGCAAGTTGAGCCTGGTTGCGGCATTAAGGATAGATTGGAGTGGAGAGAGGCATTTGTCAGGGATGCAACATTCTGGAGATAACCAGTGAGTGGATAAGGGTAGCATCCTGGGCGAGAAAGTCTGATCCTGGAAATATTTTTGAGATGAAAATGCCAGGTTTGTGAGAGGTGCTGAATTTCATGGTTTGAAGGAGAGGCAATAGTCAGGAATTGCTCCAAGACAGCGCAATTGAGGGCTAGAGAAGATAGTAGTGCCATCAATAGATAATGAAATTGTGGGAGGTGAGGAGGTGCGGGAGGGTGGGTATATAATCAGCTCAGTCTTAGACATGTTGAGTTTAAGAAAGCGTTGGGACATCCAAGAAGAGATAGAGTATCATCAGTATAGAGATGATATTGTAAGTCAAAAGAGCTAATGAACTCACCTAAAGAGGATGTATAGAGAGAAATAAGGAGAGGACCAAGAACAGAACCTTCTGGGACACCAACTGTTAGTGGAAGTGGGGTGGGGGGGGGGTCATGAGAGAGGACAGGTAAGGAGCAGTCAGAGAAGTAGGAGGACAGCCAGGAGAGGGCAGTATTACGCAGTCCAAGGGAGTGAAGGACTTGCAGAAGGAGAGGATGGTCCACAGTGTCAAATGCAAGTCAAGGAGAATAAGCAGAGAGTAGTGTCCCTTGGATTTAGCAACATGGAGGAAATTGCAGACTGATGAGAGCAATTTCAGTGGCTTGGGGAGGTGGGTCAGTAGTTGGAGGGGTGTTAGGATCAGGGGTAGGTTTTTAAGAATAGGGGAGATGAGTGCATGCGTGAAGGTAGAGGGGATAGTGTCTGATGAGAGAGACTGAGGAGGTGGGCAAGATAGGAACATGCAGCAGGAGAGAGGTAGCGGAGGAGCTGACAGGGGATAGGGTCATGTTGTGAGGTGGAGGGGGAAATAGAGGAGGGCCATGACAACCTCACCAGATACATGGAGAAGGATGTCAGAGTTGGTAAGAGGGATGCAGAGGAATGATAGGGGAAAGGAGGTGGCTGGTTGCTGATGCTCTGGTGGGATGTGATGTCCTGACATATGGAGTCAATTTTGGATGTGAACAGAGGCGGATCTTTTCTTTTAGGAGGGGCACGTTAAGAATTAATCCTGACTCCTCCATTTTACTCATAACTCCTCTCACTTCCAGTCCTGCATCCTACCAATTTCAAGCCCATCTCTTTTGGACCATGCACCTCCCTACAATTTTGCATAGTCCACTGATTAATTTAAATCATTAGTTGACCAAAAAAATGATGCTTCCTGAAATATACATTACACTTTTCCAATTTATTGGAATATTCTGATGAACCCTGGCAAATTATTTTTATGTTTAGGGTTTGTGGATCTGTCCTCAATGCATCAGTCCAGGTGGTGTCCAGGGGCGGATTGGGATCTAAAACCAGCCCGGGAAATTCATGGAAGCAGCCCTGATGGGGTTTAGTCTGTTGAGGGGGTGGAGTCTGTCAAGAGGGCAGGATCACTCCTCATAAGGCCTGATTCGGAGTTGTACACAGTTGCGGACTCCTTGCTTCTTTCGCTGCAGTTATGTCTCCAACCTTGTGCTAATACAGCTATATAGCCCTTCCCTGGCGTACATCCGTGCAAGGACTGAGACGCCCTCTGTCAGTGTATAAAGGGGCTGCAATCATGCTTTGTGCGTCTTTAGACGCCACCATCGGTTGCACAATTCTAACCTACACCAGCCCTATGCTAGTCACAGATCACCCGTCTGAGTATGACCTCCATTGTGAGCACTGCAGCGTCTCCATATGCAGCCACTTTCAGCAACATGCCCATTACTATGCCACATCTGCATCTGATTAGCCAACCGGCCCAGGAATGTGCTAACGTCTAATACGCTTCATGGTGCATGCGTCTGACTCTGTACAGCAATTCTCTGTGAACACCACATGGGACACAAGCATGGTGCAACAGACTAAACACATTGCACGAGGAAAAAAAACATGTTAGCCTCAATAGGAAAATAAAACAAAAATACACTAGCCTCAAAAAGTAGAAAATTATACACAATGGCCAACACAGGAAAAACAAACAAACAAACAAACAAACAATCAATCAAACACATAGAGCACACTACACATATGGTGGCAGCAGGAGACACACACTGTATACAACACACTACACACATGGTGGCAGGAGGCACACACTACATACAGCACACTACACACATAGCGGCAGCAAGGGACACACACTACATACAGCACACGACACACATGGCGGCAGCAGGAGGCACACACTACATGCAGCACACTACACACATGGTGGCAGCAGGGGACACACACTACGGGGGTCATTCCGAGTTGATCGCTAGCTGCATTTGTTCGCAGCGCAGCGATCAGGCTAAAAAAATGGCAGTTCTGCGCATGCGTATGCGGCGCAATGCGCACGTGCGATGTACGGGCACAACGAACGATGACGTTTTGCACAGGGCCTAGCGATGTATTTCAGTCGCACTGCTTGCCGCAGAGTGATTGACATGAAGTGTCATAAGGGGCCGACTAGATGGGCCAAGTGGTTCTTATCTGCCGTCAAATTCTATGTTTCTATGTAAGTGGGCGTTTCTGGGTGGCAACTGACCGTTTTCAGGGAGTGTGCGGAAAAACGCAGGCGTGCCAGGAAAAACGCAGGCGTGGCTAGGCGAACGCTGGGCAAGTTTGTGACATCAAATCTGGAACTGAATAGTCTGAAGTGATCGCAAGCGCTGAGGAGGTTTTGAGCTACTCTGAAACTACACAAATTTTTGTAGCCACTCTGCGATACAACCCTTCGCACTTCTGCTAAGCTAAAATACACTCCCAATGGGCGGTGGCATAGCGTTTGCACGGCTGCTAAAAACTGCTAGCAAGCGATCAACTCGGAATGACCCCCTACATACAGCACACTACACACATGGCGGCAGCAGGGGGCACACACTACATGCAGCACACTACACAAATGGCAGCAGCAGGAGGCACACACTACATACAGCACACTAAAAACATGGTGGCAGCAGAGGCACACAGTACGTACAGTACACTACACACATGATTGCAGCAGGAGACACACACTGCATACAGCACACTACACACATGGTGGCAGCAGGAGGCACACACTACATACAGCACACTACACACATGGCGGCAGCAGGGGGCACACACTACATACAGCCCACTACACACAAGGCAGCAGCAGGAGGCACACACTACATACAGCACACTACACACATGGCGGCAGCAGGGGGCACACACTACATACAGCACACTACACAAATGGCAGCAGCAGGAGGCACACACTACATACAGCACACTAAACACATTGTGGCAGCAGCGGCACACAGTACGTACAGTACACTACACACATGATTGCAGCAGGAGACACACACTGCATACAGCACACTACACACATGGTGGCAGCAGGAGGCACACACTACATACAGCACACTAAACACATGACGGCAGCAGGGGGCACATACTACATACAGCACACTACACACATGGTGGAAGCAGGAGGCACACACTACAGTACATACAGCACACTACACAAATGGTGGCAGCAGGAGACACACACTACATACAGCACACTACACACATGGCGGCAGCAGGAGGCACACACTAAATACAGCACACTACACACATGGCGGCAGCAGGGGACACACACTACAAACTGCACACGACACACATGGTGGCAGCAGGAGGCACACACTACACACAGCACACTACACACATGGCGGCAGCAGGGGGCACACACTACATGCAGCACACTACACACATGGCAGCAGCAGGAGGCACACACTACATACAGCACACTACACACAAGGCAGCAGCAGGAGGCACACACTGCATACAGCACACTAAACACATGGCGGCAGCATGGGGCACACACTACATGCAGCACACTACACACATGGCAGCAGCAGGAGGCACACACTACATACAGCACACTACACAAATGGTGGCAGCAGAAGAACACAGTACGTACAGCATACTACACACATGATTGCAGCAGGAGACACACTGCATACAGCACACTACACATATGGCAGCAGCAGGAGACACACACTACATACAGCACACTACACATAATGCAGCAGCAGCAGGCACACACTACATACAGCACACTACACACATGGCGGCAGCAGGGGGCACACACTACATGCAGCACACTACACACATGGTAGCAGCAGGAGGCACACACTACATACAGCCCACTACACACAAGGCAGCAGCAGGAGGCACACACTGCATACAGCACACTACACACATGGCGGCAGCAGGGGAAACACACTACATACAGCATACTACACATATGGCAGCAGCCAGGGGCATACACTACATACAGCACACTACACACATGGCGGCAGCAGGGGGCATACACTACAAACAGCACACTAAACACATGGCGGCAGCAGGGGGCACACACTACATGCAGCACACTACACACATGGCAGCAGCAGGGGGCATACACTACATACAGCACACTACACACATGGCGGCAGCAGGGGGCATACACTACAAACAGCACACTAAACACATGGCGGCAGCAGGGGGCACACACTACATGCAGCACACTACACACATGGCAGCAGCAGGAGGCACACACTACATACAGCACACTACACACATGGTGGCAGCAGAGGCACACACTACATACAGCACACTACACACATGGCGGCAGCAGAGGCACACAGTACGTACAGCATACTACACACATGATTGCAGCAGGAGACACACTGTATACAGCACACTACACATATGGCAGCAGCAGGAGGCACACACTACATACAGCCCACTACACACATGGCAGCAGCAGGAGGCACACACTGCATACTGCACACTACTCACATGGCGGCAGCAGGGGAAACACACTACATACAGCACACTACACATATGGCAGCAGCCAGGGGCATACACTACATACAGCACACTACACACATGGCGGCAGCAGGAGGCATACACTACATACATCACACTAAACACATGGCGGCAGAAGGGGGCACACATTACATACAGCACACTACACACATGGCGGCAGCAGGAGGCACACACTACATACAGCACACTACACACATGGCGGCAGCAGGAGACACACACTACATACAGCACACTACACACATGGCGGCAGCAGGAGGCACACACTATATACAGCACACTACACACATGGCAGCAGCAGGAGGCACACACTACATACAGCCCACTACATACATGGCGGCAGCAGTGGGCCACACACTATGTACAGCACACTACATACATGGCGACAGCAGAGGCCACACACTATGTACAGAACACTAGATACATGACGGTAGCAGTGGGCATACACTATACACATGGCAGAAGCAGGGGACGCACGCTACGTACAGTACACCACACACATGGCGGCAACAGGAGGCACACACTACTACGTACAGCACACTATATACATGGCGGCAGCAGGGGCACACACTAGGTACATTACACTACATACATGGAGACAGTAAGGGGCACACATTGCATACAGCACACTACATACATGGCAGAAAGCAGCACAAAATAACACACAAGGAGGCCGGGGGTGGTCAGCACAGCATCACACACCCACATATATATATTTAAGACATCTAGAGTTCCCCCATCCACTGGCAATGCATATATATATATATATATATATATATATATATATATATATATTCTTATTACCAGCACTCCTTGCCTTCCATTCAACAACGACCCGGAGTCTTCCAAATAATGGTAACAAATACAGCAAATAGGACGGCGGCACTCTCAGGTACAAATCAAGAGGAGTACAAATGTACAACATCTACGTTTCGGTTTTATTGTGCAAATCCGTCATCAGGAATTCAAGCCCTCCGCATCAACATCAGCCTATTAGAAAAGTGTCACCATCACCATAGAATGGTGACACTTTTCTAATAGGCTGGCGCTGATGTCGATGCGGAGGGCTTGTCCACTGCAGACGACGTCAGCGGAGGTCTGAATTGGCGCGCTCTGGCTCCAACGGCACTGGGTGTTTGAAACTATTTAAGGTAGGACTGTTCTGTACTATGTATTCCTGATGACGGTTTTGCAGAATAAAACTGAAACATAGACGTTGTACATTTGTACTCCTCTTGATTTGTACCTGAGAGTGCTGCCGTCCTATTTGCGCTCTCTCTCTCTCTATATATATATTTTTTTTTAATGAGATATATATAAATAAAATGTTTATATATATATATATATATATATATATATTTATTTTATATACAATATATAGGTTTCATTATATAGGCCCTCATTCCGAGTTGTTCGCTCGCTAGCCGCTTTTCGCAGCAGTACACACGCTAAGCCGCCGCCCTCTGGGAGTGTATCTTAGCTTAGCAGAATTGCGAACGAAGTATTCGCAATATTGCGAAAAGATTTTTCTGTGCAGTTTCTGAGTAGCTCGAGACTTACTCTTCCAGTGCGATCAGTTCAGTGCTTGTCGTTCCTGGTTTGACGTCACAAACACACCCAGCGTTCGCTCAGACACTCCCCCGTTTCTTCAGCCACTCCCGCGTTTTTCCCAGAAACGGCAGCGTTTTTTCACACACTCCCATAAAACGGACAGTTTCCGCCCATAAACACCCACTTCCTGTCAATCACACTCCGAACACCAGAACGAAGAAAAAACCTCGTAATGCCGTGAGTAAAATACCAAACTTCTCAGCAAATTTACTTGGCGCAGTCGCAGTGCGAACATTGCGCATGCGCAATTAGCGGAAAATCGCTGCGATGCGAAGAAAATTACCGAGCGAACAACTCGGAAGGAGGGCCATAGTGTAATATATATATATATATATATATATCAGGCACACTATAGTATATAATTGTGACATTCATTTACTGAACATACTGCCTGTGAATTCATTTACTGAACTTACTGACTCTGAAACGGCTGGCTGCTGGCTCCCGTTTTGACTGCTGTGACTGGGGCTGGAGGCAGACACAAGGCTGGAGGCAGAGTCGTCAGCAGTGACTGACGGCCTGGACCTGCAAAGGATTATGGGGGTCTGCTGCAGCTGCACATGCGCAGCAGCTCCCCCGGCGGCCATCTTTTTTTGAGCTTTCACACAGTTAAAGCTGACGCGATTGGAGCTGAGCTACGATCACGGTAGATGCTAGAATCAAGTGGGCTAAGGGACCTTTTCCGTCTGGGGGAGGAGTCACAACACAAGGGGGAGGAGCTAGGACAGCGGGATAGTTCCTCTACTATCCACGCCACCAACTATTACCTTTAGTAATCAGGTGGCGAGCGAAGCGAGCCACCGAGCCCGAAGCATGGCGAGCGAAGCGAGCCCGCGAGGGTACTTTTCGGGTACCCTGCTCGCCCGTAGCTCCTCCCCCTGGTGACGTGTCTCCTCCCCTAGATACGTCAGAAGGTCCCTTCTCCCACTCCGAAATAGAATCAACCCTACGATCACGGCAGCTGGCCAGCTTAAGGGATGAATGGGTGGCCACTGAATGGACGACAGGACCAGCCAAATCTGGTCCGGCGTCACGGCAGGGCCAATCCGCCCCTGGTGAAGTCTATCAATGTATTACTCTATTTACACTATGTCCAAAGTACTTTAAGACTGCAGAGATCATTACACTTAATACTAAAAAGATTTCTTGCCACATCCAACATAAACTGTGTTAATATCCATCCTAGGGGTCAATCCAATTAACCACAAAGGGTGCGATGTGGCGTTGCCACAGTGTTTTAACGCCAGCAACGGCACACAATCTTGCACCCTTTGCAATCTGCCCTAACTCGCACAAAGTTGCCCGCAGCCCTATATGGTGGCCAGAGGTTTTGTGCGAGTTACGGCTGCTGTAAAGTGCGACGACTGCTGCAATGACTCAAACCTGCGAGATCTTCGCGGATAACTGGATCGACCCACTATTCTATCAATTAACACTACAAATAATTGCATCAAACCTAAGGGGGCTGCATTTGATGTCAGAAATGAAGGGACCGTGGCAGATACTGGAAATATCTGCTGGGATCCTTCCATGGTACATCTCGTAGATACTTAATGTTTGCAGGTACCCCTGCAAATGGATGATATGGGTGACTACCTCGCAGATATTGGACACAGTTAGTAGTAGTACTGTAGGTATTGAATTACTATTGTATTATTTTCAGTGACTGATTCTCAGTAATATTTTATAAGTCAACTCCAGCATCCAGACTCTGGAATAACTTAGTGCACACATAGATCAAAGTTTTGCCCTGCTTCCCTCTCCCTTCCAGCTACACTGGAGAAGAGTCAGAAGGACTAGTGAGATGATGATGATGATGATGATGATGACATCATCTTGCCTGGTCAGTAGCTCTGCAGAGGCGGCCAGAGCAGCAACGAAGGTCAGGGTGACAGTCTGAGGCGTGTGGGTTAACAACATGCACTCTGTGCACATCCCACCGCTGCAGGAGACCATCACTGTGCTGTAGAGCGAGGTGAACGTTACTAACTCAACCACCTGGATGCTTGTGTTAGTAAAGTTAGCCAAAAAAGTACCAGTAACTGCAAAATATATCCCCTGTACTGTACCGTATGCCATCTTGAATGGAGTGTAACCGGGTAGGACATTCGCAGACTGCCCCTGTAAGCTGTCCCACTTAGTAAATTTGTATACAAAAAATGTCATAGTGGCTTTTTTATTAATATTGTATTAAATTGGCTATCATCAAATGAGGGCTTATAACTAATCATTAAAAATAATAAAATTAGACAGGAGGGGGGCATCCATTAACATTGTCCCTTGGGGCGCCCCCCCGCCCCTATACAGTATCCATCCCTGAATATAATGCAGTGCTCTGTTACTACAGACATATAGGCTGTTACATAGGGATTTAGAACTGGCAGAACTGTACAAACCTTATCACTTCTAAGACAAAGTGCCCTCAGCTTCAATTGAGGTCAGAGGTCACAATACAGAGTGCACTGAGGGCTGCAGTATTGCTTGTAAGTCTGTCTGTGAGGACTCAGAGTATTTCTCGTGTTATAGCCATCAATCTGCACTGAACCGGGTAACCCCTCTCTCTTCACCCGATGCTGCTGCAGCTGCTTCTATCAGTCCGCATGCATGTATCCCTTCACTGATTGCTGCCATCTCTGAGGTGTGTGTGCTTCTCGGTGTATACGTACGGGACACAGACCTTCGCTTAGCAACTGTAGACATGGAGACTGGCATTCATTGCTGACATTGTACACAGAACACCACTGGGTGGAAATGGCTGTGACTGTTGTTTCCAGGGGAGATGAGGTGGCAGTGGGCAGAGGAGGGAGTTGACAGTGGGAAAGAGGAGCCAGGGGTTCGAAGACTGAGAGGAGATGGGGTTCTTGAAGACTGTCTGTTTAGCGAAGGAAAGGGCAGCACTAAAGTATGAGAGCATAAGTTTGAAATGGAGGAAGTCTGCTTTAGAGTGCCAGTATGTGAGCATTTTTGCAGATATGTGGTGCATTTGGTGTGCCAGGGTTGAGGAGTGTGGAGTGACAGAGTCAAGAGCAGGAGTAAGGGATGCATTATATAGGGAAGTGGCTTGTTCAGGGCATGAGAGAGATAGAATAGGAGAGAAGTAAGTCAAACAGGGAGGATAGAGAAGTGTCAATAGCCTCAATGTTAGTCATCATGTTAGTGATGGTAGAGATGGAGAAGCAGAGAGAGATAAGATAAAAGAGAGCAGGTGGTGGTCAGAGAGGGGAAAAGGGGAGTTGGAGAAATCAGAAATATCACAACAGTGAGTGAAGACCAGATAAAGTGAGCTCTCACATGGAAGGGCAAGGAGGTCCACTAGGAGAGACCAAGCGAAGATGTGAGGTTAAGGAGTTAGAGGCAGGGGATTTTATGGGGATATTGATAGGGATGTTGAAATCGCCTAATATAATGAAGGGAATGTCAGAAGAGAGGAAGCCAGGAAGCAAAGTTATCAAGGAATTTGGGGGGAATGCTGGGGGGACGGTAAATAACAGCTACTCGAACATGAACAGGTTGGAAGAGGTGTATAGCATGGACCTCAAATTAGAGAATATAAGGGACAGTTCTGGGGGTAGGAGCTGGTAGGCTATAGGGCAAAAGAACCTCAATACCACCACCATGGCAGAGAGAGCAGTGGTAGAAGTGGTGTCAGACAGGGCAATCCAGGTTTCAGATGTGGCTAGGAGCTGCAGGAAGTTGGAGATGCAAAGGTCATGGGTGGGGATCAGTTTGTTACAAACATATCCGGCATTCCAGAGGACACATGATAGAGGGTATGAGGTTGAAGGAGAGATGCAAATGAGATAATCAGGGTTGCTGCAGTGTTGAGGTGAGATTATACAGAGGGTGTAGTGATGGTCCTGGCTCCATAGCTAGGACGGGAAACTGCAGGAGTTGGGCATGGAGAGAGTACAGTGTACTACTGATGATGAGGTGAGGGGACAGGGAGAGGAGGGAGGGAGCAGGGCTGACTTATGGGGTAGAAGTGAATGATAGTGGGGTAACAGGAGAAGAGGGAAAGGAAAGCAGATGGGAGGATGGGAGACAGAGGAGGAGATGTCGGAGACTAGGAGAGAAGGATAGAGGTGGTTCCAGGGGGCAAAATAAAAGGTTAGGTAGACAAGGAGTGTTGTTGTCAGCCTGGCAATGGTGAAGATAAGGTAAATAGCAGGGGCAAATGCAGGATTTATTCAGGGGGGTTTCCGCGGGTATGTGTGTGTGTGTGTGTGTGTGTATGTGTGTATATACAGTCAGGTCCATAAATATTGGGACATCGACGCAATTCTCATATTTCTCATACACCACAATGGATTTGAAATGAAACAAACAAGATGTGCTTTAACTGCAGACTTTCCGCTTTAATTTGAGGGTATCTACATCCAAATCAGGTGAATGGTGTAGGAATTACAACAGTTTCTATATGTGCCTCCCACTTTTTAAGGGACCAAAAGTAATGGGACAAACTAAACAATCCTAAATCAAACTTTCACTTTTTAATACTTTGTTGCAAATCCTTTGCAGTCAATTACAGCCTGAAGTCTGGAACGCATGGACATCACAAGACGCTGGGTTTCATCCCTGGTGATGCTCTGCCAGGCCTCTACTGCAAATGTCTTCAGTCCCTGCTTGTTCTTGGGGCATTTTCCCTTCAGTTTTGTCTTCATCAAGTGAAATGCATGCCCAATCGGATTCAGGTCAGGTGATTGACTTGGCTATTGCATAACATTACACTTATTTGCCTTAAAAAACTCTTTGGTTGCTTTCGCAGTATGCTTCGGGTCATTGTCCATCTGCACTGTGAAGTGCCGTCCAATGAGTTCTGAAGCATTTGACTGAATATGAGCAGATAATATTGCCCAAAACACTTCAGAATTCATCCTGCTGCTTTTGTCAGCAGTAACATTATCAATAAATACAAGGGAACCAGTTCCATTGGCAGCCATACATGCCCACGCCATGACACTACCACCACCATGCTTCACTGATGAGGTGGTATGTTTTGGATTATGAGCAGTTCCTTTCCTTCTCTTGTGAATGCCAAATTGCTTCCTCACAAATATTTAAAATGCCCGCTCTAATATATATTGCAGACGCCAGGCGCATCTTATTACCATATACGATAAAAGTGCGCTGTACATCGCAAAACACTGCATCCCATAAGAGAAAACAATACACCAACACATTATCTGAGTTCCAAAGCTCATTGATGTATATATTTGTTATTAAAAGGATATGGATTCAATATATTACAAAGTACAGTATACCTATAGTTACATGGTTACACTCACACAGTAAGCAGTTAAAACATAGTTACATACAGTTACATACAGTTACAGGCCAGCAATACAATACCATTCCCTCAATGCTTATGTCTCTCTCTCTCTCTGGAAAATCATGCTGGGACTCCATCTTACTCTGAGACCAAAACAGGAACTGAACTCCTGTGTGATCAGCAATGTGTTATCTAGTTTGGGGGAGGGAACTTACTCATTCATGATGAGTCACTAGTCTCTTTGTATATGCTAAACAGGTTCAGCCTTGGAGACGTCCAAAGAGGCTGGCCTGAGCTTCCTGTCCACTACCTGTTTGGAATGTCTATTGTTTTTATACATTTAATCATAATTATTTGTTGCAATGTCCTACAACTTAATAACAAGTATCAAATGAATCTACACATTAATCTGGTTGCTTTATTAGTAAATATGACAGGTCTATCTTGCTTCGTTCAAATAATACACATACATGACATTACTTCATTATATAATTTTAAATCATCATGATGTCTGGCGCTTGATATTATTATAATTATGTACTGCATGAAATAAGTGTTGAATCCATCTCTGTGGCATGTCCGTGTAAATGCGTGTGTTACCATATATTGCTGTGCTTGCTGCGCGTATTTGCAAGTATAGCGACTCATAATGTGTGTAGTTTGTATGTTCTTTCTATGTAATATTTTTGACTTCAACAGTCCACCCTTTGGCAGCAAACAATAACTGCCATCAATTATTAACATAAGAAAAAAAAATATTTCATACAATAATCGGTGACCTAGACACAAGTATGTATGCATTTCGCAAATCAGACACTTGTCTATATTTGGGGTAGACAGGAAGGAGGACGAGACATCCTCTATATGCACTCGGCGGTCACTGGACCACTGGTTGGGTGTGGGACAACATTCAACCTATAGAGTATGCTGGGACAGTGCTTTGGCCTATAATGTCTGATTTGCGACGAACATTTCACACATACATGTACCTACGTCTTCGTACACTGATGTTTGGATTCGATTGAGGTTCTGCTGGGTAGATGAAGAAGACACAAACAAATCGTGAAAGTGACATATAAAATTTTCATGATCTACATATTCCTATCATTTTCTGAACATTGTTTCCATTTCTGGAACGTATGCTAGGCCTGTTTAATAACTGAACAAGGGTTATAAGTAGTGTCCTTCCTAAATAACATAAACCTTCGGAGTTCGGGGAGAGCCACTCATAAACCTTTCTTCCACATATATTAATGAGCTCTTTATCTGCAATGTGTGAATAGCCATTGTCTGATTGTTCCTGATTACCTCTGAACTCCATAACTACTAGAACTTTGATTTTTCTCTGATTTTAACAAACTGATCGGCTAATCCTGGGATCCTATAAGGAAATCACTCTTTCCTCCAGAACCAGTTCCAGTCCCACACTCGACTCCTCATAAAAAAACCTTGCAAAAATAGAATATCCTGAAAAAAAATGTTTGTCAGCGGGAAAGAGAGAAAAGAGAAATAGAACAAAACAACTCTTGTTCATAACAAATCAATTACAATGACTGGTCTTTCTGCAATCCTTTAGTACGCTCAGGTAGTGTTCAACAGTGCCGCCTCTCAGTCTTCGTGGAACAGAGTCTCTGGTGATACTTTTGCGATCTCACTCCATTTACGAGTTCCTTCCGGACTACCGACTTTCCTGCAATGGGAATCGTGGACCCAAGTCTCTCTCTCGGCTACTTTCACTGGGATAGTGCTGTCAACAAAACTTGGTATGGTCCTTCCCACCTGTCTATTAGGCAACCTGAGCGTAAGAACAATCACACAGTCTCTTGGTTCACAATCAAGACAGTTAGTATTTGGCATACCAGCAATCTACAGTTTCAAGTTCTTTTGTCAAGTTCTCAAATGCTGGCTCATCTCAATAAGGTCCTGTACTGTCACCTCATTGGTGTATTTCTGATCATTGTGCGGATCAATCATGACATGAGGTTGTCTTCCAAAAACAACCCAAAAAAGACACAAATACCAAAACCAAAACCAATTTCGAAGAGGGTGATTCGTTGAGTGAAGATCTGGGAGTGGTTCTGAAGCTACTTAATACTAGTGGCAGTATCTATGATCACAATTGTACAATTTCAAGCTTTGCTCCTACTTCTAGGGGTACCATTATCTACACACAAATTTCTGCGCAATTTTTTCTTTGCGGTAAACACAGCAGCATCCGTGGCGGCAGGAAGTGCCTCTATCCAGTTTGAGAAAACATCAGTGCACACCAATACATAACAATAATTCCTAAAGGGTGTTAACTGTACGAAGTCGATTTGTATTTCCTGAAAAGATCCGTCTGCAGGAGGGATATGGGATGGCTCTGTTGGTATTGCTTTACCAATATTCTTCCTCAAGTAAGCAAGACAGGTCATTGCTCTCTTACCTGCATGAGAATAGAATCCTGGCACACACCAGTAGGCTCTCATCAGCCTGCACCTACCCTCTTTGCCTAGATGAGTCAGACCGTGTGCCACCTCAGCTAGACTTGGAAGGTATGCTCTGGGGGCTACTGGCTTACCGTGTCCACCTATCCACAGTCCTGAGGACTCCTGGCCATACCCCTTTGTCCTCCAAACTGCCTTTTCCTGTAGGGAACACAAATTTTTGTACCTTAATTTCTCTGACGTCCTAAGTGGATGCTGGGACTCCATAAGGACCATGGGGAATAGCGGCTCCGCAGGAGACTGGGCACAACTAAAGAAAGCTTTAGGACTACCTGGTGTGCACTGGCTCCTCCCTCTATGACCCTCCTCCAGACCTCAGTTAGAATTTTGTGCCCGGCTGAGCTGGATGCACACTAGGGGCTCTCCTGAGCTCCTAGAAAAAGAAAGTTTATTTTAGGTTTTTTATTTTCAGTGAGATCTGCTGGCAACAGACTCACTGCTACGAGGGACTAAGGGGAGAGAAGCGAACCTACCTGCTTGCAGCTAGCTTGGGCTTCTAAGGCTACTGGACACCATTAGCTCCATAGGGATCGAACACAGGGCCCGACCTCGATCGTCCGTTCCCGGAGCCGCGCCGCCGTCCCCCTTACAGAGCCAGAAGCAAGAAGAGTCCTGGAAATCGGCGGCAGAAGACTTCGGTCTTCAAACAAGGTAGCGCACAGCACTGCAGCTGTGCGCCATTGCTTCCCATGCACACCTCACACTCCGGTCACTGATGGGTGCAGGGCGCTGGGGGGGGGGGCGCCCTGGGCTGCAATATTAAGTACCTTGGCTGGCAAAAAAACACATAATATAGTCATAGAGACTATATATGTGTAAAATACCCCTGCCAGATATACATAGAAAAAAGCGGGAGAAGTCCGCAGAAAAAGGGGCGGGGCTATCTCCCTCAGCACACTGGCGCCATTTTCCCTCACATCTCCGCTGGAAGGATCGCTCCCAGGCTCTCCCCTGCAGTTTCCAGACTACATAGGGTAAAAAAGAGAGGGGGGGAACTAAATTTAGGCGCAATATTGTGTATACAAGCAGCTATTGGGAAAAATCACTCAGTTATAGTGTTAATCCCTGTGTTATATAGCGCTGTTGGTGTGTGCTGGCATACTCTCTCTCTGTCTCCCCAAAGGGCTTTGTGGGGTCCTGTCCTCAGTCAGAGCATTCCCTGTGTGTGTGCGGTGTGTCGGTACGGCTGTGTCGACATGTTTGATGAGGAGGGTTATGTGGAGGCGGAGCAAGTGCCGATAAAGGTGATGTCACCCCCTGCGGGGCCGACACCTGAGTGGATGGACTTGTGGAAGGAATTACGTGAAAGTGTCAACTCCTTACATAAAAGGTTTGACGACATATCAGATGTGGGACAGCCGGCTTCTCAGCTTGTGCCTGCCCAGCTGTCTCAAAAGCCATCAGGGGCTCTAAAACGCCCGCTACCTCAGATGGCAGACACAGATGTCGACACGGATACTGAATCCAGTGTCGACGACGATGAGACAAATGTACATTCCAATAGGGCCACACGTTACATGATTGAGGCAATGAAAAATGTGTTGCACATTTCTGATATTACCCCAGGAACCACAAAAAAAAAAAAAAGGGTATTATGTTTGGGGAGAAAAAACTACCAGTGGTTTTTCCCCCATCTGAGGAATTAAATGAGGTGTGTGAAGAAGCGTGGGCTTCCCCCGATAAGAAACTGGTAATTTCTAAAAGGTTACTAATGGCGTACCCTTTCCCGCCAGAGGATAGGTCACGTTGGGAAACATCCCCTAGGGTGGATAAAGCGCTCACACGTCTGTCAAAAAAGGTGGCACTACCGTCTCCGGACACGGCTGCCCTAAAGGAGCCTGCTGATAGGAAGCAGGAGGCTATCCTGAAGTCTGTATATACACACTCAGGTATTATACTGAGACCAGCTATTGCTTCAGCATGGATGTGCAGTGCTGCAGCTGCGTGGTCAGATTCCCTGTTGGAAAATATTGATACCCTAGACAGGGACACTATATTGCTATCCATAGAGCATATAAAAGACGCAGTCTTATACATGAGAGATGCACAGAGGGATATTTGCCGGCTGCATCTAAAATAAGTGCAATGTCCATTTCTGCCAGGAGAGGATTATGGACTCGGCAGTGGACGGGTGATGCAGATTCTAAAAGGCACATGGAAGTTTTGCCTTATAAGGGTGAGGAGTTGTTCGGGGATGGTCTCTCGGACCTCGTTTCCACAGCAACAGCTGGGAAGTCAGCATTTTTACCCCATGTTCCCTCACAGCCAAAGAAAGCACCGTATTATCAGGTACAGTCCTTTCGGCCCCATAAAGGCAAGCGGGTTAAAGGCGCGTCCTTTCTGCCCAGAGGCAGAGGTAGAGGGAAAAAGCTGCAGCTGTAATACAGCCAGTTCCCAGGAGCAAAAGTCCTCCCCCGCTTCCTCCAAGTCCACCGCATGACGCTGGGGCTCCACAAGCGGAGCCAGGAACGGTGGGGGCCCGTCTCAAAAACTTCAGCAATCAGTGGGCTCGCTCACGGGTGGATCCCTGGATCCTTCAAGTAGTATCTCAGGGGTACAAGCTGGAATTCGAGACGTCTCCCCCCCCGCCGTTTCCTCAAATCTGCCTTGCCAACAACTCCCTCAAGCAGGGAGGCAGTGCTAGAGGCAATTCACAAGCTGTATTCCCAGCAGGTGATAGTCAAGGTGCCCCTCCTTCAACAAGGACGGGGTTACTATTCCACAATGTTTGTGGTACCGAAACCGGACAGTTCGGTGAGACCCATTTTAAATTTGAAATCCTTGAACACATATATAAAAAAATGCAAGTTCAAGATGGAATCGCTCAGGGCGGTTATTTCAAGCCTGGACGAGGGGGATTACATGGTATCACTGGACATCAAGGATGCTTACCTGCATGTCCCCATTTACCATCATCACCAGGAGTACCTCAGATTTGTGGTACAGGATTGTCATTACCAATTCCAGACGTTGCCGTTTGGTCTGTCCACGGCACCGAGGGTATTTACCAAGGTAATGGGCGAAATGATGATACTCCTTCGAAAAAAGGGAGTTTTAATTATCCCGTACTTGGACGATCTCCTGATAAAGGCGAGGTCCAGGGAGCAGTTGTTGGTCAGGGTAGCACTATCTCGGGAGGTGCTACAACAGCATGGTTGGATTCTAAATATTCCAAAGTCACAGCTGGTCCCTACGACACGTCTACTGTTCCTGGGGATGGTTCTGGACACAGAACAGAAAAAAGTGTTTCTCCCGGAGGAGAAAGCCAAGGAGCTGTCATCTCTAGTCAGAGGCCTCCTGAAACCAAAACAGGTGTCGGTGCATCACTGCACGCGAGTCCTGGGAAAAATGGTAGCTTCCTACGAAGGCAAGGACTTTTCAGTGGGACCTGTTGGACAAGTGGTCCGGATCGCATCTTCAGATGCATCGGCTGATAACCCTGTTTCCAAGGACCAGGGTGTCTCTGCTGTGGTGGCTGCAAGTGCTCATTTTCAAGAGGGCCACAGATTCGGCATAAAGGACTGGGTCCTGGTGACCACGGATGCCAGCCTTCGAGGCTGGGGGGCAGTCACACAGGGAAGAAACTTCCAAGGACTATGGTCAAGTCAGGAGACTTCCCTACACATAAATATTCTGGAACTGAGGGCCATGTACAATGCCCTAAGTCAGGCAAAACCCCTGCTTCAAAACCAGCCGGTACTGATCCAGTCAGACAACATCACGGCAGTCGCCCATGTAAACCGACAGGGCGGCACAAGAAGCAGGGCGGCGATGGCAGAAGCCACAAGGATTCTCCGATGGGCGGAAAATCACGTGTTAGCACTGTCAGCAGTGTTCATTCCGGGAGTGGACAACTGGGAAGCAGACTTCCTCAGCAGGCACGACCTCCACCCGGGAGAGTGGGGACTTCATCCAGAAGTCTTCCAACAGATTGTAAACCGTTGGGAAAGGCCACAGGTTGACATGATGGCGTCCCGCCTAAACAAAACGCTAGAAAGATATTGCGTCAGGTCAAGTGACCCTCAGGCGATAGCTGTGGACGCTCTAGTCACACCGTGGGTGTACCGGTCGGTTTATGTGTTCCCTCCTCTTCCTCTCATACCCAAGGTACTGAGGATAATAAGGAGAAGAGGAGTAAGAACTATACTCATTGTTCCGGATTGGCCAAGAAGAGCTTGGTACCCGGAACTTCAAGAAATTATCTCAGAGGACCCATGGCCTCTGCCGCTCAGACAGGACCTGCTGCAGCAGGGGCCCTGTCTGTTCCAAGACTTACCGCGGCTGCGTTTGACGGCATGGCGGTTGAACACCGCATCCTGAAGGAAAAGGGCATTCCGGAGGAAGTCATTCCTACGCTGATTAAAGCTAGGAAAGAAGTGACCGGAAACCATTATCACCGCATTTGGCGAAAATATGTTGCGTGGTGTGAGGCCAGGAAGGCCCCAACGGAGGAATTTCAGCTGGGCCGTTTTCTGCACTTCCTACAGTCAGGGGTGACTATGGGCCTAAAATTGGGTTCCATTAGGGTCCAGATTTCGGCTCTATCGATTTTCTTCCAGAGAGAACTGGCTTCACTACCTGAAGTTCAGACTTTTGTTAAGGGAGTGCTGCATATTCAGCCCCCTTTTGTGCCTCCAGTGGCACCTTGGGATCTCAACGTGGTGTTGGATTTCCTAAAGTCACATTGGTTTGAGCCACTTAAAACCGTGGAATTAAAATATCTCACGTGGAAAGTGGTCATGCTGTTGGCCTTGGCTTCGGCCAGGCGTGTGTCAGAATTGGCGGCTTTGTCATGTAAAAGCCCTTATCTGATTTTCCATATGGATAGGGCAGAATTGAGGACTCGTTCCCAGTTTCTCCCTAAGGTGGTATCAGCCTTTCATTTGAACCAACCTATCGTGGTGCCTGCGGCTACTAAAGACTTGGAGGCTTCCAAGTTGTTGGACGTAGTCAGGGCCCTGAAAATTTATGTTTCCAGGACAGCTAGTGTCAGGAAACCTGACTCGTTGTTTATCCTGTATGCACCCAACAAGCTGGGTGCTCCTGCTTCAAAGGAACTATTGCTCGCTGGATCTGTAGTACAATTCAGCTTGCACATTCTGCGGCTGGACTGCCGCATCCTAAATCAGTGAAAGCCCATTCCACAAGGAAGGTGGGCTCTTCTTGGGCGGCTGCCCGAGGGGTCTCGGCTCTACAACTTTGCCGAGCAGCTACTTGGTCGGGGTCAAACACATTTGCTAAATTCTACAAGTTTGACACCCTGGCTGAGGAGGACCTAGAGTTTGCCCATTCGGTGCTGCAGAGTCATCCGGACTCTCCCGCCCGTTTGGGAGCTTTGGTATAATCTCCATGGTCCTTACGGAGTCCCAGCATCCACTTAGAACGTCAGAGAAAATAAGATTTTACTCACCGGTAAATCTATTTCTCGTAGTCCGTAGTGGATGCTGGGCGCCCATCCCAAGTGCGGATTGTCTGCAATACTTGTATATAGTTATTGTTTAACTAAAGGGTTATTGTTGAGCCATCTGTTGAGAGGCTCAGTTATTGTTCATACTGTTAACTGGGTATAGTATCACGAGTTATACGGTGTGATTGGTGTGGCTGGTATGAGTCTTACCCGGGATTCAAAATCCTTCCTTATTGTGTCAGCTCTTTCGGGCACAGTATCCTAACTGAGGTCTGGAGGAGGGTCATAGAGGGAGGAGGCAGTGCACACCAGGTAGTCCTAAAGCTTTCTTTAGTTGTGCCCAGTCTCCTGCAGAGCCGCTATTCCCCATGGTCCTTACGGAGTCCCAGCATCCACTACGGACTACGAGAAATAGATTTACCGGTGAGTAAAATCTTATTTTAACTAACGTGTGTTTGCAATGTAGAGTACCATGAGCATAACTCAAAAAAAAGAAATGAAAAAAGAAACATCTCTAGAGGAGAGAAAGAAGAAGAAAATGAAAAAGAAAATGTCAGGTTTGCCATTCATTAACAGGCATATCAGTGTCTATACAAAATTTCCCTTCACCAGTATTCCCATTCTCCACCCTTTGTGCATGACAAGGCACACTGCAGTAATACTGGTGTCATCGTGCTGTTGAGATATACTGGGTTCGGGCAGAACTCTGAAGGACCTAGGCATGTGGAGTTTGAACTGTAATTGGGTTCATGTATTGTACCACCCTGTGTGAACGCAAAAGATGAAGAGGAAAACTGTAGAGAAACAGAATAGAGGTTGGTGACAGATGAGTTTGTAGAGGTGAAGATTTTATAAAAAATTGACAACTGGATTGGGCACTACGGGGAAGTGATTCTCTACTTGGTCTACTCCCCTTAAAAAAAATTCTGTGTTTGTCGTATCGCTATTGGGACTATCCCAGCCATCAAACCAGTGTCCTGTCCATCCTAAGTTCATAGGGAACCCGGTATCTGTGAGATAATTTCCTCTACCTGTGATGGACATGCATCTAGAACAGTAGAATGCGACATTAGTCTTTGTGGGTGTCTAACAAACTTTGTACTTCCTGAGCGGGAGCATAGTATATGTATATCATATCTAACAAAATTAAGTTAATCAGGGGCCATTTCTGCTAGGAAAAAGAAGCAAAAGTTTAGAGGCCCCATCTTAACCCCAGCAAGTTTTGTCAAAGGGTAATGTTGCATTTATTTTGTTCTTCCCATTAGCCGAATCTGTGTTTTCTATATGGCTGATGATTCCTTACTATATGTCCCTTGGTCCCGTCTATGTGTTTAATAATGTGGCTTGTGTTTTCTGTCTAGGGGATCTATATTGACTATGTGTCCTACTACTCCTACAATCTCTGGCAAAATGCCCTTCCTTCCTGTGTAACATATTATTGACCATTTGGGATCTGGGGTTTGGACTGATGGGTCTTTCCTGTATGTGACAGTATACTTACCATCCTCAACCTCTCCACCTATTGTTCTCTGCGCCTAGCACTATTATTGTGATGTTCAATAGTTTAAGATTAGCTACTGTGACTTCTTTCCAATTTTGCAAAGAAGTCTGCACCCTGACACTCAATGCCTTATTGAGCCCGTCCATTTGCACAGAGACAGCCACCTCCCATTTGCCGAATAAGTGTTTACCAGTGGTCTTATCCAGATGGAGAGTTTTCTATTACTGCAAGAGACAGAAACAAACAAAAAAGTTTAACAAGCTTCTAGATCATGTGAAGTATTCATTAAATCCTTCTCATCCCGTATTAAGGGTCTGTACATAGGCCCTCATTCCGAGTTGATCGGTCGCAAGGCGAATTTAGCAGAGTTACACACGCTAAGCATACGCCTACTGGGAGTGTATCTTAGCATCCTAAAATTGCGACCGATGTATTCGCATTATTGCGATCACAAACTACTTAGCAGTTTTAGAGTAGCTCCACACTTACTCTGCCTGTGCGATCAGTTCAGTGCTTGTCGTTCCTGGATTGACGTCAGAAACACACCCAGCGTTCGCTCAGACACTCCCCCGTTTCTCCGGCCACTCCTGCATTTTTTCCGGAAACGGTAGCGTTTTCATCCACACGCCCCTAAAACACCGTGTTTCCGCCCAGTAACACCCATTTCCTGTCAATCACACTACGATCGCCGGAGCGAAGAAAAAGCCGTGAGTAAAAAAATAAGAATTTACTTACCGATAATTCTATTTCTCGTAGTCCGTAGTGGATGCTGGGGACTCCGTCAGGACCATGGGGTTTAGCGGCTCCGCAGGAGACAGGGCACAATAATAAAAGCTTTAGGATCAGGTGGTGTGCACTGGCTCCTCCCCCTATGACCCTCCTCCAAGCCTCAGTTAGGATACTGTGCCCGGACGAGCGTGCATAATAAGGAAGGATATTGAATCCCGGGTAAGACTCATACCAGCCACACCAATCACACTGTACAACCTGTGATCTGAACCCAGTTAACAGTATGATAACAACGAAGGAGCCTCTGAAAAGATGGCTCACAACAAGAATAACCCGATTTTTGTAACAATAACTATGTACAAGTATTGCAGACAATCCGCACTTGGGATGGGCGCCCAGCATCCACTACGGACTACGAGAAATAGAATTATCGGTAAGTAAATTCTTATTTTCTCTAACGTCCTAAGTGGATGCTGGGGACTCCGTCAGGACCATGGGGATTATACCAAAGCTCCCAAACGGGCGGGAGAGTGCGGATGACTCTGCAGCACCGAATGAGAGAACTCCAGGTCCTCCTCAGTCAGGGTGTGCCCCTGACCAAGTAGCAGCTCGGCAAAGTTGTAAAGCCGAGACCCCTCGGGCAGCCGCCCAAGATGAGCCCACTTCTTTGTGGAATGGGCTTTTACTGATTTTGGCTGTGGCAAGCCTGCCACAGAATGTGCAAGCTGAATTGTACTACAAATCCAGCGAGCAATCGTCTGCTTAGAAGCAGGAACACCCATCTTGTTGGGTGCATACAGGCTAAACAGCGAGTCAGATTTTCTGACTCCAGTCGTCCTGGAAACATATATTTTCAGGGCCCTGACAACGTCAAGTAACTTGGAGTCCTCCAAGTCCCTAGTAGCCGCAGGTACCACAATAGGTTGGTTCATGTGAAAAACAGAAAACACCTTAAGGAGAAATTGAGGACGAGTCCTCAATTCTGCCCTGTCAGAATGAAAAATTAAGTAAGGGCTTTTATATGATAAAGCCGCCCATTCTGACACACGCCTGGCTGAAGCCAGGGCTAATAGAATCTTCACCTTCCATGTGAAATATTTTAATTCCACAGTGGTGAGTGGATCAAACCAATGTGACTTTAGGAAACTCAAAACAACATTGAGATCCCAAGGTGCCACTGGGGGCACAAAAGGAGGCTGTATATGCAGTACCCCTTTTACAAACGTCTGAACTTCAGGCACTGAAGCCAGTTCTTTCTGGTAGAAATTTGACAGGGTCGAAATTTGAACCTTAATGGACCCTAATTTTAGGCCCATAGACAGTCCTGTTTTCAGGAAATGTAGGAAACGACCCAGTTGGAATTCCTCTGTAGGGACCTTCTTGGCCTCACACCACGCAACATATTTTCGCCAAATGCGGTGAAAATGTTTTGCGGTTACATCCTTCCTGGCTTCGACCAGGGTAGGGATGACTTCATCTGGAATGCCCTTTCAGGATCCGGCGTTCAACTGCCATGCCGTCAAACGCAGCCGCGGTAAGTCTTGGAACAGACAAGGCCCCTGCTGGAGCAGGTCCTTTCTTAAAGGTAGAGGCCACGGTTCTTCCGTGAGCATCTCTTGAAGTTCCGGGTACCAAGTCCTTCTTGACCCATCCGGAAACACGAGTATCGTTCTTACTCATCTCCTTCCTATGATTCTCAGTACTTTTGGTATGAGATGCATAGGAGGGAACACATACCCTGACTGGTACACCCACAGTGTTACCAGAGCGTCCACCGCTATTGCCTGAGGGTCCCTTGACCTGGTGCAATATTTGTCTAGTTTTTTGTTCAGGCGGGACGCCATCATGTCCACCTTTGGTTTTTCCCAACGGTTTACAATCATGTGGAAGACTTCCCGCTGAAGTCCCCACTCTCCCGGGTGGCGGTTATGCCTGCTGAGGAAGTTTGCTTCCCAGTTTTCCACTCCCGGAATTAACACTGCTGAGAGTGTTATCACATGATTTTTCGCCCAGCGAAGAATCCTTGCAGTTTCTGCCATTTCCCTCCTGCTTCATGTGCCGCCCTGTCTGTTTACGTGGGCGACTGCCGTGATGTTGTCCCACTGGATCAATACCGGCTGACCTTGAAGCAGAGGTCTTGCTAAGCTTAGAGCCTTGTAAATTGCCCTTAGCTCCAGTATATTTATGTGGAGAGAAGTCTCCAGACTTGATCACACTCCCTGGAAATTTTTTCCTTGTGTGACTGCTCCCCAGCCACTCAGGCTGGCATCCGTGGTCACCAGGACCCAGTCCTGAATGTCGAATCTGCGGCCCTTTCATAGATGAGCACTCTGCAGCCACCGCAGAAGAAAACACCCTTGTCCTTGGAGACAGGGTTATCCGCTGATGCATCTGAAGATGCGATCCGGACCATTTTCCCAGCAGATTCCACTGAAAGGTTCTTGCGTGAAATCTACCGAATGGGATCGCTTTGTAAGAAACCACCATTTTTCACAGGACCCTTGTGCAATGATGCACTGATACTTTTCCTGGTTTTAGGAGGTTCCTGACTAGCTCGGATAACTCCCTGGTCTTCTTCTCCGGGAGAAAACATCCTTTTCTGGACTGTGTCCAGAATCATTCCTAGGAACATTAGACGTGTCGTCGGAAAAAGCTGCGATTTTGGAATATTTAGAATCCACTCGTGCTGTCGTAGAACTACTTGAGATAGTGCTACTCCGACCGCCAACTGTTCTCTGGACCTTGCCCTTATCAGGAAAGCGTCCATATTTCTTTTAGGAAGAATCATCATTTCGGCCATTACCATGGTAAAGACCCGGGGTGCCGTGGACAATCCAAACGGCAGCGTCTGAACTGATAGTGACAGTTCTGTACCACGAACCTGAGATACCCTTGGTGAGAAGGGCAAAATTTGGACATGTAGGTAAGCGTCCCTGATATCCAGTGACACCATATCGTCCTGGTTCGCTATCACTGCTCTGAGTGACTCCATCTTGATTTGAACCCTTATATGTAATTGTTCAAATCTTTTAGATCTCACCGAGCCGTTTGGCTTCAGTACCACAATATAGTGTGGAATAATACCCCTTCCCTTGTTGTAGGAGGGGTACTTTGATTATCACCTGCTGGGAATACAGCCTGTGAATTTTTTTCCAATACTGCCTCCCTGTCGGAGGGAGACGTTGGTAAAGCAGACTTCAGGAACTTGTGAGGGAAAGACGTCTCGAATTTCCAATGTACACCTGGGATACTACGTGTAGGATCCAGGAGTCCACTTGCGAGTGAGCCCACTGCGTGTTGAAACTCTTGAGATGACCCCCCACCGCACCTGAGTCCGCTTGTATGGCCCCAGCGTCATGCTGCAGACTTGGCAGAAGCTGTGGAGGACTTCTGTTCCTGGGAATGGGCTGCCTGCTGCAGTCTTCTTCCCTTTCCTCTAACCCTGGGCAGATATGACTGGCCTTTTGCCCTCCTGCCTTTATGGGTACGAAAGGACTGAGACTGAAAAGACTGTGTCCTTTTCTGCTGAGATGTGACTTGGGGTAACAAAAGTGGATTTTCCAGCTGTTGCCATGGCCACCAGGTCCGATGGACCGCCCCTTTATACGGCAATACTTCCATGTGCCGTCTGGAATCTGCATCACCTGACCACTGTCGTGTCTATAAACATCGTCTGGCAGATATGGACATCACATCTACTCTTGATGCCAGAATGCAAATATCCCTCTGCGCATCTCGCATATATAGAAATGCATCCTTAAAATGCTCTATAGTCAATAAAATATTGTTCCTGTCAAGGGTATCAATATTTTCAGTCAGGAAATCCGACCAAGCCCCCCCAGCGCTGCACATCCAGGCTGAGGCGATTGCTGGTCGTAGTATAACACCAGTATGTGTGTATATACTTTTTAGGATATTTTTCAGCTTCCTATCAGCTGGCTCTTTGAGGGCGGCCGTATCTGGAGACGGTAACGCCACTTGTTTTTATAAGCGTGTGAGCGCCTTATCCACCCTAAGGTGTGTTTCCCAACTCGCCCTCACTTCTGGTGGGAAAAGGTATACCTCCAATAATTTTCTATCGGAGGAAACCCACGTATCATCACACACTTTAATTTATCTGATTCAGGAAAAACTACAAGTAGATTATTCCCACCCTACATAATACCCTTATTTGTGGTACTTGTAGTATCAGAAATATGTAACACCTCCTTCATTGCCCTTAACATGTAACGTGTGGCCCTAAAGGAAAATACGTTTGTTTCTTCACCGTCGACACTGGAGTCAGTGTCCGTGTCTGTGTCGACCAACTGAGGTAAATGGGCGTTTTTACAAGCCCCTGACGGTGTCTGAGACGCCTGGACAGGAACTAATTTGTTTGCCGGCCGTCTCATGTCGTCAACCGACCTTGCATCGTGTTGACATTATCACGTAATTCCTAAATAAGCCATCCATTCCGGTGTCGACTCCCTAGAGAGTGACATCACCAATACAGGCAATTTGCTCCGCCTCCTCACCAACATCGTCCTCCTACATGTCGACACACACGTACCGACACACAGCACACACACAGGGAATGCTCTGATAGAGGACAGGACCCCACTAGCCCTTTGGGGAGACAGAGGGAGAGTTTGCCAGCACACACCAAAAACGCTATAATTATACAGGGACAACCCCTTATACAAGTGTTTTCCCTTATAGCCTTTTCACATATGTAATCATATCGCCAAATAAGTGCCCCCCCTCTCTGTTTTAACCCTGTTTCTGTAGTGCAGTGCAGGGGAGAGCCTGGGAGCCTTCCTCACAGCAGAGCTGAGCAGGAAAATGGCGCCGTGTGCTGAGAATAGGCCCCGCCCCCTAAAACGGCGGGCTCTTCTCCCGGAGTTTGTGAGATCTGGCAGGGGTTAAATACATCCATATAGCCTCAAGGGCTATATGTGATGTATTTTAGCCATAAAAAAGGTATAATACATTGCTGCCCAGGGCGCCCCCCCCAGCGCCCTGCACCCTCAGTGACCGCTGGTATGAAGTGTGCTGACAACAATGGCGCACAGCTGCAGTGCTGTGCGCTACCTTATGAAGACTGAAAGTCTTCTGCCGCCTGTTTCTGGACCTCTGGACCTCTTCAACTTCGGCATCTGCAAGGGGGGTCGGCGGCACGGCTCCGGGACGAACCCCAGGGTGAGACCTGTGTTCCAACTCCCTCTGGAGCTAATGGTGTCCAGTAGCCTAAGAAGCAAATCCATCCTGCACGCAGGTGAGTTTACTTCTCTCCCCTAAGTCCCTCGTAGCAGTGAGCCTGTTGCCAGCAGGACTCACTGAAAATAAAAAACCTAACTTAAACTTTTATTCTAAGCAGCTCAGGAGAGCCACCTAGATTGCACCCTTCTCGGCCGGGCACAAAGATCTAACTGAGGCTTGGAGGAGGGTCATAGGGGGAGGAGCCAGTGCACACCACCTGATCCTAAAGCTTTTATTATTGTGCCCTGTCTCCTGCGGAGCCGCTAAACCCCATGGTCCTGACGGAGTCCCCAGCATCCACTTAGGACGTTAGAGAAAACTATCTTCATAGCAAAGTTACTTGGCGCAGTCGCAGTGCGACTATTGCGCATGCGCACTAAGCGAAATTTCACTGCGATGCGATGAAAAATAACGAGCGATCAACTCGGAATGAGGGCCAGTCCAACAAACATTTCCGAGCTCATCTTGACTAGGGGCATTACTAGGAATTAATACTTCTTATATGGTAACTGAAAGAAATACCCGGGGGTTACCTTGTCTCTGTCCGCTTTCCTTCTGGCAACTACTAATGTGCAGACAGGTTTTTCTCCATTTCTGACGTTACTTTCTTGATTTTTTTTGTTTTATTTTTTGGGTTTTACTATATATGTACACGAATGATACCATACTTACCTGTTCCACTGGTCTCAGCCACTTCCCCCACAGGCTACTGCTCTTCTTTTACCGGTTGGATACTCCTCTGGGTACATGAGAAATGGCTGAAAACAATCAGGTCACCTTCTCCTAAATAAAACTTCAACATTCATTAGTACATATATAGGTTACAGTCATATTTTTCATATTTTTATTATTTTCTATAGTTTGTATGCTGGCCGTAACTGCTTCCACATCTACATATGGCGGTGTATTTGCATTCTCTTTTTTTTCCTTCCTACTTGTTTATTGTTGCTACAAGTTCAAACAGTTCTTATATTTCCATTCTTGTCTTATATGACTTTGGTTAGACATACCACCTGCAATACCTTAGGATCAAACTCACCAACCCCTCTTGCTGCCACAGGTTTAAACACTTTGTATGTCTGACCCTTTGTTTTCTGTATTTTATCAGACATATCCTTATCCTTAAGTTCTGCAATACCTCTGGTTCAAAGCTGCCCACCTTAGGGAATGGTACCCTATCTTTGTCAGTCATACATAACCATTCATTGCAAAAAGCCTCCGTGTGTGAACCATACTTTTCACACATAATAAACCTTGCTGACCGTCTCGGTCGCAATTCTGACCTTCTCGGTCCCGAGTCTGACCTTCTCGATCCCAACTCTTCTTCAGCCTGAACCCTAGCTACCAAACGCCCACTGCTTGTGCAATTGGATCCCATCGCGGACTTTTTGCCAATAAACGCAATCCCCAATGCACACCGCAGATAGACGGTGAAAGAAACCTAGCGCTTTCACTCGCTCCTTCTCCGCTGAGTACCACGATTCACTCCAATAATGAACACCACGTACCCAGTGAGGCCCTATTGGTTTCTATTTACTGGAAGTGTTAGGAGTGACTTACCTTTTCCAGTAAATATCCGCCACTGGAGATTTTCCTGAGAGAGACCAGCGAAAACTCCCTATACACTTATACACAAATCACGCTTGCGTATGCTCTATACAGCGCTAATGATACCGCGATTCTACGCAAAAAGCTCGTAAAAAGGGTATCAAGTTGCGCTATATATCGCACCCACAAACGCGCGGTCCAATCGCACAGCGTATAGGTACTTGTTACCTATCTGCCGTACAACCACGGGTCAATGTACAAACTGTGACCCTCAGCTCGGAGCGTAACAAAAAACTTTTTTACTTCAATACTACACAATGCACAATTCCCTATTACGCTCCTCTGCAAATCTCCTCACGATTTGCGTATTAAACCTTATACTAACGTGAGTCAGCTGCCTCACACCACCAAGCCTCCACTTACTTGATGTATCACACTACGGGATCCCGAATTCCCTGGGTTCAATATTCACTCACTCCTACGTTCGCTCACTCAAATACACTTTGGTTTTTCTGTCATTCAGATAGGCAGCTTTACCCCAGAGGCAATACAGTTTTTAAACTAAATTTAGAGTAACCTGCTTTTGAAATCTGATAGTTATGTGCTATTGTATTAAATGTCTACTATCCCACCTTTGAACTAAACGACACTATTGTGTAATTTGTACTTAGCGCCCGCATTCTTACGCACTTTGCGTAAACACGCGACCATGCGTGTCTCTTACGCTGCGTGCACAGTCCTTTACTTTGTCCGAGACACGTGTACAAAACCCTGCGTCCGCAATAAAACAAATCACACAGTTCTATAAATGTGAACAATACTAATTACTATTGCCCACTAGACACAACTTGTTCTGTATAAACTTTTATGCAGACCTGCGTTTGTGTCTTTACACTTACTTCCTTAAAATACTGTTATTTCAAATGTACCTATATAGCAACAAATGTATCCTATTTCACACAGATCTATAATGACTCTAGCAATAATCAATAATTTAAATGATATGATTCAGATTGGATAGCTATCTTGCAGAGCATACACTGATATAAATATACACATAATTATAATAATATTATATATATGTACCATTCACTGGTCTCCTATAAGACACCTTACCTCTTATTTGCATATCAAAGCTATTTGCTTTTTCACTGCTAAAAAAAAAAGCAGTTACACAGGTTAATTTGCATTTCAATGGCTATCTTCCCTAGTAAGCAGATTCTACAAGTCTTGGAAGGAAAAAGAGAAAAAAAAAAACCCCAAACCCTTTCTTTCCTTTTCTATCTGTGTGCAATTTCTTTACACCAAGCCAAGCATTTATCTCACCATTTACTCTCACTAGGCCCAATTGAAACTATTTGTAATTGACTATGGAATGGCTTAAATAAATGCATTGGTAACTCATAAATGGTTTGATGTGACCAAGGAAACTGATTGTTCTGAGCAGAGTGAAAATCAGCTATTTAGAAAATGACCTTCCTAAAATGGCCACTGCTCCTCCCCCTTCCACATCCATGAGGTTTACACAAAATGGTGGACAGGCCATGTGGTTAGTCCAAAATGGAGGACAGACCATGCGGCTTCCTTTGTCACAAAGAAATCACACATTATACAAGCACCAGAAGTTATTTTAGGCCTGAGTTAAAAAAAAACTATATCAAGGCTATGCAGCAACTTTTAAATGTACTTTTAAACCCACTTAACAGATAAACAATCCAATCTGAATCAAACACAATATGACATATTTGAACTTTGTTTTGCAACAATAAAAATACATTTTAGCATCTTTAATATTATGAGAAACGCATTGTCCATTGAAATTTCATATCATTGGCTTACTGATATCACAACAATACACGTGGATGTTATTCTCATCAGCGTCGCGATGCGTCCATCGGAGCCGGTCGATTACAGCCGCATTTGTAATGTACAGTGCATCATTAAGACCCTGATATCGCAGACCAGCCCCCATCTGTGAATGCCAAATTGCTTCCTCACAAATATTTAAAATGCCCGCTCTAATATATATTGCAGACGCCAGGCGCATCTTATTACCATATACGATAAAAGTGCGCTGTACATCACAAAACACTGCATCCCATAAGAGAAAACAATACACCCACACATTATCTGAGTTCCAAAGCTCATTGATGTATATATTTGTTATTAAAAGGATATGGATTCAATATATTACAAAGTACAGTATACCTATAGTTACATGGTTACACTCACACAGTAAGCAGTCAAAACATACAGTTACAGTTACATACAGTTACAGTTACATACAGTTACAGGCCAGCAATACAATACCATTCCCTCAATGCTTATGTCTCTCTCTCTCTGTAAAATCATGCTGGGACTCCATCTTACTCTGAGACCAAAACAGGAACTGAACTCCTGTGTGATCAGCAATGTGTTATCTAGTTTGGGGGAGGGAACTTACTCATTCATGATGAGTCACTAGTCTCTTTGTATATGCTAAACAGGTTCAGCCTTGGGGACGTCCAAAGGGCTGGCCTGAGCTTCCTGTCCACTACCTGTTTGGAATATCTATTGTTCTAATAAAAGTGATTTTAGCTTTTATACATTTAATTATAATTATTTGTTGCAATGTCCTACAACTTAATAACAAGTATCAAATGAATCTACACATTAATCTGGTTGCTTTAATAGTAAATATGACAGGTCTATCTTGCTTCGTTCAAATAATACACATACATGACATTACTTCATTATATAATTTTAAATCATCATGATGTCTGGCGCTTGATATTATTATAATTATGTACTGCATGAAATAAGTGTCGAATCCATCTCTGTGGCATGTCCGTGTAAATGCGTGTGTTACCATATATTGCTGTGCTTGCTGCGCGTATTTGCAAGTATAGCGACTCATAATGTGTGTAGTTTGTATGTTCTTTCTATGTAATATTTTTGACTTCGACACTCTCTACCCATCACTCTGGTACAAGTTGATCTTTGTCTCATCTGTCCATAGGATGTTGTTCCAGAACTGTAAAGGCTTTTTTAGATGTTGTTTGGCAAACTCTAATCTGGTCTTCCTGTTTTTGTGGCTCACCAATGGTTTACATCTTGTGGTGAACCCTCTATATTTACTCTTGTGAAGTCTTCTCTTTATTGTTGACTTTGACACATATACACCTACCTCCTGGAGAGTGTTCTTGATCTGGGCAGCTGTTGTGAAGGGGTTTATCTTCACCAGGGAAATAATTCTTCTGTCATCCACCACAGTTGTTTTCCGTGGTCTTCTGGGTCTTTTGGTGTTGCTGAGGTCTCCGGTGCGTTCTTTCTTTTTAAGAATGTTCCAAACAGTTGATTTGGCCACACCTAATGTTTTTGCTATCTCTCTGATGGGTTTGTTTTGATTTTTCAGCCTAATGATGGCTTGCTTCACTGATAGTGGCAGCTCTTTGGATCTCATATTGAGAGTCAACAACAACAGAGTCCAAATGCAAATGTCACACCTGGAATCTACTCGACCTTTTACCTGCTTAATTGATGATGAAATAACAAGGGAATAGCCCACTCCTGTCCATGAAATAGCTTTTGAGTTGATTGGCCCATTACTTTTGGTCCCGTAAAAAGTGTGAGGCACATATAGAAACCGTTGTAATTCCTACACCGTTCACCTGATTTGGATGTAAATACCCTCAAATTAAAGCGGAAAGTCTGCAGTTAAAGCACATCTTGTTTCTTTCATTTCAAATCCATTGTGGTGGTGTATAGAGCCCAAAATATGAGAATTGTGTAGATGTCCCAATATTTATGGACCTGACTGTATATACATACAACATACATGTAACAAACGTACCTTATATACACGAGCAGTACACATAACGCTGGGCGGCACCAGTTTCTGTTGGCCAGTCGGGAGGTGCTTCCGGAACGCCATTCCAACGGAAACTGGTGCCGCCCAGCTTTACGTGTACTGCTTGTGTATATAAGGAACGTTGTATGTATGAAGCCTGTACGAAGGGAAATAAATCCCGAAATGTTGCTGCAAATTGCTGACTCCAGAGGTGTTTCTTTTAAAAAAGACCAACGAGTGCCTACTTTGGATTTGCTGTATTGTTTGACTATGGCACCGTGGCAATATTCCTGATGGAGGAGGGTGCCGGTCTATCGGACTACTATATATATATATATATACAATGTGGGTGTCTGCAGTGTCGGAAGCCACAGTCCACTGACCCCTCTACCACAGAAACAGGCGGCACTCCACGGATTTAGTGTAGAATGAAAAATTTATAAAACAAACAGCATGAAGAGTCCAACGTTTCAACACCGCGGCGGGTGTTTTTGTCAAGGACACCATGTGTCCTTGACAAAAACACTCGCCGCGGTGTTGAAATTTTTCATTCTACACTAAATCCGTGGAGTGCCGCCTGTTTCTGTGGTAGAGGGGTCAGTGGACTGTGGCTTCCGACACTGCAGACACCCACATTGTGCATTTACCCAAGGAGGGCACCCCGGTCATTACATGTGTTTCTGAGTGCCAACTATACCCATTGCATATATATATATATATATATATATATATATAGCACACAAATACATAGCACCTACAAATACATACAGTACATTCAGTATACATATATGGTGGTATACATACCACCAGGGTAGTGTCAAGTTACCCTTCCACCAGGGACTCAGAGGCAGAAGCAGGAAGCAGCAGACTGGCAGTCTTGTGAAGAAGCTGTTGTGGCTAAGCAAGCGCAGCGAGCAGCTTCTCCCGGACTTTCTCTGTGCTACGTAACTCTCTGATGCTGCAGCTCCGTGGTCGCGATCGCGGCTTATGCTGAGACGGAGACACTGCTGTCTCCGTCTAAAAAATTAAACATTTGGCTCATCGGGATGGGGGGTGGGGTGGGGGGGGTTTCCAGGTACTCGGAACCCCCCCCTGCATGCGCTACTGAATTGTGGTGAAAAATTTAAAATAGGAGTGGTGGCTGAATGAGAGTGCGCTACTGAATTGTGCGTGCGCTACTGAATTGTGGTGAAAAATTTTAAATAGGAGTGGTGGCTGAATGAGAGACAGAGCAGTAGAATTGCAGAAATGTAGGTGATAGATGTGAGTGTTCAATGGCGGTTATTTATTTTCAAGTGAAAAGTTTAGATGGTTGCAAAAATGTTATTTTAAAGTAGCTTGTGTTAGAAATGAGAGGATATGAGGGTAGTAGAAAAAAAAAGTAAAAAGCCAAGGCAATTCAGACTGGATTTGCAAGTATATAAACTTTGGATAAATAACACAGGTTTCCAGTGAGGCAAATGTTTAGCTGATGAAAGTTGATTTCATGTCTACCGCTTTTCCATGAGTGGGATTGCAGCGACACCTTTGCACATGCATATTGCGATCGCGGCACATGCGTAGTCTGCTGATAATCACTCTGTTGCATGAACATCGACCATTGTGTACAAGCATGAATTAGGCTCTATGTGTATTTGACATGTCAAGAGTAGATGTCTGTCGCATAATCACATCTGAAGCAAAATGAAGTAGCTTGTGCATCTATCGGATTTAAGGTGAGTGAACATCTATGTAACAGATATCTGGGGTTTGTGGCTCACTGCCTGATACTTGTAAACCATGAATTACAATGGGCAGCAAATGCACAGACAGTAAGAAGTCTAATTTTCAAAAGTTTAATGAAAGAAACATTGTGATCAGTAGAAAATGGAGCACTTCACAATGGTCAGCCAGTGCAAACATGGCCATGCTACAATCTCCTATGATGTGTTTAGGGCAGTGGTTCCCAAACTCGGTCCTCACAGCAACAAGTTTAAAGGATACCCATGCTTGAGCACAGATGGTATAAATAAATTGGCTGAGATACTAATTCAATCACCTGTGCTCAAACATGGATAGACTTAAAACCTGGACTATTTGGGGACCTTGAGGACTGAGTTTGAGTTTGGGAACCATTGTACATTTTTCAGGTTTCTTGTGTGACCATTGGTTCCTCACATACTACACTGAAGAGAAGCATTTGAGCACCATGCACATGATGAACAAGTAAAAATGGCTATATTATCACACAGCCATGGATTACTCTAAATCGTGATATCAGGGTTATGAGAAAGAAGCCTAAATTAAAGTGGTAAAAACATTTAGTAAATGGATAAAAGTAATTTAGTAGGCAAAGGTTATCATTGTGTGTATGCAGCATGACCTACTTACTTTGGTTCAACTATTTTATTCTGTTTTACAGACTGCATTTTATGGGGGGGGTTTCTCAATGGGTATGAGCAGGCACATATGCCATCTTTACCCCCAATCATCATGTATTATGCAATGCCCATATGACTACGAAAGCCAGTCCAAAAATAGCTGGGTTTATAATCATTAAATTCTATGTATTACAGAATTCAAAACTTA
The DNA here is from genome assembly GCF_028390025.1 of Pseudophryne corroboree. NCBI lineage: Eukaryota > Metazoa > Chordata > Amphibia > Anura > Myobatrachidae > Pseudophryne > Pseudophryne corroboree. Next base: position 990,890,993 of record NC_086444.1, read on the forward strand.
TTGAGGATTGGGCTTGGAGCATTTGGATAATGCTTACATTTTTGGTTCCGTTCGCATATCCGGTTCTTGTAGGCTTTCCCAGAATAGATGGAGTCCCATGATGCAGTTGCTCTCAGTGGCCAACAGTCTGGAAGCGCACTGCGCATTGACATCTTCACTGAGCAGTGCAATTCCAACCAATCAGTGACTAAGAGCAGCTGAATTACAGGACTTCAGCTCTTCTACTATAGCTGTGCCTGGGAGAAGACCGAACAACACACCCGCTGACAGGTGAAGCCCTTTCTGGCCACCGCTGTGTAACTAAGGCAAGTGAAAGGAGAGGAGGGAGAGTGATGTCCGGGGGAACGAGGGAGAAGAAAAGCAGAGGAGGGGAGAATGATATCAAGTAGCACACAGTGCGAAAAGATAGCATGGAGGACAGGAGGAGCAGATGGATGGCAAAGAAAAAAGGAGAGATGGATGGCAGAAAGGAAAGGATGGTGGAGATGGATGGCAGAGAGGACGGGAGGGGAAGATGGATGGCAAAGAGGACAGGAGGTGAATATGGATGGCAGATAGCACAGGAGGGGAAGATGAATGGCAGAAAGGAGAGAAGGGGAAGATGAATGGCAGAGAGGACAGGAGGAGAAGATAGATGGCAGGAGGGAGAAACAGAATTTGACAGCAGATAAGAATCACTTGACCCATCTAGTCTGCCCCTTTTTTACCTTTTGGTAACCTCAACCCTATTTGATCCTTAGTTCTTTGTAAGGATATTCTTATGTCTATCCCAAGCATGTTTAAATTGTTCTACTGTCTTAGGGGTCTATTTACTAAGCCTTGGGCAGAGATAAAGTGGATGGAGATAAAGTACCTGCCAATTGGCTCCTAACTGCCATGTCACATACTGTATTTGAAAAATGACAGATAGGAGCCGATTGGCTGGTACTTTATCTCCATTGACTTTATCTCCATCCAAGGCTTAGTAAGTAGACCCCTTAGCCTCTAGCACCTCTGATGGGAGGTTATTCCACCTATTTACTACCTTTTCTGTAAAGTAATTTTTCGAGTTTCATTTAATCCTACCACCTTCCGGAACCTACCATCATGTGTTCTAATACTTATTTTACTTGGACTAATGTCTCCCTCCTGTACCTTGTTAAACCCCTTGATATATTTGAAAGTTTCTATCATGTCTGCCATTTCTCGTTCCTGCTCTAAACTATAAATATTAAGAGCTTTTAGTCTTTCTAGGTAAGTTTTATGCTTTAGGCCAAAACTTTTATAGTTTTATGCTGTAGGCTTAGTTGGCCTTCTTTATACAGTCTCTAATATATTTACTGTAGATCCTTCTGAAGATATGGGCTCCAGAACTGGACACAGTATACCAGATGAGGCCATACCAATTACCTATACAGTAGCATTATTACTTCTTTCTTTCTGCTACTGATTAATCTCCCTATGCAACTAAGCATCTGACTTGGCTTATGCATTGATTTGTTACATAGTGTGCTTGCCTTTAAGTCACCTGAAATAATGACTCCTAGATCCCTTTCCTCCTCAGTAGTTTCCATTATAGTGCTGTTAATACTATATATAGTCATGGGTTTTTTGGGACCCTAGTGTGTGACTGCACTTTTGACATTAAACGGTAGTTGCCACATTCTTGATCATTCCCCTAGTTTACATAGATCCTCAATCATTTATTTCACCCCTCCTGGTGTGTCTACCCTATTGCATACTTTTGTGTCATCTGCAAAAAGCCATACTTTCCCTTTGATACCAGTTGTAATGTCCCTAACAAAGATATTCATAAACACTGGTCCAAGTACATATCCCTGGGGCACACAACTTGTAATCGTTTCCTCCTGAGACTGCACTAAATTTACTATGAGGCTGTTTCCTGTCCTGCATCCAATTTCTTATCCATTCAAACATCCTAGAATCCAAATCCACGCTTTCAAGCTTATTTAGCAGTCTAGCAGTCTGCGATGTGGGACCATGTGAAAAGCCTTACTAAAGTCTAGATATGTCTTCTAGCCTATAATAGCTGCTTTTCCCTTAAGGTGTGATGTGCCTACTGGTACTGCGATGCCACCAGGACTGGCGTTTATACAAGCTCAACCCAGAGTGACCTGAATCAATGCCAGGGAGGAGAAGAACCTAGCAGTAAAGAGAAGTGACCTGAAAGAAAAAGATAAGAGAATATAACAACAAGGTCAGGAAAAATAAGAAGAGCAAAGAGGTAGACAGCAGGGCCTCTGACAGGGACAATATAATTGAATACAAGAACAAAAGAGTTTAGGACTACAGGAAGCACATATAATACTGAGGACTCTGAACCCATTGGTGGCGCTATAGTTTACAGAAGTAAGGAAAGAATGCTGGAGGGTTAAAGCGTGGGAGATACACGTATTAACGTAACAAGCTAACGAGAGATAAACTGACAGGAATAGCAAAATTATACATGACAGATAATGCAGCTGACACAGAGCTGGACACAGGAATACTGTGGCAGACTTTAACAAAAAAACAGGCTAATAATCCACAGACTAGGATAATACTTAGAGACAAGGGCTCCCGCTGCAGCCTAGGACTATCACCAGCAAAGAGTAAGGGAGAGACCAGAAATATAAAGGGAACATGAACCAACAGCACGTTAGAGAAAACGAGCCTCCCCTCTAATTACAATCTAGTGCAGCTGCTCTACTGCACGTCCACCAGTCAGTGTGTGTCTAGCGTCAGTGTAACCAGGCAACTTACTGACGCCAAGCGGAAGCTCCCTCTCAACCGCATAGACTGAGCATCCTGGTCGTTATGGATTTGGCGGCCTGGGCAGAAAAGTACAAGAGCGTCCCAGTCACCTAGCGATGCTGGATGCAGAGAGTTGAGAAGTGGCTTGTAACACCTTGGATGCATTCCATCTGGCCCCACTGATTTATCCACTTTCAGTTTTGAGAGTTCTATTAGGACCTTCTCCTCTGTAAATGTACTTTTATCTAACTCATTTTTATGAATGTTCTTACAACTTAACTGTGGCCCCTTCCACTCTTTTTGTAGTGAATACTGAGAAAAAAATTATTATTTAGATGATGTACAATTGCCTTGTCTCCTTCGACCAGACTATCACTCTCTGTTTTAAGTATTATTATCCCTCTGTATGCTTTTCTTCTTTCACTTATATATCTAAAAAAAAGTTCTGCCCCCTTTACCTACTGAATGGGCCCTTTTCTCCTCAGCTTGCACGTCCAATTACCTTCTTACCCTCCTTCTGCCTGACAGTATACTCTTTGGGCCTAATTCAAGGTTGATCGCAAAAGCAAAATCTTCCTCTAATGGGCAAAACCATGTGCACTGCAGGTGGGCCAGTGCTGAAAGTAGGGTGGTACGGAGTACCATTAAGAAATAAGGTGGTGGTACTCAGTACCACCAGTCCACAGCTGGGGCATAATTTATAAGGGGCATTTTTGTGTGTGGGACATAAAATGGTGTCAGTGGCATAACTGTGTGTGGCATAATATGTAATAGGCATTACGGTGTGTGGTATAATATGTAAGTCATTACAGTGTGTGGCATAATATGTAATGGATGTTACGGTGTATGGCATAATGTGTAATGGGCATTACAGTGTTTGGTATAATGTGTAATGGGCATTACTTGGGGACATATTATATGTCCCACCCAGTGGGGCATATACAGTATAATACAGTATGTGCAGAGAGAGTTAGATTTTGGTGGAGTGTGTTCAAACTGAAATCTAAATTGCAGTGTAAAAATAAAGCAGCCAGTATTTACCCTGCACAGAAACAATATAACCCACCCAAATCTAGCTCTCTCTGCACGTTATATCTGCCCCAACTGCAGTGCACATGGTTTTGCCCATTAGATGAAGATTTTGCTTTTCCAATCAGGTCTAAATTAGGCCCAAAGTCCCATCTTAATGCAGGCTATTGACTGCTGATATAAATATTGGTAATGCAATTACCCAAATATTCTGAATTCTGGATGGCACAGAGGACAGAAGGGTAGATGGATTGATGGTAGAGAGGACAGGAGGGGAAAATGGAAGGCACAGAGGACAGAAGGGAGAAAATGGATGGATGGTAGAGAGGTAGGAGTGGAAGATGAATGGCATAGAGAAGGGGAAGATGGATGGCACAGATGATAGAAGGGGAAGATGGACGGCAGAAACACAGGAGTGGAAGATGGGTGGCAAATAGGCAGGAATGGAAGATGGATGGCACAGAGGACAGGAAGGGCAGATGGATTGATGGTAGAGAGGACAGGAGTAGAAGATGGATGGCAGAGAGGACAGGAGTAGAAGATGGATGGTAGAGAGGACAGGAGTAGAAGATGGATGGCAGAGAGGACAGGAGTAGAAGATGGATGGCAGAGAGGACAGGAGTAGAAGATGGATGGCAGAGAGAACAGGAGTAGAAGATGGATGGCAGAGAGGACAGGAGTAGAAGATGGATGGTAGAGAGGACAGGAGTAGAAGATGGATGAAATAGAGAACAGGAGGGGAAGATGGATGGCACAGAGGACAGGAGGGAAAGATGGATGTCAGAAAGGACAGGAGTAGAAGATGAATGGCAGATAGAACAGGAGGGGAAGATGGATGGCAGAGAGGAAAGGAGGTATAGATGGATGGGAGAGAGGACAGGTGGGCAAGATGGATGGCAGAAAGGACATGAGTTTAAGACAGACAGCAGAGAGGACAGAAGGGGAAGATAGATGGCAGAGAGGAAAGAAGAGCAAGATGGGTAGCACATTTAAATAATATAAACATAAAATATCACAAAGTTTTGCAATTTGGAGCATCCTTTGTTTCAAAAAGAGGGAAAGAAGACATGATGATGATGCCCTTCCATCATCCACATGACATTATATCTCCCTTTTCCTCACATCCCATTTTGTGCAAAGCTGCTGGTACCCTCTTACTACTAAGGATATCCTGCATTTACAAACAGACTCCATATGAACCAGGAATGAACATAAGGGGATATTGCTGTGTAAATACCTTTCACCTGGAATCTACAACTGTTTCTACATTTGCGGTGAGCAGGTCACAGCTCCGTTTGCCGCTGACACTGTGGGAGATTGACCCTCACTGCTCACCACCGTGTGCCGCTCTAGACTTGCTGCCGTTCTGTGTGTGGACTCTAGCAGCACTTAAACGAACCGGCTGCATACTTACTGTACATTGATCGGTTTGGCGACATCCCTGACCAGCTAACTGGCATCCATCATTTGCTGCTACCAAACATAGTGGTGCGCATGGGGCTTCTACACACAGTGACCACCTGTGTGCGTTGAGACTGGCTGCTTAGGACTGAGAGTCTCTGCCATTTGGATGTACCCCATTTGGTAATAATCCATTTACTTGCATTTATTCTCATTGGAGTCGTTCTATATTGCAGGTCCCTTAAAAAGTAGCATTATTGACTAGCACGTGCTGGAGAAACTTCACAGCAGCAGTGCTATATTATTATTATTATTATTACATTTTATTTATAAGGCGCCACATGTGTTTCGCAGCGCCGTACAAAGGACAGTACAGGGGACAAAACATTGCATTACAGTAAATAAATAACAGAAATAGAGTACAGGTAACAGAGCACCACACATTCTCAAGACATAATACAGCTAAGATGTAAGTATTGAGGGAGTGATCATCGTACTACTAGAGGCCGGTGGCCATAGATGTAGATGAGCCTTTACTAGCAGGATAAAGATGGTCGTTGAGTAGGGGAGAGCTGTGAGTGAAATGTGTTGAGAAGAGGGCTTAGATAACAAGAGGAAAGAGGGCCCTGCTCTGAAGAGCTAACAATCTAATGGGGAGGGGCAACAGACAGATGACAAGAGGTGCAGGCAAGTGGGAGGTAGCCTGATGGCAGTATGCAAGCAAAGCTGAGATGTTCACGGCATGAGGCAGGGGGGTGGAGGCGCGGCTTCAGCACTGGGTTATGCATCGGGAGGGTATGCTTTGATGAATAGGTGGGTTTTTAGTGCCCGTTTGAAGCTTTGCAAGGTTGGGGAAAGTCTTATGGAGCGGGGGAGTGTGTTCCACTGAAGGGGTGCAGCACGGGCAAAATCCTGAACTCGTGCATGGGAAGCAGTGACCAGGGCGGTGGAGAGGCGACGGTCATTAGTCGGCCGTAGGGGGCGGGAGGGAGTATGAAGGGAAAGGAGGTTGGAGATGTAGGGAGAAGTGGAATTAGAGATGGCCTTGTATGTGAGGGTGAGGAGTTTGAAGAGGATTCTGTAGGGGAATTGGAGCCAGTGTAGATTTTGTTGAAGGGGAGTGGCAGATGTGGTGCGGCGGGAGAGGAAGATAAGCCTAGCTGCGGAGTTCAGGACAGATTGGAGGGGAGCAAGATGGGAGCAAGCGAGGCCAGTGGGGAGGACATTGCAGTAGTCAAGTCGTGAGATGACCAGTGAGTGGATGATGAGTTTAGTTGCACTCTGGGAGAGATATGGCCTGATACGAGCGATGTTGCGTAGCTGGAAACGACAGGATTGTGCCAGAGCTTGGATGTGGGGTGCAAAGGAGAGGGAGGAGTCAAGAGTGATGCCCAGGCAGCGGAGTTGGGGAACGGGGGAGATGGTGGTGTTGTCAACAATGATGGAGATATTGGTCGGGGGTGTTGCTCTGGATGGGGGGAAGATGATGAGTTCCGTTTTGTCCATGTTGAGCTTTAGAGAGCGTTCAGACATCCAGGAGGAGATTGCAGAGAGGCAGCTGGAAACCTGAGAGAGGACAGATGGGGACAGATCAGGAGATGAGAGGTAGAGTTGTGTGTCATCAGCATAGAGGTGGTATTGAAGGCCAAATGAGTTAATGAGCGCACCCAGGGAAGAGGTATACAGGGAGAACAGAAGGGGTCCAAGGACAGAACCCTGAGGGACACCAACAGGAAGGATGGAAGGGTGTGAGGTGGTGCTGGAGGCAGACACAGAGAAGGACCGGTTAGTGAGGTAAGAAGAAAACCAGTCAAGGACAGTGCTAGAGAGGCCAGCATTTTGGAGTGTGCTGAGGAGGAGAGGATGATCTATGGTGTCAAAGGCAGCAGAGAGGTCCAGAAGGATGAGCAGAGAGAAGTGGCCCCTGGATTTGGCCGAAAGCAGGTCATTGGTGACTTTCACCAGGGCAGTCTCAGTTGAGTGGAGTGGGCGAAAGCCAGATTGTAGTGGATCGAGGATGGAGTTGTCAAAGAGGTAGCTTGTGAGACGGCTGTAGACTAGTCGTTCAAGTAATTTGGTGGCGAAAGGGAGAAGAGAGATGGGGCGGTAGTTAGTGGGTGATGAGGGGTCGAGGATGGGTTTTTTGAGAATAGGCAAGACCAGAGCATGTTTGAATGGTGAGGGGAAGATGCCGGTGGAGAGGGACAGGTTAAAGAGGTGAGCAAGGTGGGAGCAGGCAGTGGGGGAGAGGGAGCGGAGAAGACGGGAGGGAAGGGGGTCCAGGGGGCAGGTGGTGGGGGGGGGATAAGATGAAAGAGTGGACTTCCTTTTCTGAAGTGGGATGGAAGGAGGACAGGGTGGGATAGATGGAGGGGAGGGATAAAGGGGGCAGGGGGGTAGCAGAGGGGTGACGGCGGGAGATGTCGTGTCGGATATCCTAAATTTTGGAGATGAAGAAGGAGGCAAAGTCAGTGGCAGTGAGGGAGGATGGGAGGGGAGAAGGAGGGGGCGAAGGAGAGTGTTGAAAGTTTCAAAGAGACGGCGTGGACAGAAGGACTGAGAAGAGATGAGTGCTTGGAAAAAGGATTGCTTGGCGAGGGAAAGAGCAGAGCTGTAGGAGGAGAGAATAAACTTGAAATGGAGGAAGTCCGGCAGAGAGTGAGATTTATATCTATATCTATCTAATTGTCTATGCTATATTAGCCATTTTGCATGTATAAATTACTATTGTATACCCCCGGGAGGTTTAACAACATTAACTTGTGTGAATAAATTATGTTTATACACATATGTGTCCACTTACATCTTTGTGAGGGAGATAGATGTATTGAGCCAGTATCAGCCATTTTGTTAAGTAGCAAGCATGATGTAGTGAAAAAGAAGTATGCTTTGCTGGATAAATCCTAATAATGCTGACATTTCATAGTACGTTCTGTGCGACGCAAGGTCGTAGCTATAGTCTTGAAAATATGTTATTAGACAGTTACCCTGTGTTTAGACTTCTCGTGAAGGACACAACGGAGGGGGTTAGCTAGAGGGAGTTTCTGGGAAGAGATGCATTTTGTTATACTTTGTGACGTGTATCAAGTGTTCATGCAAGTAACTTTTTCCCCTATATTGTTATTCTTGGTATGCCATATATCCACCATCCATTGATCATCATATCGCTCCAGACATATGAAAAATAAGCAAAACAATAGAGAAATATTGTGTAGTATTTCTGATAACGAATGTCCAGAGATATAGCCGCTTGGTGTATAAAGTAGGAAAAGTATCGTGGACCCATCTCCAATAGATTTTTCTTCCACCAATTGTTGCTCCCCTTCAATCAACAGGAAAGACACCACGTGTACCGCCAATACGAATATATGCTTACATGAAGCTTACTTGTATGCAAACTTGGTGAAAGCGCATAAAGGTATCTTTTCCCTTTAGTCTCCTCTGATATCTTAAAGGATTATACTATAAAAATATGCATCCCAATGCCAAGATAATAAAAAATATTGACACTTATTGTACTGATAAAAATGTGCAAAATAAAAAATACAGGAACACTGTCATCTTTTTCTTAATCAGCTACAAACGGTCAGATTGTATACATAGTCACCAGTTTTTGGAGAGTGGAATCCCGGGATAATCTCACCCTCCTGGTGATATTGGACCAGAAATGTGCTGACAAGGCTGATGTACTATGTCCTGTTTATCACCACTTCCTACGCGTTTCGATGCTCCTGGCGTCTTTATCAAGGAATGGTGACAAACTGACCTAATTGCTATTTATACATAGTGACCGAAAATAGGTCACCAGAAGTGTCCGTTTATACTGGGACACATACTGTATACAACTTCCTTGTTATACATACCATCCTTTCCTAACCATTAGGCATGCAATAATTATGAACCTGTATCTCCAAATATTATTTATTAAAAAGCTCAGGCTAAAACACATGGGTTTTTTTTTCTTTAAAGACTGCACCTTTAGGGCAGATGTGACGCAATCTCCATCTCCTCATCTGAGGGCGGAAGTTACGTATTTAGTGTTATCTATTGGACCTCGGCTACTAATTCCTCTCACAGTCCGGGAACCTCATATTAGCAAAACAGTGTGCTGGCGGAAATGAGATCAGTCTTCTAACTATAACTATGGGCGGAAGTAGAAGCGCATCCATACGTTAGTAAGGATGAATCAATAAGTATTAATAAATATATGAACTGGTTAAACAACAGCCAAGGAAAAAGAGAAATTAATGTCAATAACTCTTTTTTCAATAAATTACTCTTTGCCGATTTAAACGGAGATATATTATCTAAAAGCCATTTACTGGTGGAAGTGACATCACTCCCTCATCATCAACTGAGGGCGGAAATGCCATCTATTCTGTGTTTGAATGAATAAAGAACTTATTATAATAAAAATGGATGGGTATTATCACCATTTTTGAGTTAATTAAGAGAATATAATAAAAAATCATCATTTGGACCCAATTGTGTTTGAAAAGCATTTATTATTCTTCTGTGTACGCTGATAATGTTATAAGTTTTAGTTTCACAGTTGCAAGGGAAAAATTGGTTTGTTTAAAGTCATAAGTTTCGATTTCACTTTTGCAAGAGAAGGAAAAAAAATGGTGGTTTTATTTTGAAATGACGTGTCAGACCTGCAAATGCTCATTACTTCTGTGGTATAATCCTGCTATTGAGTCTGAATATTGTGAAGTTAAAGGTGTATTGCAAAACAGTAATTTCAGTTTTGTGGGGAACCTTAAGACAGGCTTTGCGGCAGTTGTGGGGTGTCATGTTGATAAAAGTGGTGATAGAAAAATTTATTGGTGACAAATTTCCATATTGTCTTGATAGGTTCCTGGTATATAATTAACCAGTAACCTATCAAGTGGTATGTTTTAAGTCTCTGTCATCCTTATCCCCTGGTCCCAGAGCTATAGTTTGTGAAGGAAATCCTACCGACTATAAACATTGTTTAACCAGATGGCATAGATTTAGGTTAAGGCATTAAAAACATACTCAGTCTTTGCAATCCATTACAGCCAGAGTGTGTGTGTGTGTGTGTGTGTGTGTGTGTGTGTGTGTGTGTGTGTGTGTGTGTGTGTGTGTGTGTGTCTCTTTTAATACAAGAAAGCTGCAGTCAGTTTGACATATAAGATTTGGTAATAGTTGTATCAGTTTTTTCCATAGAAAAGTATACTAGATGATATATTGCAGTATATTGTCTACGCTTCTCCATCCATTAATCACTTGTCACCAGAATTTATTGCTATCTGTCCAACGAGTGTAACATTATTAGAAGAAAAATGTTAAATCTATTATTGCCAAAGGTAATTCATTTGCATATGAGAAGACATATGACTCAGTGATTTGGGAGGTCTTTGTGAACTAGATGGTTTTAAGTCAGTAATAACAGATTTTTGGTTTGTTGTGTAAGAGAATTGAGATCCAGGTAGTTTGCTCCAGTTGGCCCTCTTTCTGTTGATGAATACAGATAACACTTAAATAATATAACGGTGACATTTAAGAGTGTAAGTTTTTTAAACTGAGATATTTTCCTAAGAAAACACTTAATCCAAGTGTGATGTTTAGAATCTAAACTGGGAGTTCCCTAGAAAACACTTATTACTGTAAGTGTGATGCTTGAAGGAGTAAATCTTTTAAGCTGAGGTATATACTGACTTGTTGTTTTTGATACTGCGCAGTACAAGTAACGGGTGCGGCACACAAGCATATGGGGGGTCATTCCGAGTTGTTCGCTCATTATATTTTTCTCGCAACGGAGCGATTAGTCGCTAATGCGCATGCGCAATGTCCGCAGTGCGACTGCGCCAAGTAAATTTGCTATGCAGTTAGGTATTTTGCTCACGGCATTACGAGGTTTTTTCTTCGTTCTGGTGATCGTAATGTGATTGACAGGAAGTGGGTGTTTGTGGGCGGAAACTGGCCGTTTTATTGGTGGGTGCGAAAAAACGCTACCGTTTCTGGGAAAAACGCGGGAGTGGCTGGAGAAACGGAGGAGTGTCTGGCCGAACGCTGGGAGTGTTTGTGAAGTCAAACCAGGAACGAAACTGACTGAACTGATCGCAGATGCCGAGTAAGTGTGGAGCGACTCAGAAACTGCTAAGAAGTGTCTATTCGCAATTTTGCAAATCTTTCGTTCGCAATTTTGATAAGCTAAGATTCACTCCCAGTAGGCGCCGGCTTAGCGTGTGCAAAGCTGCTAAAAGCAGCTTGCGAGCGAACAACTCGGAATGAGGGCCATTGTAAGGTGATCTGCTCATTCACCTAACTATGGGATCGCACAATGTAAACTCAGGGAGATGAGTCCACTGGAGGTTGTCAGTTCTAGGGAAGGAAAACAGGCACTCTGTGGTATTCATACAATTTTAAAGAGGGCTAACCTTCCAGAGGAAGGGATGCTGGATCCTAGCCAATGGATGAGGTTTGAAGCAACTAATAAACACTGGATTAATAGAAAAGGTTATTCTGACACTGTAAAAATTTGGCAGACCGTATCACAGGAAATAGATGATGAATTGAAACAGAGAAAAGAAGATATGTTTGGAACAGATGTAGATGTAATGTATACACCCCCACCATATGCCACTGCACCTGTAATACCACCAGCAGTCATACCACCGCTGCAGGCTGTGATACCTCCACCACTGCCTGTCACTACACACATGAAACAGCCGCCCAAGGTGTACCCTGATATAAATGAGGATGTGCAGGGAATGAAAAATATGAAGATACAGGACTTTCCAGAGAGAGTCTGTTATGCTTGTACACAATGTGTCCCAGAAGGCTATGAAAAATTTCCCTTTTGTGAAAACTGGGTCAGTCCTGATAACCCACCATGTGGACCGGACGGTAACCCTATTTGTGAGTTGCCTAGCAACCTTCCCAAACAGAAAAGAATGCTGAGCTGTCTAAAAAGCCACAATATTAGTCCCGAGAGGGAGCCGACAGAGCTAACGGTTAGAAAGTGACTCCATAGTACACTAGCTGAAATACACTATACAGATCCTGATTATGCTGCAGCTTTGCAAAAATAAGAATTTACTCACCGGTAATTCTATTTCTCGTAGTCTGTAGTGGATGCTGGGTACTCCGTAAGGACCATGGGGTATAGACGGGCTCCACAGGAGACTGGGCACTCTTAAAAGAAAGATTAGGTACTATATCTGGTGTGCACTGGCTCCTCCCTCTATGCCCCTCCTCCAGACCTCAGTTAGAGAAACTGGGCCCGGAAGAGCTGACATTACTAGGAAAGGATTTGGAATCCAGGGTAAGACTCATACCAGCCACACCAATCACACCGTACAACTCGTGATAACTATACCCAGTTAACAGTATGAACAATAACTGAGCCTCTCTCAACAGATGGCTCATACAATAACCCTTTAGTTAAGCAATAACTATATACATGTATTTCAGAGAGTCCGCACTTGGGACGGGCTCCCAGCATCCACTACGGACTACGAGAAATAGAATTACCGGTGAGTAAATTCTTATTTTCTCTGACGTCCTAGTGGATGCTGGGTACTCCGTAAGGACCATGGGGATTATACCAAAGCTCCCAAACGGGCGGGAGAGTGCGGATGACTCTGCAGCACCGAATGAGCAAACTCAAGGTCCTCCTCAGCCAGGGTATCAAACTTGTAGAATTTTGCAAAAGTGTTTGAACCCGACCAAATAGCAGCTCGGCAAAGTTGTAAAGCTTAGACCCCTCGGGCAGCCGCCCAAGAAGAGCCCACCTTCTTCGTGGGAATGGGCTTTTACTAATTTAGGATGCGGCAGTCCAGCCGCAGAATGTGCAAGCTGAATCGTGCTACAGATCCAGCGAGCAATAGTCTGCTTTGAAGCAGGAGCACCCAGCTTGTTGGGTGCATGCAGGATAAATAGCGAGTCAGTTTTTGTGACTCTAGCCGTCCTGGAAACATAAAGTTTCAGGGCCCGGACTACGTCCAGCAACTTGGAATCCTCCAAGTCCCTAGTAGCCGCAGGCACCACAATAGGTTGGTTCAAATGAAACGATGATACCACCTTAGGGAGAAATTGGGAACGAGTCCTCCATTCTGCCCTTTCCATATGGAAGATCAGATATGGGCTTTTACATGACAAAGCCGCCAATTCTGACACACGCCTAGTCCAAGCTAAGGCCAAATGCAAGACCACTTTCCACGTGAGATATTTTAGCTCCACGGTCTTAAGTGGCTCAAACCAGTGGGATTGTAGGAATCCAACACACGTTAAGATCCCAAGGTGCCACTGGAGGCACAAAAGGGGCTGAATATGCAGCACCCCTGTAACAACGTCTGAACTACAGGCAGTGAAGCCAGTTCTTTTTTTGAGAAAAAGGGATAGGGCTGAAATCTTGGCCTTTATGGATCCTAATTTTAGGCCCATAGTCACTCCTGACTGTAGGAAGTGCAGGAATCGACCCCCCTGGAATTCCTCTGTAGGGCCTTCTCGGCCACACACCAAGCAACCTATTTTCGCCATATACAGTGAAAAAGTCTTGCTGTCACGTCTTTCCTAGCCTTTATCAGCGTAGGAATAACTGCATCTGGAATGCCCTTTTCCGCTAGGATCCGGCGTTCAACCGCCATGCCGTCCAACGCAGCCGCGGTAAGTCTTGGATCAGACAGGGTCCCTGTTTCAACATGTCCTGACTGAGAGGCAGAGGCCATGGGTCCTCTGAGAGCATTTCTTGCAGTTCCGGGTACCGAGTCCTTCTTGGCCAATCCGGAGCAAAGAATATTGTTCACACTCCTCCGTTTATTACAATTCTCAGCCCTTGGGTCTGAGAGGAAGAGGAGGGAATATATAGACCGACTGGAACACCCACGGTGTTACTAGTGCGACCACAGCTATCGCCTGAGAGTCCCTTGACCCAGCGTAAAACCTTTTTTATCTTTTTATTGAGGTGGGACGCCATGTAGTCCACCTGAGGCAGTTTCCATCAATTTGCAAAACTGCGTGAAGACTTCCTGATGAAGTCACCACTTTCCCGGGTGGAGGTCGTGTCCACTCCCGGAATGAACACTGCTGAGAGTGCGCTTACTTGATTCTCCGCCCAGCGAAGAATTCTGGTGGCTTCTACCCTCGCCACCCTGCTCCTTGTGCCGCCCTGGCGGTTTACATGAGCCCCTGCGGTCTGACTGGATCAGAACCGGTTGGTCGCGAAGCAGGAACTCCGCTTGACTTAGGGCGTTGTATATGGCCCTTAGTTTCAGGATATTGATGTGAAGGCAAGTCTGTTGGCTTGACCACAAACCTTGGAATTTTCTTACCTGTGTAACTGCCCCCCACCCTCGGAGGCTTGCATCCGTGGTCACCAGGACCCAGTCCTGAATGCCGAATCTGCGGCCCTCGAGAAGGTGAGCACTCCGCAGCCACCACAGGAGAGACACCCTGGCCCTGGGGGATAGGGTGATTAACTGATGCATCTGAAGATGTGATCCGGACCACTTGTCCAGTAAATTCCATTGTCCTTGCATGGAACCAGCCGAAGGGGATGGCCTCGTATGATGCCATCATCCTTCCCAGGACTCGAGTGCAGTGATGCACTGACACCTGTTTTGGTTTTCAATGGATTCCTGACCAGTGTCATGAGCTCCTGAGCTCTCTCTATCGGGAGATAAACCCTCTTCTGGTCTGTGTCTAGGATCATGCCTAGGCGAGGCAGATGAGCTGTAGGAACCAACTGCGACTTCGGAATATATAGAATCCAGTCGTGTTGCCGTTTCACTTCCAGAGAAGGTGATACGCTGTCCAGCAACTGCTCTCTTGATCTCGCTTTTATGAGGAGATCATCCAAGTATGTGATAATAGTGACACCTTGCTTCCGCAGGAGCACCATCATATCCGCCATTACCTTGGTGAAATTGGTAATGACAATCCCGTACCGCAATTCTGAGGTACGCCTGATGAGGTGGATAAATGGGGACACGAAGGTATGCATCCCTTATGTCCCGATTCATTTCAGGCTTGCAATGACCGCTCTTAGCGATTCCATCTTGAACCTGAACCTTTTCAGGTATATGTTCAGGGATTTTAATACAATATAGGTCTAACCGAACCGTCTGGTTTCGGGATTATAACATGGTCTAATAATAACACCCTCTTGTTGAAGGAGGGGACCCTTGACCACCACCTGTTGAAGATACAATTTACGAATTGCAGTTAACACTGGCTCCCTCTCTTGGGGGGAAGCCCGCCGGGTCCTCGGTGAGGGGGCATCTTCTCACAGTCCAGCCTGTATCCCTGCGATACAATTTCTATTGCCCAGGGATCTAACAGGGAGTGAACCCACTTGTGGCTGAACTTACGAATGCGTGTCCCCACCGGGCCTAGCTCCGCCTGTGGAGCCCCAGCGACATGCAGTGGATTTTTGTAGAGGCCGGGGAGGACTTCTGTTCCTGGGGACTAGCTGTGTTGTGCAGCTTCTTTCCTCTGCCCCCGGCTCTGACAAGAAAGGACGCACCTCAGACTTTCTTGTTTCTTTATTCGAAAAGCTGCATTTAATAATGTCGTGCTTTCCTAGTCTGTGCAGGAATATAAGGCAAAATATCAGAATTACCAGCTATAGCTGTGGAGACCAGGCCTGAGAACCTTTCTCCACACAATCCTCAGCCTTCCATATGCCTCTTAAGTCGGCATCATCTGTCCAATGTATATTCTACAGGACACGTCAAGCAGAAATCGACATAGCTTTTGTCTCTAGGACCCAGTATACTCATGTCCCTTTGGGCATGCTTTATAATTATATATCTATCACTTAAGACAGCATCTTAAAATATTTATATGCATACTAGGGTCTCAATCTCTGCTGATAAGGTACCTGTCCACGCTGCCACAGCGCTATAAACCCATGCCGACACAATCGCCGGTCTGGGTAGTATACTAGAATGTGCACACTATCTGCAGGATCCCTGAGAATAGCTAGTGCAAACAGGACACCCAAGGGGAAGATTCTCAACACATCCTGGCACTAGTGGGGAAAGGATACAGCCTGAGAATTCTCTTGTGGGAAGCTGCCGTCTCTTGTCTGGAGATTCCCGCTCTTTTTCCTCATGAGAGGAGGGAAATTTACCTCAGCATTCTTCTCCTTAACATGTGTACTCTCGTGTCAGGGACAGATGAGTCATCAGTGATATGCAAATCATCTTTTATTTCAATAATCATATATTGAATATCTTTTAGCCCTCTTGGCTGTAACTTTGCATTATCGTAGTCGACAGTGGAGTTAAACTCCGTGTCGATACTTTGTTATTATGGATAGTGAGCATTGAGAGACTCTGAAGGACTCTGTGACATAGGGACAGACCAGGGTAGATTTCCTTTCTGTTCCCTAACCTTTTGTGCAATAATTTTACCTCAGCACTTACACATATCCAAACAGGTGTCGGCGTTGTCGACGGAGACACCCTCCCACACACATATCCGCTCTATCACCTCCTTAGAGGAGCCTTTTACCTCAGACATGTCGTCACACGCGTACCGACACACCACACACACAGGGGATGTTTGAAGACAGTTCCCCCACCAGGCCCTTTGGAGAGACAGAGAGAGAGTATGCCAGCACACACCACAGCGCTATATAATACAGGGATGTACACTATACTGAGTGATTTTTCCCCTATAGCAGCTTATATACACAGTTTTTGCGCCTAAATTTATGTGCCCCCCCCCCCCTCTCTTTTTTACCCTTTGTGTACCAGGATACTGCAGGGGAGAGCCTGGGGAGCTTCCTTCCAGCTGAGCTGTGAAGAGAAAATGGCGCCGGTGTGCTGAGGAAGAAGGCCCGGCCCCCTCAGCGGCGGGCTTCTGTCCTTTTATGTACTTTAATGGCGGGGGTTAATGCACATATACAGTTTATCAGACTGTATTATGTGCTTTTCGCCAAGTAAGGTAATCTAATTGCTGCCCAGGGCGCCCCCCCCCCCCAGCGCCCTGCACCCATCAGTGACCGGAGTGTGTGGTGTGCTAAGGGAGCAATGGCGCACAGCTGCAGTGCTGTGCGCTACCTTAATGAAGACCGGAGTCTTCAGCCGCCGATTTTCAACTTCTCTTCGTTCTTCTGGCTCTGCAAGGGGGACGGCGGCGCGGCTCCGGGACCGGACGACCGAGGACTGGGCCTGTGTTCGATCCCTCTGGAGCTAATGGTGTCCAGTAGCCTTAGAAGCCCAAGCTAGCTGCAAGCAGGTAGGTTCGCTTCTCTCCCCTCAGTCCCACGTAGCAGTGAGTCTGTTGCCAGCAGATATCACTGAAAATAAAAAACCTAACAAATACTTTCTTTTCTAGGAAGCTCAGGAGAGCCCCTAGGGTGCATCCAGCTCTGGCCGGGCACAGATACTAACTGAGGTCTGGAGGAGGGGCATAGAGGGAGGAGCCAGTGCACACCAGATATAGTACCTAATCTTTCTTTTAAGAGTGCCCAGTCTCCTGCGGAGCCCGTCTATACCCCATGGTCCTTACGGAGTACCCAGCATCCACTAGGACGTCAGAGAAATTACGTTATACCTGTGAGATTGCAGACTACTAATAACCCCAAATGCAATGCACGAGAGGATGTGGGGGAAGGTAACCAAGAGTTTATTCTGCAAGAGCAATACACACCATGGTTCCAATCTAATATGATGAGAATTGTGAATGGTTTACCAGATATGAGAAAACATCTTGCTGCATTTTTCAAGCAACTGTCACAAGTTTATAGTGTATACAGACCTTGTTGGACAGACTTGGAGCAGATTCTTAGAGCCGCAGTGGGCTCAGGAGAATACTCTCTTATAGAGCAAATGGCTAATCGAGATGCAGAAGGCAGTAGGAAGAAAGTTACAGACAAGCCAGATATGGAAGGGAGATATTCCAGAGCAAGTGGTTTAGATCTCTTAGCAAGAGTGCAATGGAGATGTTTTGAAATACAAGAGACTGCTGCAGCAGATGGAGGTGCTTTACTGCATCGATTATCATGGTCAGTTGGTATGCAGTTCTCAGACATCTGTAATAGCTATACAAACTACGTTCTTACAAGGTATGTTAAATCGGTTGTGATTGTGTTTGATGGATATTTGGATGGTCCTTCAATTAAGGACGCCACTCACATTAGAAGAAGTAACGGTAAAAGCTCCCCTAACTTTTTATTTTCTATGGACATCAAACTGACAATGAAGAAAGATATTTTTCTGTCAAACAAAACGAATAAACAGCGTTTTTGGATGATGCTTAGTAAAGCTTTGAAAGTGTTGGATGTCAGACAATACATGCACATGGAGATGCAGACCTTCTGATCACCCAGACAGCAGTTGGTGAGTCTGAACAAAGAGATGTTGCTGTCATTGCAGACGACACTGATGTCCTGATACTACTTGTGTTTCTATGTCAAAATGGAGAATAAAAAAGTAATATTCAAACCAGAACCAAAGAGTCATGCAACCAACATCCGACAATGGAACATTCAAACTACTAAATCGTCATTGGGATTAAATGTCTGCAACGGCTTGCTTTTTATTCACGCCATTTTGGGGTGTGACACCACATCATAGTTGTTTGGGATTGGTCTAACGAAGATCATGAAAAATACATAATTTATGGAGTTTGCTGAAGTATTCAAGAATTCAAAAAGTCTGAAAGAAGACATAATTACTGCCGGGGAAAATGCTATTGGTGCCATGTATGGAGGAAAGACATCTGATACCTTGGATGAACTACGATACAGATGTCTCAGTACAAAGGTGGCTAACAAAAATATGGTTCAAGCTGTTCAAGCACAGTCACTTCCACCAACTTCAGCTGCTGCTAAATTCCATAACTTACGGGTCTACTACCAAGTTCAGGATTGGAAAGGTAATACATCTCTTCTACCTGAGGATTGGGGTTGGCAATTACAGTGTGGTCAACTCCTACCAGTACTCACTGGGAGGAATTCAAATGTTTGAAAAGTCAGTTGGGTGTCTGTTTTTATCCTATCTAATAGACAGGAAAAAACAGACACCCAAACGACTTTTCAAACATTTGAATTTCCCCCACCTGACCCACTAGTTCTGCTAGATATCATAAGATGTAAATGCAAGACATATTGTAGTACTTCAAGGTGCCCATGCAGAAAACATGGTTTGGAATGTTCATCTGCTTGCAGTGGATGTCACGGTATACTCTGCAGTAACTCCAATATAGAAGAAGTATACGACAAAGGTGTTTTTGATGGAGAGTGATATATGTTGGAAATGACAGTAGTGTTTCAATTGTGTTAGTAGTTTTTTCAAAGAGTGTACAATAATGTAAGCGATTTTGTACAAGTTTAACAAAGTTTTTTCAAACACCGTATCATTATAATGTTCATAACTTGACTACCTTTATTATTAACATTTTGTAATAAATGGAACATGATAGAAACAAAATTAAATGAAGTCTTTATATGATTCCTGGTTCAAAAAACTTTCTAATTGGTATATATTTGAAGTTAATCGGAGCAATAAATGCATTTTATAGACTACGAGAGTCAATCCAAGATGGCGGCCAATATGGCGTCTTTCCCATACTTAGATATGTCTAGACTTTTGATATGTTGTGGAGGATATTATTCCAAGTCTAAAAAACCTTACTTTATTTCTTTTACAATTAGTTTGATGTTTTCAACTAAAATGACTAGACTATACTTCTAAAGCAACATCTCAAGTGGTTTAAGGGGAAACATTTAAATGTGTTGGAATGGCCTAGTCAAAGCCCAGATCTCAATCCAATTGAGAATATGTGGTCAGACTTGAAGATTGCTGGTCACAAGAAGAAACCATCCA
Organism: Pseudophryne corroboree; assembly: GCF_028390025.1. Classification (NCBI taxonomy): domain Eukaryota; kingdom Metazoa; phylum Chordata; class Amphibia; order Anura; family Myobatrachidae; genus Pseudophryne; species Pseudophryne corroboree. The sequence continues at coordinate 990,910,960 of NC_086444.1, forward strand.
ACATGAAGGAGCTGGAGCAGTTTTGCATTGAGGAATGGGCAAAAATCCCAGTGGCAAGATGTGAAAAGCTCATAGAGACTTATCCAAAGTGACTTGCAGCTGTAATTGCTGCAAAAGGTGGCTCTACAAAGTACTGACTTTAGGGGGGTGAATAGTTTTGCACGCTGAAGTTTTCTATTATTTTGTCCAATTTGTTGTTTGTTTCACAATAAAAAAAAAAATCTTCAAAGTTGTAGGCATGTTCTGTGAATGAAATGATGCAAACCTTCAAACAATCCATTTTAATTCCAGGTTGTGAGGCAACAAAACATGAAAAATGCAAAGGGAGGTGAATACTTTAGCAAGGCACTATAGGTGGTGGGACAGATACAGTATGAGAGGAGCAATGGGAGACACAGGCAAAGGAAGAAGGGAAAACAAGTGCTAGACATACACAAATATGAACAGACACTCCGGTGACTGGGGGAAAGGAACATGGAGATATACACCCTGCAGCTGGAGAGGACACATGGAGACATACACACTGGGGTCTGGGTGGACATATACACTGCTGATAGGGGGACTGGAGACATACACACTGGTGACAGGGGGGCTGGAGACATACATACTGATGACTGGGGGACTCAAAACATACACACTGGTGACTGGAGGGTAGGGGGCATGGAAACATACACACTGCAGCTGGAGAGGACTCATGGAGACATACATACTGATGACTGGGGGGCTCAAAACATACACACTGGTGACTGGAGGGTAGGGGGGCATGGAAACATACACACTGCAGCTGGAGAGGACTCATGGAGACATACACACTGGGGCCTGGGGGGACATACACACTGGTGACAGGGGGGCTTGAGACGGGATGTGGTCAATTTACCTACAATACAAATACCAATCGCATTGTCCGCGCGAGGGGACACGGTACACTTATACGGTGTCTATGTTGACCTATGTCGACATACACACAAAAAACAATGAAAAACTCTTGTCGACTTTTTGGCCTGTCGACAATTTAAATGTCGGTATTTTGACCTTGTCGATATTTTAACCTTGAGCGCTAGGAACCCCAAATATACAGAGACGCCTTGATGCGGCTTTGGGGCTTATTCATACATTTGCGCAAATATATGTAACCAAGATCTCTGAATTCTAATATTGTGTGGGATTTAAATCTGGTTACTGTTATCATTCAGGGTGCTGGGGAAAAAAAATTCCTTTTATTTTCTTGCTTAGAAATACCCCTCCCTTTCAAGCACCTGAATGATATCACTAAGCTAATTGAGCATCTGCCACACTATATATGTCTGTTGTGAGAGACAGAGAGGTTCCTCCATTAGGAGGAGGTACAGGCCCTGACATGCCATATGGAGCATTATGGGGTTGCTCCAATGTAGGTAGTTCTTTGCTTAGATATATTTAAGTAACGAGCCATTATCATGTGGCTCCTTGCTGGTTAATCATAGACCCAGATTGGGGTAATGGAGGTGTGGGGTGGGGTGCCTCTGGACTGGCTGAGCTGGATGGCTTTAGTGTGGCATACCTTTACATTCTATTAACACTTTTCACATACTAATTTCTTTAACACTATTTCTCCATTTTAATTACATCTCATTTTTGTATTACCTTTATAGCTTCGGCTTCCTAACACTAATTTATTAACACTATAGTTTTTTCACTGGTATGCTGCCCTGGGCTTTCTGGCTTATGCTGGTGCTTTGGGGTGCCACACCCTGCACCTAGATATAGCGCTAGGGACTCCAAATATACAGAGACGCCTTGATGCTGCTTTGAGACTTATTCGTACATTTACGCAAATATATGTAACCGAGATCTCTGAATTCTAATATTGTGTGGGATTTAAATCTGGTTACTGTTATCATTCAGGGTGCTGGGAGAAACAAAATGCCTTTTTTTTTCTTGCTTAGAAATACCCCTCCCTTTCAAGCACCTGAATGATATCACTAAGCTAATAGAGCATCTAATACTATAGATATTTTAACTTGTCGGGATTTTGACCTTGTTGGGATTTTGACCGTCGGTCAATTGTTGTCGAGATTTTGACCGTCGGGATTTTGATTGTAGGCATTTTATACTGATCCCCTGGAGACATACACACTGGTCACGGGAGGACTGGAGACGTACAAACTGGTGACGGTGGGACGGGAGACACACATAAATATGAACAGACACACTGGTAACTGGGGGTAGGGGACATGCAGCTGGAAATGGCACATGGAGACATACATACAGTACAAGGGCCTGGGGGGACATATAAACTGGTGACAGGGGGCCTGGAGACATTCTTACCGGAGACATGGGGGGGGGGATGGAACATACACACTGGTGACGCCCACTTGGAGGCAGCAATATGTCAGCCTTCTTCTGCTGATCTCCCCGGCCCCCACCCCCTCTGCTCGACCACCTGGCAGCCACACAGCGGTCCTGCTGAGTCCTGAAGGAGGCACTAATTGCCAATTAAAAAAACATCTTCTTCTCTTGGGCTTCTGCACGGCAGCCCCTTCCTCAGGTTGGCGTCGCACAAAGATGCGTACCCGGAATAATGGTCGGGTCCAGGCAGCATTTTTTTTCTCAAATGCCCGAAAATGACAAACGAGGGGAATAGCAGATAACAGATACATGTAACCTTTAAATTATTGTATTGAACAGCATCTACAAGGTAAATATTTGATGATGCTAATATGTTCTTCGCTACTGTAAGTTGTGATCTGATGAACTGAACTCTCTGAAGTATACTGTATTCCTATTGCAACAGAATGTGATTGGTTTTCAATCTACCTGTGTGTGTGTCTAAGGCGTTAGTACATACTGTACTTGTTCTTACTTTCATTATAGTTTTCTCCCTCCCAACAGAAGTCCAAAGTCGCTCTAGGCTAATTTCTTGTCACTGGCCTGAGGGTGTCATCAGATGAAGCAGCTTTTCTATCTTGTTTGAAAATGTTTTTTGTTTTTATTATTATTATATGACACTTTTCATCTTTTTTAGTTTTTGACTGTAAGCTATTTTACAAATAAAAAAACTCAGACCAAAAGCTGAAGCAGATTTATAACTGTAGTGTAGGGGCATATTTTTTATTATTCCTCACATGGTGGCGAAATATATATGTGCTATGAAAAAATAATCACCCAATGCCACCAAGGAAGCAAGCATCACTCAGCATCTTGGTGATACTGGCTCAGAATGCATATAGCAAACGGTCTGCTGAACCGGGCACAGGGGTTTACATGCTTCTACATTGGTAAGTTGCCATTTACAGAACATACACTCATAATGTCAAAATGTCAGTTGTGGAAGCCTTTATTGGCAAAACTTACTGCTGCCAGTAATCCCTTTGATATATATATATATATATATATATAGCTATGCTCCCTATCTGCAATGAAAACACCTACAGTATATTAACCAGAAATAATGGCTATCAGTCGCAATGTTCATCTGCGACAGCAGGATGAGTAGGCTTCAGAGTTATTGTCGCAGTGCGGCGTACATGGCCAAGGTAACTGCATCTAGCAGTCCTTGGCCTCGCCACTCCCGGAAAATGGGGGTGACATTCCCCCATTTTCTCCAATTCCGGCCGTCCCCTTCCCTCCCGTGAATGCCTCTGCCTGTCACTCAGGCGGAGGCATTTGCATATCTGCGCCGTGATGCACAGAACGGGTCCTGCACGTTCGCAGGACTCAAACATAGGCTAAATGCAGAAAGGATCGCTTTTCGATCCCTTACTGAATAGCCCCTTTATCCGTCCCCACTTTATCACTTTCTAAGGCTTAATACATTTGGCTCTTTGTCCTTTTATACAAAGACCCAATAACCACTGATTTTTTTATTTGAATTTTGAAAAGATCTGTCATAAATTCAAAGCTAATCCATCACGAAATACAGTTAATTATGGTGACATGGAGCTCGGAGAGGGTGAGTATATATTGGACTTGCAAATGGGACATGGATCTGTTTTGAACCAATAATATATTTCCTTTTAACCACATCAGAGGAGCAACTGTCAGGTCTGGACACCACATAGGTTTCCCATGCAATGTAACCCTAACACTGAAGGTCCTAGGACAATGCTTAGCAACAGCAACACAGTACTGCACTGCACTCACAGTACTGGCACAGATCAGCCGATTATTGAACTTTTGAGTAGACATGGCCGTAGGAAGTAAGACGCTGGAGACATTGCAGCTGTGTATGGGAACACAGTCGCGGGCTGAGGCATGCAACGAAAATGGTCACAACAAGTCTGCATTTTTACTGTCAAGCCCCAGTAACCACCCCCTGACTGTCAATCACTTTGCAAATAAATCCTTTCTGTGACTGCTGATGCAAGACCATAGTGACTTAAGCTGGGCATACACTATACAACTATCTGGCAGATCATCTGCCAGAACTGGCTGGTTGGAATGATAATCTGGTAATGGATGAGGGCAAATGTCAATTGAACGTTTGCCTGCAAACATTGGAAAACAGACAAAAACGGATTTAACCAATTTGTCTGAACTACAAGTTTTGTCCATTTTCCAGTGTTTGTGAGTAAATCGTTGATTGTCGTTTGCTCTCAACTATTCCAACCAGCTAGATCTGGCGGACGATCTGCCAGATAATTGTATAGTGTATGCTCAGCTTTAGACACGTGTATTCAGACAATAACTGCTCAACTGCGGGGGAGGGGGGCTGGGTTGGGTGCTAGAGAGCAGTGCGATCCGGCACTATGACCCAGAGGCACCGGGAGGTCTGACCTCCAACCTGATGATGTCACCACCGGGCTACTGAGCATGTGCACACAGGTGCTATCTTTATTGTGTACTTATCTCCCATAGTAAAGAACATATACCACTGTTATAGCTACCACTGCGTTAACATCGCTATTATCCCCTGAACTACCACTGTTACCTGTTGATGCCAATAAAACGGCAGCCTGGTTAAGGACTCTCTCTGGGGCCTAGCCAGTGCTGCAAGTATGGCGGTATGGGGCAGTACTGCGTACCAGTAAGAAATTGACAGCCGGTACACAGTACCGCCGGCCCGACCACCCTGCTTGCAGTCACTGCTGTGTGTGAGGGAAGAAGAGCGCAGCGTGCGCCTCTCTTGCCCCTCAGTCCGGTCTCAGGCGCCATGTATCTTAAACACAGGTGCCAGTTTGTTAGCCAATCAGAGCTCGTGGACCGGCAGTGGCAGCTCCTGATTGGCTGCCGGACCGCGAGCTTTGATTGGCTCATGAACCGCACCTGATTTGAGATACACGCAGCCATCAGAGACCAGACTGAGGGACAGGAGAGGCACGCGCTGCACTCTCCACCCCTGACACACACACAGCAGTGTCATCGGTGAGCAGCGGGGGCATGTGTATACCTGGCACTGTGGAGCCATATGTGTATCTGGCACTGTGGGGGCATATTTGTATCTGGCACATCTGGCACTGTGGGACATATCTGGCACTGTAGGGGCATATATGTATTTGGCATTGTGGGGGCATATCTGGCACTGTGGGGGAATATCTGTATCTGGCACTGTGGGGGCATATGTGTATCTGGCACTGTGAGGGAATATGTGTATCTGGCACTGTGGGGGCATATTTGTATTAGGCACTGTGGTGGCATATCTGGCACTGTGGGGGGAATATTTAAATCCAGCACTGTGAGGGCATATCTAGCACTGTGGGGGCATATGTATATCTGGAACTATTGGGGGCATATGTGTAACTGGCACTGCACTGATGGGGTCATATGTGTATCACACCCCCATTTTCATTGGCTATGCCTAGTGTGGCATGTGGCCACACCCATTTTTTGGCAGGCACGCACACAGTACCACTAAGATTTTTTTTCTACTTCCAGCACTGGGCCTAGCACAGTCACCTTCCATTCTGCTGTGCACTTATTGTGATCAAGCCAATAGACTAAATCAATATAAATAACATTACAAATGGCAGTAAAATGTCTGAAACATTAAGAAATTGCACTCACCACTGGACTGAATCTGTGTTCTTAACAAAAGAGTTCTTCATCCCTCAGTGATATCACTAGCTTCTGGTAAGCTGAGAGGCTGCAGCAAATACAGCACAGCTGCACTATGGTTAGCACTGCTCCCTCGTAGTAATGAGGTCTTCGGTTTAATTCCTACCAGGAACCTACCAGTTGGGATTTCGTATGTTCTCCCCATGTTCTGTGTGTGTTTCCTCTGGGTACTCCTACAAAGTCCAAACACATATTGGTAGTGTGTCTTCTGACAAAAATGGGCCATAGTATGTACAGAGTATATTTGGTATTATTATTATTATTATTATTATTGGTATTATTATTGGTATTGGCCTGTTAACAAAAATAGTGCAGAGAGCAAGTGAATGACCTAGAATAACAACTGAGGGCACCCAAGGTGGCTGCCTCACACTCTGCACAGTATGTAAAGTGCTTTGTGTCTTGTTGGGAGAAAGATATTATACTATTGACAGTTATTATGATGAGGGTGATGATGCATTTAAGAGCCTTAGGACACAAATAATTGGTATTTTAACACAATTATTGCTGCAACACTATTGGCTAAATATCACCGCTCAGTCTGACAAACAATTTTGATTTTGTTGTGTCTTGTTGACTTTTCATATTGTTCCTTTTCTCCAGTTTTACCCACAACAGCAAGCCTTTATCTGACAATATAAGTTAATAATGAGCATTGTGTAAAGGTGAATTGCAGTATAGATTTAGTGGCCTTCAGTATTATAGGGTAATGGCAAAACATCTAGTTATTGTGTCCGGTAGCAAAGCCTACTTGAAACTCTGCTGCAAGATATTTATTTTGTTTGCTAAAGGCATAAAAAGCCTCGTGTTGTCTATGAGAATATAAACAATGCATTATTGAAGTCTAAACGTAGTTTGGACCTGCTTTGTGGAACTATCTAAATCCAGAATAGCAGTGATCAAGGGAGATACCTGAAGGTATTACTGTCACATTACATATGTATGTATTTTGAGATACCTACTTCAATAACAGGATTAAAGATTCTTAGGATATTAAAGTAAGGTATAAAAAGGTGTATGAGAAAGAGCACAACTAGGCAGAACTTAACAACTGTTCTACTAAAAAGAGTAATGCTATACTTTCCTTTCACATTCTACTTTCTTTAAATTAGATCACATTACTTGACTTGCAGAGTGCGGGTGCAGCATTTTCCAAAGGCCATGTCATTTAATGGATGCTGGGGATTTATGACAGGATGCTTCTAGTAAAGGACATGTGTAAATCTGTTTCTAACAATACAGGGTGCAAAAATACATTATGGGAGATATTTAAATGCAGAACATAAAAATAATAATCAAGCTCTATTTTATTTAGTTGCGCGAACATCATTTGTCACAAGGAGAACACAGCTGAACACAGATGAAGTAACTGCTAAATGAAAAGATTTTTTTGAATTTGTGAGAACTTTTTTAGAGGCCTTTATATTGAAGGACTGCAATTTGAAAAAATAAAAAGCTACAGGTGAATATATAAAACTTAAGGTGATTAAAATGCATTTTGTGCCTTACTGTGAAGACAAGCATTTTATGTGAGCTTACCTAATTAGATGCGAGCTTACCTAATTAGATGTTAGCTAACCTAATTAGCATGGAGTCTACCTTTTATATTTATAAGCTTTATGCACCAGTAATATCAGCAGTTCATATATTAAGATGCTGTAATTTCTAAACATTGGTTCCTAGACTAGAGTAATTATGTGAAAGCATTATGTGGAAGCAGTGGTATATTTTAACTCCTCTTATTTAATATTTGCCTTTCTTCATGTTTCATACAGTTTTTAAAGTTGATTTTACTTTTTATTAAGGCATTATCCGTTATAGTTGCTTTTGTGTTAGCATTTCAGTATAATGACAAAATATGATTACGTACAATATAATGAGTATTGGAATTTATTTCAGCAGTACAATTAAACAGGATCCCAAGAAACATTTTTCCAGTGATTTCCATCTACGAAATGACCTGTAGATAGATATTTTTCTAACGTATTGACTTAATTTTATTCTTGCAATGTTGATTTATAAGTGCCCCTCGGGAGTAAGGCTGTAGGGTATTATATGATGAGCTATTCATATGAAAACAAAAAAACACACTTTGGGGCATATTCTTTCCAGCTTTGATGCTTTCATTCAGCATTTCATCTATTTTACACTGACCCTGCCAATCTTCAGTGCAGTTTCTCTTAGATCTTGCAGGGAAAAAAAACAAGTGGTTTGAAAAAAAACAAAAACTATGCAACACATTCCTCACTCTCCTGCCTTAGAGGCAGACAATATGCATCTTGCTTATCAGTATACAACTACACTAGATGCAGATAAGTAGATTGATCCTTAATGTGCACTCAATGGGTGACAAATTTTAATTGCTATGGAAGGCTGTAAAGTGTGATTTCTATGTCTTTCCAGGCAACCACGGAACTTCTTATGTTTATACACAAAGCTAACTTGTTATGCTGTAAATTAAAATGTAAAACAACAGTTATTAGTGTCTGTGGGCCTGATTCAGAGAAGTACACTAGTGCAGCTGCAAGTGACACTTTCTCTGCAACGCAACTGCTGATATAAGTAAAGTGAAGCTGCCACCCAGAAATGAAAGGAGACGCCTACCGGAGCTACCGCAACTCGTTCGCAACTGCATACACATTTGCAGGATATACGCATGAACAAAGAACATGAGGCTGAAGGGTAGACCTATGGCTATGCAGACTGCACCAGGCAGTAGTCACGCAGGCTCCATGTTTGTGTGTTTAGGTACGCAGCTGAGGTCAGACACATGCCCCGAAAACGGCCATGATCCACCTGTGTTTTAACAACCACTCCCTGCTAACACCATGTTAACACCCCTAAATAACAAGATTTATGGTAAGAACTTACCGTTGTTAAATCTCTTTCTGCAAGGTACACTGGGCTCCACAAGGATTAACATCGGGGTGTAGAGTAGGATCTTGATCCGAGGCACCAACAGGCTCAAAGCTTTTGACTGTTCCCAAGATGCACAGCGCCGCCTCCACTATAACCCCGCCTCCATGCACAGGGAGCTCAGTTTCGTTAACCAGCCCAATGCAGTAGCAGGTACCAGAGACGACAATCGCTCGCAGCCAAATACACCATACACTCACGACAGGAGAGGGTGTCAGCGGCTATGCTAATACCAACCCAAAGAAGCTAAGTGCTTCAGGGTGGGCGCCTTGTGGAGCCCAGTGTACCTCACAGAAAGAGATTTAACAACGGTAAGTTCTTACCATAAATCTCGTTTTCTGCTGTGGGGTACACTGGGCTCCACAAGGCTTAACATCGGGGATGTCCTAAAGCAGTTCCTTATGGGAGGGGACGCACTGTAGTGGGCACAAGAACCCGGCGTCCAAAGGAAACATCCTGGGAAGCGGCGGTATCGAAGGCATAGAACCTAATAAACGTTTTCCCTGAGGACCACGTCGCCGCCTTGCACAATTGTTCAAGGGTTGCACCACGATGGGCCACCCAAGAAGGTCCAACCGACCGAGTAGAATGGGCCTTAATGGTAGCAGGAGCTGGACGACCAGCCTGTACATTAGCATGTGCAATCACCATTCTAATCCATCTGGCCAGAGTCTGCTTGGAAGCAGGCCAGCCACGTTTGTGAAAACCAAACAACACGAAAAGAGAATCAGATTTCCTAATGGAGGAAGTTCTCTTCACATAGATACGGAGAGCCCGTCCCACATCCAGGGAACACATACGGTAGCTGAAAGTTCCATGGAATTGCCAGAGCGTCCACGAATGCAGCTTGAGGATCCATTGTCCTTGCTCCAAAGACCGGAACCTTGTGATTGTGTCGGGACACCATCAGATCCACATCTGGAAGGCCCCACGTGTCCACGAGAAGTTGAAACACCTCCGGATGGAGGCTCCACTCTCCTGCGTGTACGTCCTGATGACTGATAAAGTCAGATTCCCAGTTCAGGAAGCCCCGGAATGAACACTGCGGATATGGCCGGCAGATGGCGCTCCGCCCACCAAAGAATCCGTGATACTTCTCTCATTGCCATGTGGCTTCGAGTGCCGCCTTGATGATTTATGTACGCCACCATGGTGGCGTTGTCCGACTGTACTTGAACAGGTCTGTTCTGTATTATTATTATTATTATTATTATTATTCCCTCACCCAGGTATCTGAAGTGGTCTTCAACCATTCCTGGGCAAAACCTAGAAGTCGGCCCCCCACCCTGGGATCCCCCAGAGGGAGGCCCGCCCTGTCATGTGGCAGGCTTGTCAGTTTTGGAAGCTGGCTGACGGGCGGCACGCTTCGGTCTGGGCTTGGCAGGTCTGGAAGCATGAGCTTGCTTTGGGTACGCCTGACCTTTTGCTTTTCCTGGAGGATGAAAGGGCCGAGGGAAAGTACTTTTAGCCTTCTGTGCTGAAGGAGCCATACTAGGTAGGCCAGCTGTTTTAGCAGTAGCCAGATCAGCCACAATCCTATTGAGGTCTTCTCCAAAGAGAATGTCTCTCTTGAAAGGAAGCACCTCCAAGGTTTTCTTGGAATCCATATCCACTGACCAGGATCTCAACCAAAGGATACGTCTGGCCAAGACGGACGTAGTAGCAACCTTGGCCGCGAGCACCCCGGCATCGGAGGCCGCCTCCTTAAGGTACAGGGAAGCCGTGGTAATATACGAGAGACATTGTCAAGCATGCTCAGATGCGTTGGAAGGCAGTTCCACCTCAAGCTCCCAAGCCCACGCCTCAACAGCTTCAGCAGTCCAAGTCGCTGCAATTGTTGGCCTACGCACAGCCCCCGTTAGGGTATAAATCGCTTTTAAACAGCCCTCCACACGTCGATCCGTCGGTTCCTTCAGAGAGGTGATGGTAGTTACTGGCAGAGCCGAGGAAACAACCATATGCGCCACCATACCTCCGCAGAGAGAGGATAGCGAGCCAACAGTCTCATATTTGGTGTGAATTTTGTCCCCGGATTTTCCCTGGATTCCTGACGTATGTCAACCAGGTGTTCAGAATGAGGTAAACCTTGTTTAACCACCTTCTCACGTTTAAACCTATCCGGTTTCTTAGAGACAGTCTCAGGCTCAGGATCATCAGACACCTGAAGAATGAGCCTGACTGCCTCAATCAAATCCGGGACATCCACCAATGACTTCCCTTCCCCATCAGAAACATCTGTGTCAGTGTCTGTGGGATCAGTATATGCGCCGTCCTCGTAGGAGAACATGTCTAGAATAGCAGTGGATTGGGAGGAGGTAATGGCCCGTTTAGAAGACGACTTAGTCTTAGGCAGGCGAGAGTGACACTTATATTTAGTCATAGACCGGTTCAAAAGCTGTAACTGAGTGGAAAGTTGATCCGCCCAAGGCGGATTAATATCAGGGACCATAAACTGCTGCAGTGGCACAGGTGGTCCCACAGGGGGCGTCAATTTAGTTACAAGCTTGTTTAACATCGTGGAAAATGTAGCCCAAGGTGGGTCCTGTGATGCCCCAGGTGCTACCGACCTACTGGGGGGTAAGAAACCCCCTGAACCTGAACTCTCAGCTGCCATATTATCCTCCATCACGTCTGCGGCTTCACTACCACGCAGTGTGGGAAAAGCCCCAGCGTCGTTGCCACGTGTAGCAGACATAACTATGTGCACAATATTGGGCAACCTGGTACAAAGTGTAGCAGCAATATACCTAGCAAGAACACCCGGTGAAGTGTGACTATGACAGCATAAACCAGGAGTTCAAGAGATATACAGATGGGCAAAAAAGTATTTGGACAGCCACCAATTGTGCAAGTTGACCCACTTAAAAAGATGAGAGAGGTCTGTAATTTCCATCATACAGTAGGTACACTTCAACTGTGAGAGACATAATCTGGAAAAAAAAACAGGAAATCACATTGTATGATTTTTAAACAATTTACTTGTATATTCTTGTGGAAAATAAATATTTGGACACCTACCAAGCAACAAGATTTCTGGCTCTCACAGACCTGTTACTTCTTCTTTAAGAAGCTCTTCTATCCTCCACTCGTTACCTATATTAATGGCACCTGTTTGAACTGGTTATGTGTATAAAAGACACCTATCCACACCCTCAAACAGTCAGACTGCTACCTCTCCACCATGGCCAAGACCAGAGAGCTGTCTAAGGACACCAGGGACAAAATTGTAGAGCTGCACAAGGCTGGGATGCGCAACTCGACAATAGGCAAGCAGCTTGGTGAGAAGAGATCAACTGTTGGCGCAATTATAAAAAAATGGAAGAAATACAAGATCACTGACAATCTCCCTCGACCTGGGGCTCCATGCAAGATCTCACCTCGTGGGGTATCAATGATCTTGAGAACGGTGAGGAATCAGCCCAGAACTACACGGGGGGACCTGGTCAATTACCTCAAGAGAGCTGGGATCACAGTCACAAAGGTTACCATTAGTAACACACTACGTCGTCATGGATTGAAATCCTGCAGCGCCCGAAAGGTCCCTCTGCTTAAGCCAGCACAGGTCCAGGCCCATCTAAAGTTTGCCAGTGACCATCTGGATGATCCAGAGGAGGATTGGGAGAATGTAATGTGGTCAGATGAGAGCAAAATCAAACTTTTTTGGGATAAACTCCACTCGCCGTGTTTGGAGGGAGAAGAATGATGAATGGCATCCCAAGAACACCATACCCACTGTGAAGCATAGGGGTGGAAACATCATGCTTTGGGGCTGCTTTTCTGCAAAGGGTACAGGACGACTGATCCGTACTAAGGAGAGGATGAATGGGGCCATGTATCGTGAGATTTTGGGCAAAAACCTCCTTCCCTCAGTAAGAGCATTGAAGATGGAATGTGGCTGGGTCTTCCAGCATGACAATGACCCCAAACACACCGCCCGGGCAACTAAGGAGTGGCTCCGTAAGAAGCATTTCAAGGTTCTGGAGTGATCTAGCCAGTCTCCAGACCTTAACCCAATAGAAAAGCTGTGGAGGGAGTTGACAGTCCGTGTTGCCCGGCGACAGCCCCAAAACATGACAGATCTAGAGAAGATCTGCATGGGCCAAAATACCTGCTACAGTGTGTGCAAACATGGTCAAGAACTACAGGAAACATTTGACTTCTGTAATTGCCAACCTAGGTTATATTACAAAGTATTGAGTTAAACTTTTTGATTGTCCAAATATTTTTTTTCTGCAAGAATATACAAGTAAATTGTTTAAAAATCAAACAATGTGATTTCCTAGTTTTTTTTTTCTTCCAGATTCTGTCTCTCACAGTTGAAGTGTACCTATGATGGAAATTACAGACCTCTCTCATCTTTTTAAGTGGGTCAACTTGCACAATCGGTGGCTGTCCAAATACTTTTTTGCCCCACTGTATAGGGTGACTATAAATCACAAGTAAAAATACACAACAGGTATATCTTGTGGTACAATCCTATATTATATAGAAGAAAACCTGATACACTTAGCCCCCTCAGGTATAGCAATATAGGAGTAGAACGCTGAGTGAAATACCCTTTAATAAGGCAACCACGCAGCAGCTGCATGCACACACACACATATATAGTCACAAGCGTACCATGCAGAAATTATGTACCATAAACTGCACTGGACCAGCAGTACAAAGTAATACTCAGTATGGCTATATGTGTTAACAATAGATAATAAGAATTTACTTACCGATAATTCTATTTCTCATAGTCCGTAGTGGATGCTGGGGACTCCGAAAGGACCATGGGGAATAGCGGCTCCGCAGGAGACTGGGCACAAAGTAAAAGCTTTAGGACTAGCTGGTGTGCACTGGCTCCTCCCCCTATGACCCTCCTCCAAGCCTCAGTTAGGATACTGTGCCCGGACGAGCGTACACAATAAGGAAGGATTTTGAATCCCGGGTAAGACTCATTACCAGCCAGACCAATCACACCGTACAACTTGTGATCTGAACCCAGTTAACAGCATGATAACAGAAGGAGCCTCTGAAAAGATGGCTCACAACAACAATAACCCGATTTTTGTAACAATAACTATGTACAAGTAATGCAGACAATCCGCACTTGGGATGGGCGCCCAGCATCCACTACGGACTATGAGAAATAGAATTATCGGTAAGTAAATTCTTATTTTCTCTAACGTCCTAGTGGATGCTGGGGACTCCGAAAGGACCATGGGGATTATACCAAAGCTCCCAAACGGGCGGGAGAGTGCGGATGACTCTGCAGCACCGAATGAGAGAACTCCAGGTCCTCCTCAGCCAGGGTATCAAATTTGTAGAATTTAGCAAACGTGTTTGCCCCTGACCAAGTAGCTGCTCGGCAAAGTTGTAAAGCCGAGACCCCTCGGGCAGCCGCCCAAGATGAGCCCACTTTCCGTGTGGAATGGGCTTTTATAGATTTTGGCTGTGGCAGGCCTGCCACAGAATGTGCAAGCTGAATTGTACTACAAATCCAACGAGCAATCGTCTGCTTAGAAGCAGGAGCACCCAGCTTGTTGGGTGCATACAGGATAAACAGCGAGTCAGATTTTCTGACTCCAGCCGTCCTGGAAACATATATTTTCAGGGCCCTGACTACGTCCAGCAACTTGGAATCCTCCAAGTCCCTAGTAGCCGCAGGCACCACAATAGGTTGGTTTAAGTGAAATGCTGAAACCACCTTAGGGAGAAATTGAGGACGAGTCCTCAATTCTGCCCTGTCCGTATGAAAAATTAGGTAAGGGCTTTTATAGGATAAAGCCGCCAATTCTGATACACGCCTGGCTGAAGCCAGGACTAACAGCATTACCACTTTCCAAGTGAGATACTTCAAGTCCACAGTGGTGAGTGGTTCAAACCAATGTGATCTTAGGAATCCCAACACTACATTGAGATCCCAAGGTGCCACTGGAGGCACAAAAGGAGGCTGTATATGCAGTACTCCCTTGACAAACGTCTGAACTTCAGGTACAGAAGCTAGTTCTTTTTGGAAGAATATCGACAGGGCCGAAATTTGAACCTTAATGGACCCTAATTTGAGGCCCATAGACAGTCCTGTTTGCAGGAAATGCAGGAATCGACCCAGTTGGAATTCCTCCGTAGGGGCCTTCCTGGCCTCGCACCACGCAACATATTTACGCCAAATACGGTGATAATGTTGTACGGTTACATCCTTCCTGGCTTTGATCAGGGTAGGGATGACTTCATCCGGAATGCCTTTTTCCTTCAGGATCCGGCGTTCAACCGCCATGCCGTCAAACGCAGCCGCGGTAAGTCTTGGAACAGACATGGTCCCTGCTGGAGCAGGTCCTGTCTTAGAGGTAGAGGCCACGGGTCTTCCGTGAGCATCTCTTGAATTTCCGGGTACCAAGTCCTTCTTGGCCAATCCGGAGCCACGAGTATAGTCTTTACTCCTCTCCTTCTTATGATTCTCAGTACTTTTGGTATGAGAGGAAGAGGAGGGAACACATACACTGACTGGTACACCCACGGTGTTACCAGAGCGTCCACAGCTATTGCCTGAGGGTCCCTTGACCTGGAACAATATCTGTCCAGTTTTTTGTTGAGGCGAGACGCCATCATGTCCACCTTTGGTTTTTCCCAACGGTTTACAATCATGTGGAAGACTTCCGGGTGAAGTCCCCACTCCCCCGGGTGAAGATCGTGTCTGCTGAGGAAGTCTGCTTCCCAGTTGTCCACTCCCGGAATGAACACTGCTGACAGTGCTATCACATGATTTTCCGCCCAGCGAAGAATCCTTGCCACTTCCGTCATTGCCCTCCTGCTTCTTGTGCCGCCCTGTCTGTTTACGTGGGCGACTGCCGTGATGTTGTCCGACTGGATCAATACTGGCTGACCCTGAAGCAGAGGCCTTGCCTGACTTAGGGCATTGTAAATGGCCCTTAGTTCCAGGATATTTATGTGAAGTGACGTTTCCATGCTTGACCACAAGCCCTGGAATTTTTTTCCCTGTGTGACTGCTCCCCAGCCTCTCAGGCTGGCATCCGTGGTCACCAGGACCCAATCCTGAATGCCGAATCTGCGGCCCTCTAGGAGATGAGCACTCTGTAACCACCACAGGAGAGACACCCTTGTCCTTGGAGATAAGGTTATCCGCTGATGCATTTGAAGATGCGATCCGGACCATTTGTCTAGCAGATCCAACTGAAAAGTTCTTGCGTGGAATCTGCCGAATGGAATCGCTTCGTAAGAAGCCACCATCTTTCCCAGGACCCTTGTGCACAGATGCACTGACACCTGGCCTGGTCTTAGGAGTTTCCTGACTAGGTCGGATAACTCCCTGGCTTTCTCTTCCGGGAGAAACACCTTTTTCTGTACTGTGTCCAGAATCATCCCTAGGAACAGCAGACGTGTCGTCGGAATCAGCTGCGATTTTGGAATATTTAGAATCCATCCGTGCTGTCGTAGTACTATTTGCGATAGTGCTACTCCGACCTCTAACTGTTCTCTGGACCGTGCCCTTATCAGGAGATCGTCCAAGTAAGGGATAATTAAGACGCCTTTTCTTCGAAGAAGAATCATCATTTCGGCCATTACCTTGGTAAAGACCCGGGGTGCCGTGGACAATCCAAACGGCAGCGTCTGAAACTGATAGTGACAGTTCTGTACCACAAACCTGAGGTACCCTTGGTGAGAAGGGCAAATTGGGACATGGAGGTAAGCATCCTTGATGTCCAGAGACACCATGTAGTCCCCTTCTTCCAGGTTCGCTATCACAGCTCTGAGTGACTCCATCTTGAACTTGAACCTTTTTATGTAAGTGTTCAAGGTTTTCAGATTTAAAATGGGTCTCACCGAGCCGTCCGGCTTCGGTACCACAAACAGCGTGGAGTAATACCCCTTTCCCTGTTGTAGGAGGGGTACCTTGATTATCACTTGCTGGGAATACAGCTTGTGAATGGCTTCCAATACCGCCTCCCTGTCGGGGGTAGACGTTGGTAAAGCAGACTTCAAGAACCGGCGAGGGGGAGACGTCTCGAATTCCAATTTGTACCCCTGAGATACTACCTGCAGGATCCAGGGGTCCACTTGCGAGTGAGCCCACTGCGCGCTGAAATTCTTGAGACGGGCCCCCACCGTGCCTGAGTCCGCTTGTAAGGCCCCAGCGTCATGCTGAGGACTTGGCAGAAGCGGGGGAGGGCTTCTGGTCGTGGGAAGAAGCTGTCTGTTGTAGTCTTTTTCCCCTTCCTCTGCCCCGGGGCAGATATGAGTGGCCTTTTGCCCGCTTGCCCTTATGGGGACGAAAGGACTGAGCCTGAAAAGGCGGTATCTTTTTCTGCTGCGAGGTGACTTGGGGTAAAAAGGTGGATTTCCCAGCCGTTGCCGTGGCCACCAGGTCCGATAGACCGCCCCCAAATAACTCCTCCCCTTTATACGGCAATACTTCCATATGCCGTTTGGAATCCGCATCCCCTGACCACTGTCGCGTCCATAATCCTCTTCTGGCAGAAATGGACATCGCACTTACTCTTGATGCCAGAGTGCAAATGTCTCTCTGTGCATCTCGCATATATAGGAATGCATCCTTTAAATGCTCTATATTCAATAATATATTGTCCCTGTCCAGGGTATCAATATTTTCAGTCAGGGAATCCGACCAAGCCACCCCAGCACTGCACATCCAGGCTGAGGCGATTGCTGGTCGCAGTATAACACCAGTATGTGTGTATATACTTTTAAGGATATTTTCCAGCCTCCTATCTGCTGGCTCCTTAAGGGCGGCCGTTTCTGGAGACGGTAACGCCACTTGTTTTGATAAGCGTGTGAGCGCCTTATCCACCCTAGGGGGTGTTTCCCAACGAGCCCTAACCTCTGGTGGGAAGGGATATAGTGCCAATAATTTTTTAGAAATTAGCAGTTTTCTGTCGGGGGTAACCCACGCTTCATCACATCATTCAATTCATCTGATTCAGGAAAAACTACGGGTAGTTTTTTCACACCCCACATAATACCCCTTTTTGTGGTACTTGCAGTATCAGAGATGTGCAAAACCTCCTTCATTGCCGTGATCATGTAACGTGTGGCCCTACTGGAAAATACGTTTGTTTCTTCACCGTCGACACTGGAGTCAGTGTTTGTGTCTGGGTCCGTGTCGACCCACTGAGGTAATGGGCGTTTAGTAGCCCCTGACGGTGTTTGAGACGCCTGGACAGGCACTAACTGAGCTGCCGGCTGTCTCATGTCGTCAACAGTTTTCTGTAACGTGCCGACACTGTCACGTAATTCCTTAATTACGGCCATCCATTCAGGTGTCGACTCCCTAGGGGGTGACATCACCATTATAGGCAATTGCTCCGCCTCCACATCATTTTCCTCCTCATACATGTCGACACACACGTACCGACACCCAGCACACACACAGGGAATGCTCTGATAGAGGACAGGACCCACTTAGCCCTTTGGGGAGACAGAGGGAGAGTTTGCCAGCACATACCAGAGCGCTATATATGTATAGGGACAACCTTACAATAAGTGTCTATCCCTTATAGCTGTTTATATCTGTTATTTTGCCAAATAAGTGCCCCCCTCTCTTTTTTACCCTGTTTCTGTAGTTGCAGGATGCAGGGGAGATTCTGGGAGCCTTCCTACCAGCGGAGCTGTGTGGGAAAAATGGCGCTGTGTGCTGAGGAGATAGGCCCCGCCCCCTTCACGGCGGGCTCTTCTCCCGCTTTTTTCTGGAAAACTGGAACCGGCGCCTCCGCTGCAGTGACCCGGCAACCAGGGCGCGGGAGTATACAGCGCCGCTGGTGGTGACGGAGCTACAAGCAGGAAAGTCTATGAGACTTTGCCTGCTGCAGCCCTTGTAGTCTGACAAAAGAATCTTCTTTTTTCTTTCAAATAAAGCAATGAATAGGCTGCCTAACGCAGCCCTCCTGTTAAGTGCCTGCTTACTGCAAGGCACCAACTTACAAACTGAGCTCCCTGTGCATGGAGGCGGGGTTATAGAGGAGGCAACACTGTGCATCTTGGGAACAGTCAAAAGCTTTGAGCCTGTTGGTGCCTCGGATCAAGATCCTACTCTACACCCCGATGTTAATCCTTGTGGAGCCCAGTGCACCCCGCAGCAGAAAATCACTTCCTGTCAATCACTTCTCAAAGGAGTCCTCATTACATGCGGGTTCACAGTGGCACCTTGACACATGCATAATGCAAACACAGCACATGCGAAGTCTGCTGATAATTGCTCCGTTGCGTGGAACATTGGCTCAGCGTACTTCTCTGAATCAGGCCCTAAGAGGAGATAAAGTACTGAAAATGGTTGAGTTAATGGAAAAGATAAATTTGGATAAACTCTGTAACAATAGGTACAAATCGATGTCATTGTTTATCTGGTAACTTTCTTCAGAATACAGGGGGTCATTCCAAGTTGTTCACTCGTTGCCGATTTTCGCAACGGAGCGATTAAGGCGAAAATTCGCATGCGCATGGTACGCAGTGCGCATGCGCTAAGTTTTTTAGCACAAAACTTAGTAAATTTACTCACGTCCGAACAAAGAATTTTCATTGTTGAAGTGATCGGAGTATGATTGACAGGAAGTGGGTGTTTCTGGGCGGAAACTGGCCGTTTTCTGGGAGTGTGCGGAAAAACGCAGGCGTGCCAGGATAAAACACGGGAGTGTCTAAAGAAACGGGGGAGTGGCTGGCCGAACGCAGGGCGTGTTTGTGACGTCAAACCAGGAACGAAACGGGCTGAGCTGATCGCAGTGTAGGAGTAAGTCTCGAGCTACTCAGAAACTGCTAAGAATTTTCTATTCGCAATTCTGCTAATCTTCGTTCGCAATTCTGCTAAGCTAAGATACACTCCCAGAGGGCGGCGGCCTAGCGTGTGCAATGCTGCTAAAATCTGCTAGCGAGCGAACAACTCGGAATGACCCCCACAGTCAGTTATTTAATCCCACCTCAGTTGTTAAGACAATACATATACTGTATGCCACTGTTTCCGAACTCTGACCATGATGGCATACAGGGTCTGATTCAGATGTAGACGGAGGTGTGCCCTTTGCTGCAAAGTACTGATAATTGGTACTTTGCGCATGTGCAGGACCCGTTCTGTGCATGTGCGAATGGGTCCAGCGACACAG
Source organism: Pseudophryne corroboree (assembly GCF_028390025.1). Lineage (NCBI taxonomy): Eukaryota > Metazoa > Chordata > Amphibia > Anura > Myobatrachidae > Pseudophryne > Pseudophryne corroboree. The sequence continues at coordinate 990,931,023 of NC_086444.1, forward strand.
GACGTAGTCCGGCATCAGACTGTCAGTGATTGACAGTCTGATGCCTTTTGGGAGCGTGAAGGTGGTGGCGACGGCCTCCATTTCTCCAAATGGAAGCATGTCATCGCCATTTAGAGGGAGGGAAGAGGCCAGGTATCGCCGTGGTTGCACAGAGTTTTTCAGGTCTCTGCGATGGGCGGCTTGTGAGGCACCATGGGTGCTGCAAGATGCCCAATGGTGAGTCCAGTGATTTGATGCTGCACCCTAGGACACAAGTCGGATCACTACTGCAGCAGGAGGCGTCTCCTTGTAATAGACACCTCCTCCTGCATTGCTATACTGAATTAGGCCTACAAAGTGTAGGAATTAAATTATCATATTTTTACAATGTGAATAATTTTGTCTACAAGGGAGGGGTTGGCAGAAGTGTGCTTTTTTTGTAAAAGCAACAGGGACGGATGTCTGGCAGGAGGGCTCATTATTAATGCCATTTCTTACCCGATTACCAGTGGATTGTGACCCCTAACCTGTCCCCCTGCTGATACCTTGTCATCCCACGCTGGGTAATGTGGCCAGAGGAGCCGAGGGTTATCTGCTATGTCCCTCTGGGTTGCAACCTACCCACCCTTCCAGAGCCAGGGCCTCAATTTCTGCTGGTGGCCACCGGTGACTTCTGTGCCTGGAGGAGTGTCACGATCCGGGTATCTGGACGCCATTTCTTACCCATCAGATGCCTCCTAAGGCTGGCTCAGCGCTCTAGGACCGGATCCCATCTGTTATCCTGATGTGTACATTCCTGTATCCTCTCCTGTCACTCTGGGACGCTGTCACAGTAAACGCCATATTACACCTGGCATGGCGTCTCCCGCGGCCTCCGCCGCCGTCCCCGAACTTCTGCATGCAGAGTGTCTGAGTGGCGATTACGTCAGCCGCGGCCTCCGCTGTGTCCGCGTGGTTGGATGTGCATCTGTCAGCCTGGCGCCTCCTGTCTCCGGTGGCCGGCGCCGCCATCACTGTTTTCATTACCACATGGATTACAAACCAAACTTCCCTCCAAGTGTCTGCATGGGCGCAGCCATCTTGGATTCTGTCAGCTGATCATTTCCACCAATCTGTTCTCAGTATTGATAATCTGCATAATTGCCTAGCCAATCCCTTCCTTGCTGCAGGTATAAATACACTGTGCCTGAGCAAGGAAGGCGTCAGTGCTTTGGTTGTCAAACCTAGTTCCTGTTTGTCTCTCTCCTGTGATTGTCTTCCAGGTTCCAGCTCCTGTCTCAAGACTTCCACCATAGAGACCCGCACCAGCATTCCACCTGCGGTGTAGCCTGACTCTCCAATCCATTGTGGATTCATCTGTTTCCAGCTACAACATTACCTGCTTCCAGCTCAGCTTCCAGCAGAGTACAGCTTCCCTTAAAGGGCCGGTGTCCTTTCTACACTTTACCACTCTCCACCGGTATTATTATTTCTCCGCTCTCAAGTTCTACATTTCAGTTCATATTTCATCGCTCCCAAGTTCATTTATTATTTAACTGGTTCCAGCCAGTATCCACTCCGTGCTAACAACAGTCTGGTTCCAGCCAGTATCCACAGCAGCTGTTTTATCTTCAGCAACCCAGCTTTTCCTGGAACACCAGCTGGCACAATCCTGGGTTATCTCCATTGCTACAGTCGGGCCTGGTAAGGACTTTCCATCTAGAAGATCATAAGAACTATCTCACACTACCAGTGCCCTGTGGCTCCTGCCATCCTGTAGTACCCAGGAACTGTATTTATTCTTTGCTGACTTTTACGTTTTCTTTTACTGCTGCTGTGTTGCGGAGTTGTCATAAAAAACATCATTGACTTTTATCCGAGTTGTCGTGGTCACGCCTTCGGGCAGTTATTATTCATGTTACTTACATGTCCAGGGGTCTGATACAACCTCCCAGGTTCCGGTACATCTCAGCCCCTACAACTGAGGCTGCCTCCCGTCAGCTCAGGCCCTCAGTTGTGACAGTAAGCACTGACCTAATGAATCCAGCCGGAGACCAGGATCAAGCGGCCAGGCCGATGCAAGAACTGGCAGCCCGACTAGAACATCAGGAGGCTGCACAGGGCCACATCATCCGCTGTCTCCAGGATCTCTCTACTCGGCTGGATGGGATTCAGACAACTCTCCGTGGATCAGGCGCGTCTGGTGCGTCAACCACAGTGACTCCAGCTATAACCCCACCCACCTTACCCATTTCTGCTCCACGTCTTCATCTTCCAACGCCAGCAAAATTTGACGGATCTCCAAGATTCTGCAGGGGATTTCTCAACCAGTGTGAGATTCAGTTTGAGCTACAACCTGGCAATTTTCCCAGTGACCGTACAAAAATTGCCTACATTATTTCTCTTCTCAGTGGCTCAGCCCTTGATTGGGCATCACCGTTATGGGAGAGGTCCGACACCCTGCTATCTTCCTACACTGCCTTCGTGTCAACATTCAGGCGCATCTTCGACGAGCCAGGCCGGGTAACCTCAGCTTCATCCGAGATTCTCCGTTTACGCCAGGGGTCACGTACTGTAGGACAATATCTGATACAGTTCCAGATCCTGGCATCCGAACTGGCATGGAACGACGAGGCCCTGTATGCTGCATTCTGGCATGGCTTATCTGAGCGTATTAAAGATGAGTTAGCTACCAGAGACTTACCTTCTAAGTTAGATGAGCTAATCTCACTCTGCACGAAAGTTGATTTACGTTTCAGAGAGAGAGCAACTGAGCGTGGAAGATCATCTGCTCCAAAATCTTCTGCTCCTCCTCCTCGTCAACTGTCACCATCTAAAGATGAGCCCATGCAACTTGGCCGTTCCCGTTTAACTCCTGCTGAGCACCGAAGACGTCTCTCCGAGTTTCTCTGTCTCTATTGTGCAGCTCCGTCTCACACCATTAATGCCTGTCCCAAACGTCCGGGAAACTCCAAATCCTAGCTCGCCAAGGAGAGGGCTGGCTAGGAGTAATGATCTCCTCTCCATCTCCTCAAGATTGTAATCTCCCAGTCTCGCTTCAAGTTGCTCAACGTTATCGGAACGTCATTGCCCTCCTTGATTCCGGAGCAGCTGGGAACTTTATTACCGAAGCCTATGTTAAACGGTGGTCCCTACCCACCGAGAGACTTCCTTCGTCCATTTCTTTAACTGCCGTGGATGGCAGCAAAATTTTTGATGCAGTTATTTCTTTAAGGACTCTACCATTTCGTCTGAGAGTGGGAGTTCTTCATTCCGAACTTATTTCTTTTTTAGTGATTCCAAGAGCCACACATCCTGTGGTCCTGGGGCTTCCATGGCTCCGTCTTCACAATCCTACAATTGATTGGACGACTACGCAAATCCTGGCATGGGGTTCCTCCTGTGCTGAGACATGTTTGTTTAAAGTATTGCCTGTCTGTTCTTCCTCCCCCAGGTCGTCTGATGTTCCACCTCCTCCATATCAAGATTTCACGGATGTGTTCAGTAAAGCTTCTGCTGATATCCTTCCTCCTCATAGAGAATGGGACTGTCCGATTGATCTCGTTCCAGGGAAGGTTCCACCTCGAGGCCGAACTTATCCGTTGTCTCTGCCTGAGACGCATTCTATGGAGGAATATATTAAAGAGAACCTAGCAAAGGGGTTCATTCGACCTTCTTCTTCTCCAGCCAGCGCAGGCTTCTTTTTTGTAAAAAAGAAAGATGGTGGTCTGCGGCCGTGCATCGACTACAGAGGTTTGAACGACATTACCATCAAGAACCGTTATCCTTTACCCCTGATTACTGAGCTCTTTGACAGAGTTAGCGGAGCTACCATCTTTACAAAGCTGGACTTGCGAGGTGCATACAATCTCATCCGGATCCGTGAGGGTGACGAGTGGAAGACCGCCTTTAACACCCGTGACGGACATTATGAGTACCTCGTCATGCCCTTCGGATTGAGCAATGCTCCAGCTGTCTTCCAGCATTTTGTCAATGAGATCTTCAGAGACATTCTATACCGTCATGTCGTGGTCTATCTAGACGATATCCTCATTTTTGCCAACGATTTAGAGGAACATCGTTTTTGGGTTAAAGAGGTTCTGTCCCGTCTCCGTGTCAATCATCTCTATTGCAAATTAGAAAAATGCGTCTTTGAAGTCAAGTCCATTCCGTTTCTAGGGTACATTGTGTCCGGTTCCGGACTAGAGATGGATCCTGAGAAACTACAAGCAATCCAAAATTGGCCGGTACCCTTAACCCTCAAAGGGGTCCAGAGGTTCTTAGGGTTCGCCAACTATTACCGAAAGTTTATACGAGACTTTTCCACCATTGTGGCGCCTATTACTGCTTTCACTAAGAAGGGTGCTAACCCGTCCAAGTGGTCTGAAGAAGCCATGCAAGCATTTCATCTTTTAAAACAAAGGTTTATCTCTGCGCCTGTTCTGAAACAGCCTGACATCGACTCTCCTTTCATCTTAGAGGTGGATGCCTCCTCCGTTGGAGTAGGAGCGGTGTTATCTCAGAGGGCTAAAGATGGCCATTTACACCCTTGCAGTTTCTTCTCCCGGAAGTTCTCCCCAGCTGAGCGCAACTATGCCATTGGCGACCAGGAGTTGCTAGCCATCAAGCTCGCTCTAGAAGAGTGGAGGTATCTGTTGGAGGGAGCTTCTCATTCAATCACCATACTTACAGACCACAAGAACCTTTTATACCTGAAGGGCGCACAATGTCTCAACCCTCGTCAGGCCAGATGGGCACTTTTCTTTTCCAGGTTCGACTTTAAACTCCAGTTCTGTCCGGGCTCTCAGAATCGCAAGGCCGATGCCCTTTCCCGCTCATGGGAGCAAGAAAATGAGTCAGAGTCTTCAGACAAGCATCCTATTATAAATCCGTTGGCATTCTCCACGGTAGGGATGGACTCTACGCCCCCATCAGGGAAAAGTTTTGTGAAGCCGATGCTAAGGAAGAAGCTCATGCATTGGGCCCATGCTTCCCGTTTTGCTGGACATACAGGTATCCAAAAAACCCTGGAGTTTATCTCTAGGTCCTATTGGTGGCCAACTCTGAAAAAGGACGTCTTGGAGTTTATTGCATCTTGCCCAAAGTGTGCCCAACATAAAGTATCCCGCCAGTCGCCTGCGGGGCAACTGGTTCCACTATCCGTTCCCCGTCGACCATGGACCCACTTGTCGATGGATTTCATTACAGACTTACCCATGTGCAACAAGTTCAATACCATCTGGGTGGTAGTTGACCGGTTCACCAAGATGGCACACTTCATTCCTCTCACCGGTCTTCCGTCAGCTTCCAAGTTGGCTCAAGTATTCATACAAGAGATCTTCCGACTCCACGGTCTTCCTGAAGAAATTATCTCAGATCGAGGAGTTCAATTCACAGCCAAATTCTGGCGAAGTTTATGTCAAGTCCTCCAAGTCAAGCTAAAGTTTTCCACGGCTTACCATCCTCAGACCAATGGTCAAACCGAGAGGGTGAATCAGGACTTGGAGGCCTTCCTCCGCATCTATGTGTCCTCCTCTCAAGATGACTGGGTTCAATTACTTCCCTGGGCCGAGTTCTGTCATAACAACCAGTATCATTCTTCATCTGCTTCAACACCATTCTTCACTAACTTTGGATTCCACCCTAAAGTCCCTGAGTTCCAACCGCTTCCAGCAACTTCTGTCCCCGCAGTGGATATCACCTTGCATCAGTTTGCCAATATCTGGAAGAGCGTACGATCAGCTCTGCTCAAGGCATCGTTCAGGTACAAGAAGTTTGCGGATAAGAAGCGTCGAGCAGTTCCTGCTCTCAAGGTGGGTGATCGGGTATGGTTATCCACAAAGAATTTGAGGTTAAGAGTTCCCAGTATGAAGTTTGCACCTCGCTATATCGGTCCTTTCAAGATTGAACAAGTCATCAATCCTGTTGCTTACAGACTCCAGTTGCCTCCCTTCTTAAAAATACCCAGGACATTCCATGTTTCCCTGTTGAAACCGCTGATCTTGAATCGGTTTCATTCCTCACTTCCTCCAACTCCGAAAGTCCAAACTCAACGAGGCGTTGAGTATGAAGTGGCCAAGATCCTGGACTCACGTCACCGTTACGGTCAACTACAATATCTTATTGACTGGAAAGGTTATGGTCCTGAGGAACGTTCATGGACCAATGCTTCTGATGTCCATGCTCCTGCTTTGGTCCGGAGATTCCATTCCAAGTTTCCTCAAAAGCCAAAGAAGTGTCCTGGGGCCACTCCTAAAGGGGGGGGGGTGCTGTCACGATCCGGGTATCTGGACGCCATTTCTTACCCATCAGATGCCTCCTAAGGCTGGCTCAGCGCTCCAGGACCGGATCCCATCTGTTATCCTGATGTGTACATTCCTGTATCCTCTCCTGTCACTCTGGGACGCTGTCACAGTAAACGCCATATTACACCTGGCATGGCGTCTCCCGCGGCCTCCGCCGCCGTCCCTGAACTTCTGCATGCAGAGTGTCTGAGTGGCGATTACGTCAGCCGCGGCCTCCGCTGTGTCCGCGTGGTTGGATGTGCATCTGTCAGCCTGGCGCCTCCTGTCTCCGGTGGCCGGCGCCGCCATCACTGTTTTCATTACCACATGGATTACAAACCAAACTTCCCTCCAAGTGTCTGCATGGGCGCAGCCATCTTGGATTCTGTCAGCTGATCATTTCCACCAATCTGTTCTCAGTATTGATAATCTGCATAATTGCCTAGCCAATCCCTTCCTTGCTGCAGGTATAAATACACTGTGCCTGAGCAAGGAAGGCGTCAGTGCTTTGGTTGTCAAACCTAGTTCCTGTTTGTCTCTCTCCTGTGATTGTCTTCCAGGTTCCAGCTCCTGTCTCAAGACTTCCACCATAGAGACCCGCACCAGCATTCCACCTGCGGTGTAGCCTGACTCTCCAATCCATTGTGGATTCATCTGTTTCCAGCTACAACATTACCTGCTTCCAGCTCAGCTTCCAGCAGAGTACAGCTTCCCTTAAAGGGCCGGTGTCCTTTCTACACTTTACCACTCTCCACCGGTATTATTATTTCTCCGCTCTCAAGTTCTACATTTCAGTTCATATTTCATCGCTCCCAAGTTCATTTATTATTTAACTGGTTCCAGCCAGTATCCACTCCGTGCTAACAACAGTCTGGTTCCAGCCAGTATCCACAGCAGCTGTTTTATCTTCAGCAACCCAGCTTTTCCTGGAACACCAGCTGGCACAATCCTGGGTTATCTCCATTGCTACAGTCGGGCCTGGTAAGGACTTTCCATCTAGAAGATCATAAGAACTATCTCACACTACCAGTGCCCTGTGGCTCCTGCCATCCTGTAGTACCCAGGAACTGTATTTATTCTTTGCTGACTTTTACGTTTTCTTTTACTGCTGCTGTGTTGCGGAGTTGTCATAATAAACATCATTGACTTTTATCCGAGTTGTCGTGGTCACGCCTTCGGGCAGTTATTATTCATGTTACTTACATGTCCAGGGGTCTGATACAACCTCCCAGGTTCCGGTACATCTCAGCCCCTACAACTGAGGCTGCCTCCCGTCAGCTCAGGCCCTCAGTTGTGACAAGGAGATTGGAGTACTGCCCACTTGTGATTCATGGGCTCGCCGCTGCCTCCCTACACCCAGGAGACCTGCCCACCATCAGGACGTCTTGCTCCCATGACCGGAAGTTGCAGCTATAATGGCCAAAGGCTCTGTGCTATTTCCAGCTCTCCTGCTCTTGGCAGCCATCACTGGCTGTGATGCAGTGTAACCAAACTTCCAATGCAACCACATATACCTGGGCACTGGAGGAGACTTTTCTGGCTCCCTGCTTGCCTGCTGGTGGTTTGTTCCTGAGGAGTCTCTGTGCTTTCCTGTATACTTTATCTGTCCCGGACCCTTGTCATCCACTCAACTAATTGTGCTGTTTGCCTTGATGGTTCCCCCTATACTTCCTAATGGGAAGAGAGGAAAGGCTCGCAAAGAAAGTATGCTTGAAAATCACATGCCTCCCCTATCATGGCTATTTCACCCCCATCCGGAGATTTACAAGCTCAGATGTCTCAAGTATGGGGCAAAATTGGGGAAACCCTGACTCATGTTCAGTTGTTCCCTTCTAAACAAGACATGAAAGCTGGAGTCTCGTAAACAGGAGTTTCTTCAGATCCAGATTTCTGCTATACAACAAATGTCAAGTACTTAGGTGCTTGCATAATCACCATAGAAGTAGGGAAAGTTGATGACCGGTTAACCCACCTTTGTGAAATAGTCTCTTAGAAATCACTGGACATGAGGGCCATGCAAAGAAGATTTAAACAACAAAAGCCGCCAGAACAACATCCAGATCCATCACCTCCTGGAGGATGTCACTCCATTTGGTTTCATTGACGCCCTCACTAAAATCTTTGGGTAAAATCTGGAACTGGACCCTAATGATTCTATTAAGTTTGACCATGCCCATATAGCTCTCTGACTGAAAGGCCTGACAACTGACTGTGCAAAAGACATTATATGCTGGCTCCATTACTTCTAGCAGAAGAAGGAAGCTTTGAAATGTTCAAAACCCACTGAATTCAATGGGGCCCATGTGCAGATTTTCCAAGACCTCTCGTGGTGCATGCTCCAACAACGGAGATTACTGAAGCCTCTGATGGAGGCACTGTATAAACAAGATCTCAAGTACAGATGGGTTTTCCCATTCTCTCTCCAAGTATTCCACTCTGGCAAGTTTCTGACTCTCCAAACTCCCGCTGACCTTTGACTTCTGCTCTGCGCCAGCTTGGAGAACATAGCCCTTCCTGATTGGCAAGCTTTCACTCTCCTGAATGCTGCCTCTTCTAGCTTACCCAGGAGGGCATGATGACAGCGGTTCCAGCACCCTACAAAGAAGTCCAGAGGAGAAAAACCTCTACAGGCGTCCAACCCCACTTGAACTATGACTGTTTGCAACTTTTATAGTTTAATGACTATGTTTTTCTCTCTTTTTGATTCTGCATTTAGAGGTCTCATGGTGAAAGGTGTCAGGCTCTCCTTTTGGACCTTTATGTTATTTGTTACTTCCACTCAGATTTGTCCATAATTCATTCATTTATGTTAGTATTGTAGTTCAGTTTTACCACTTCGCTTCTATCATTGTTGCCCTATACATTGTTAGTGATATAGCGATTTCCTATTTTTAGGGTTTAATATTTGGTACTTAGGAGGTCATTCAGACCCAGCAACTGATGTGGCCCGCAGCACAGTTTGCCGATAGAGGCAAACTGCGCATGCTGTGTGATCCCACAAATTGCGGTCACATTACCTATGGATGCGACCACAATGTGAATGACAGCGGCGGGTGTTCGTGGTGCAACTACACAGCGTTGGGGTGGCAGGCTGAAAGGGGGGCGGACTGGGATCGATTTTGGGGCGGCTGCGTGATGTCACATGCAGCCGCTCCGATTAAAAAAATGGTGGCCGACCGCCTGACAGCACAACCAGGATGCACTGCCAGGTGTCAACCTTAGTTCCGATGCATCCGCAATCTAATTGCGGAAGCATCAAGGGTCAGCCTCACACATGCTGGGTGGCCTTGACCTGTGCTGGGTGGCCCCCAGCATGTGACGAGATGGACACAGATCTGGCTGTGTATACAGCGATCTGCGTCCATCTCTGAATGAGCACCTTAATTCTTACTTATTAATTCTAGATGCTCTTTGTTTTGTACATATTTAGAAGCCATATCTAGCTTCTGTTGGTATTCTTATAACACTGTTTGTTACTGTTGTTTTATTCTATTATTTTCAGTGTCTTTTTTTTAGGATGGCGAAGTCACTGACCCCCCCAGTGTGCCCCTATCACTGTATTTTTCCCATGACATGGGCTCTCTGGTGATCCCCTTAACATCTGGTTGGGGTTTCTCATTTTTTCAATTGCTATGTCTTGTTTACTCTTTTATATTCTTTTTCTTTACTTTCCTCTCTCAGGTCCCCACTACTCTTTTATTTTTTCTTCGCTTGCTCTCTTCTCCTATTTTTTCTACCTGTTCTTCTTACTTTCTCAACTGTTTAGGCTTCTTTACTGTCTTTACCTATCGTCGCCACCCTCTATGTAACTTCTGTCACTGCTAGGGGGTTGAATGTTCCAGAGAAAAGGGTTAAAGCTTTCCACTCTTTTCATGCCGATAAGGCTCAGGTCCTGGTTCAGGAAACACATTTCCGCCACACCTCGTCTACCCCATTTCTTAGTAATACATTTTATCCCATTGCCTATTACTGTAATTATTCCTGTCGAAGTAAAAAATATTACACACAGCACATGTAAACTTCACGCTGATGAGTCGCTGTGCGTGCAAATACACGCAGCGTGCACAGCGATATATGGTAGCATACACATTCACACAGACAAGCCACAAGGATATATTCAACACATATTTCATACCACACATAAATTAAACATATCAAGCACTAGATATTATAATGTTTTCAATTATATAATGGAGTATAACATCATGTATATGTATTAATGGAACGGAACAAGATAAATATGTCATGCTTGGTGTCAAAATGATCAAGGGAATGAGTGTGTTGGTTTGATAGCTGTGATTAGATTGTAGCACATTGCAACAATTAGTTATGGTTGACTGTATGAATATGAAGCCACAATTCAAATGACAACAAAGAACATTCCAAGGAAAGCAGATGGACAGGAAACCAGTGCCCAACCCCTATGATGTCGTCTTCAAGGCTGGACGTTGCTTGCATATGAACTGACCAATAACACATCATGAATGAGAAAGTTCCCTCCCCTGGACCAATAACAGAAGACTCAGTCCCAGACCTGTACTCCCCCAATATACACAGTGTATAGCTGATTGCAGACACACAAGAAATTTTGTTAGCTGTTTTTTGCTGTTCTGTGAATCTGCTGTTGAGGCAGATCCAAAGATGGAGAAAACTGTGCATTGAGGGACAGGGTAACGTATGTATGCTGGCTGTGGTTGTAGCTGTAATGGATTTGTTTGTAACTATCTGCTTCTTGTGTAATTGTAACCATGTAACCATATATATACTGTACATGTGATATATTGTATACATATCCTTTTAATATCAATTATACACATCACTGAGCATTGGAACTCAGACAATGTGTGCGAGTGCTTGTTTTCTCTTAAGGGATGTAGTGTTTACGACGTACAGCGCACATTTATCGTATATGGTAATAAGATGCGCCTTGCGTCCACAACATATATTAACGCTGGCATTTTAAATATTTATTAGAAATAATTTTAAATTCACATTCCCAATTGAGGTCCAAGAGAGTTACTATTTTGTGCGCCAAACATCTACCAGTTTTCGATGTTGACGCACACAGATTGGTGGAGGGGAGATGCCTACTGATCAAATGTTCCAACTTTTTACTACTGTAAATATCTATGCCCCAAATCAAGGTCAATCAACCTTTTTGGAGAAGGTTTTGGACAAGATTGATTCATTCAAGCAGGGCATCTTGGTAGTTGGGCTTTAGATCACAATATGGATGTCTTATAGGATTCCTCATCGATCTAGAGCATTCCATCAAAAAAGTTGAGGAGCTTGCTCCACACTCATCAGTTGTCTGGCATTTGGCGAATTCTGCACTCCTCAGATAGGGACTTTACTCACTACTCTTTCCAGAACCGGTCCTATTCTTGACCTTTCCATTGGGTTTAATGGCTCTCAATGTCTCTCTTGGCGATTAAACAAATCCATACTGAATGACCCATATTGCAAAGCACAAGTAGAAGAAGCGATAGCTATGTACATAGATTTTAACGTAACCCCAGGATATCTCTAGTTTAACTACCAAGGAGGCTCATTAATTCACGATAAGTGGAAAATGCATTCAATTGTGTTTCTACTTAAAGAAGCAATGGATGGGACAGATAGAGGTGCTATTACAGAAAATGCAGGTACTGGAAACTTCTCACAAAGCCTCCCTCTCTTCTGATACTTATGTAGAGGTAGTTATGGTGCGAACATCGTTAAACTGTTATTGGACAAAGTTAAACTTTATTTTAGGAAATGCTGCAGCCGATATTATCGTTGCGGTAATAAACTGGGTAAAATATTGGGTAAGGTGAAGACCAGATGTCGTGCGCTTATAAGATTAATGAAAAAAGGGGTACTTTCCTCACAAGTCTTCTGCTGAATACTTCATATAAATAGGATCCATATGTGGGGGAAAAAAAAGAGAATTCCAAATATAGTGTAGTATATTCTATAATTTGAAAAATTAGTATATACGGATGATGTCAATGAAAATAGATGGGGGATTACCAGAACTAAGTGCAATACAAGCCACGATATATGCCTTTCAAAAGTATTCCGCAGCTAGGATGGTCGTGTGTCAATCCCCTCACAGGTCCTCTGTCGTCAACCTTTACCACAAACGCTCCCCAGAAACGAAGTTGAGTTTAGATAGGTTGTGTTTTATAGTTTTTATTATGCAAAGCTGCTATGTTTAGACTACACAACAATTTTGAATCTGTGGAGGGAAAACTTGATGTAAGAATATATACTGTAGGTGACCTTGTTGACCCGGAAGTGATTTACATACACGGTGACCTTGTTGACCTGGAAGTGATTTACATACAAGGTGACCTTGTTTTACCCCGGAAGTGATTTACATACAGAGCATAAATAGCCCAGACTTAGCATAGCTCCTGTCATACAGCCTTGATGAAGGGAGAGATCCCGAAACCGGTCGGCACTGCATGACAGGAGAAACTTGTGTGGCAAAGAGCTTCACCGGACGGACGGAACTGTGTGTCAGTTTGGGAGACGGGTTCCGGATCCAGCTTCTTCGTAACATCAAAGGCACATATTTCTTGAAAATCCGGTAAACCTCCAACTTTACCTTTTTATATCAGGGGATATTTGAGCTGTATTCTTTCCAGTTAGACTCATTATTCAACGCTGATTTTATTATTATTTGTGGTAATTCTCCATCTATTACCTTTTATGTATTGGCAATTTTTATTTGTATATATTAAAATTACTTTTCTCTGAACCTACTACACTATATCTGGAATTCTGTTTTCCCTATATGAATTTCGTTTCTGGGGAGCGTTTGTGGTAAAGGTTGACGACAGAGGACCTGTGAGGGGATTGACACACGACCATCCTAGCTGCGGAATACTTTTGAAAGGCATATATCGTGGCTTGTATTGCACTTAGTTCTGGTAATCCCCCATCTATTTTCATTGACATCATCCGTATATACTCATTTTTCAAATTTAGAATATACTACACTATATTTGGAATTCTGTCCCCCCCCCCCCCACCCACATATGGATCCTATTTATATGAAGTATTCAGCAGAAGACTTGTGAGGAAAGTACCCCTTTTTTCATTAATCTTATAAGCGCACGACATCTGGTCCGACTTCACCTTACCCATTTTATCCTTGGTATTGGGGATACCTTTTAGACCAGCCTGTGTGCAGCTGATTCTTTGTTGGCGCCAAGGTACTTTCCTGTTATCCATTTTCACTGGGTAAAATATTGGCCAGGGCTTTACGGGCCCAACGAGCTCTCTCTTTTATCCCCTGCATTAAGGATGAGAAGGGTTCATTTCTTCCCAGACCCTAGTAAGATTGCACAGACATTTTGTACCTATTATTCCGCACTACTGTATATAAATGCCCTACAACCTCAGCCTACTCTAATGCCACTGAGAAACAACTCACCATTAAGGCCTATCACACCAGGATTGGGTTCTCTATACTTTCTGATCTTGCCAGCTTGAAGCTATTAAATCTACTCCTCAGTGAAGAGTACTGGCCCAGATGGTTTAACTATTACTTATTACAAGGCCTTTAAAGATAAGCTAACTTCCTTACTCTTAGAGGCCTACAATACTGTTTCGGATCAAACAACTTTCTCTCGCCAATCCCTGGAGACCCATATTACGGTTATTGCCAAGGGTGGCAAGGACCCCTCCCTTTGTCCCAGCTATAAACCAATCTTCCTTCTCAAATCTTTGGCAAAAAGATTAAAACATGTCTTACCTTCTCTTATACTGTACATAATGATCAAGTGGGGCTTGTCTCAAGCTTTGAAGCTAAATGCAATACTTCCAAGATTATAGACTTTACCTCTACAGATGCCCCAGCAATTTTATTGCATACAGATGCTGAAAAGGCATTCAGTGGGATAGACTGGGGTTTTATGTCCAGGGTGCTGGAATATTTGGGATTGGGTCCTGTATGCTTTCAAAATGTTCTTGCCCTTTAACATTCCCCCTCAGCTAGAATCAGAATTAATGTCTCCCTATTTCCTTTGATATTAACAATGGCACTAGACAGGAATATCCTCCTTGATCTATATATTATATATGGAGGCTCTGACAAGGTTGATCAGATTAAACCCAGACATCTCAGGATTCATGCTACAGAGTACTGAATATAAACTGCCACTCTTTGCTGATGATTTATTTGCTACAATTATGAACCCCATAATTTCCTTTCCAAACCTCCTAGATGAATTCCAGGTCTTTGGTGACCTATCTAGATATGGTGTGTTAGATCTCCCTAATATTCAGGGATACTATCTGGCCTGCCTTTTAAATAGAGCAGTGGGTACAAACTGAGAATCAGGCAGGTCCCTGTTGTTATTGCCCCATGGCTCCCCACCTTCTCTAACACCTCCCATCCTACCATAGGACCTACCTTTTCGTTCTAGAAAGCTGGCAGGAAGTTCCCCTCTATCTCATTAGCTTCCTACTAGATGTAATTTCCATTTAATAACCGATTCCTTCCTGGTACTGATGTCAAGGCCTTTCAATCAGGGCATGATGTGGGACTTTTTCGAGTTCGACAGCTGATGAGTGGGGGCAAGATTGTCTCCACTGATCTATGGGATAAGTGGAATCTACTGCCGGGAGAATATTGGTGCTATTTACACAAGTACGTCACTTCCTCCAATCATGCGACCCTTTGAGAACCCAGCTTTTAGCTCCTACACCTTTTGAATGATTATGTGATAGCTCGGCTGCTCCATCACATGCCATTTCTTTTATCTAAAACCTCCTGCTGATGAATACTAGACTTAGTCTCCCCTCCCCTTTTACTAAAGTCTGGAACCGTGAGTTTGGTGAGGAATTAAGCAAAAATATGGGGAAAAGATTGTCCGTTTAGCTCATGCCTGCTTCCCCAAGTGTTTGTGTTGTAGAGACCCATATAAGCTGTCAAGCTATCCCATTGGTATAGATGTCCACATTCTAAGATGGGGATCGGCATACCTAATATTTCCTGATGTTGTTCAAATGGGCCAGGAAACCCACTTTATATATGGCGGCAGTTCCCTATACTCCAACCCTTTTGGAAAGTAGTCCTCACCCTCTCTGCTAAAATTCTGGGTGAACCCGTACCTAAGGATCCTCTGTTTTGGCTGTTTCATTTTTCATTCAGACCCATCTCGAAATATAAGAAGTCCTTATGGTGCCATTTGAATAATGCTGCAAAATAGTTTATTTCTGTACGTTGGTGCTCCGACTCTCCTCCAATGGTACTAGATTCGTTTAACAAAATAGACTGGTGGAGATCCGTGATGGCTTGACAGTACTGACAACTTGGACTAGAGGGACCTCATTACTAGAAGCAAGGGCTGAAGAGACCTCACCGGGAATTGCAGACAAGAATCACCTACTGGGATTGGCAAACAGGAGTCCCCAACTGGAACTGGCAGACAGGAGTCACCTACTGGGATTGGCAAACAGGAGTCCCCCACTGGGACTGGCAGACAGGAGTCACCTACTGGGATTGGCAAACAGTAGTCCCCTACTGTGGTGGCAGACAGAGGCGGATTGGCCATAGGGTCTACAGGGAAGAGTTGGGCCGGAGCACCTGTGGGGCCTGTTTTGTTTGAGGACATGTGGTCCTATTTATAGACATATGAATAAGATGCCAAACAATTTGCATATATTAAAATTACTTTGCCACTTAGCCTGTGATTGCAGATGATCTAGTGTATGCTCTGTCTGTCTGCTTGGCTGACATATAAGATTGAGTGAATAGTGATTGGGATTCGGTTGGTGTAATAAGCAAGAAAATATATCTTTCTAAAGAATTATATATAGTTGTGCTCATAAGTTTACATACCCTAGCAGAATTTGTGATTTTCTGGCCATTTGTCAAAGAATATGAATGATAACTCACAAACTTTTCTTTCACTTAAGGTTAGTGGTTGGGTGAAGCCATTTATTGTCAAACAACTGTGTTTACTCTTTTTTTTTTTTTTAAATCACTTTTTATTGAAGCATTGTACAAAAGTAACATTCAGTATCCAAAGGGAAAATACAGATATTGTATTCAAAAGTAAGAAGAAATAAATTCAAAAAGTGAGCAATATCACTAGTCTTGTACATGTGTAGCTGTCAAATATACAAGTATACTGAGTCAGAAACATAGTAATACAATAGATACAATATCGTAAAGAATTAAAAACAAAAAGGAAAATATGGGTAGTCTCTCCCCGCCTCCCCTCCTCCCCCATCAAATCAATCGACCTTCACTTAGAAGGAGGGCGTGTTTAGAATTATAGGTGGGTCATTATCTACAAGACGTTGTAGATACCAAGTAGTATGTTTTAAACTAGAATATATTTGACCTCTCATTCTACGGACAGTGTAGCGATATATGTTTCCCACATATCAAAAAACGTTCCCACTTTTTTCTCCTTTTCCAAGGAGACCTCCACCCAGTCCATTCGGAATAGATTAAAGATTTTTGATTTAAAAAGTGACATAGATGGCGAGGCAGTAGAAATCCACTCATGAAGGATTGTTTTTTTTGCTGCAGCGCTGATAGCTATCATTAAGCGTTTACAGCCTGTAGTAACCTTTGTTCTGGAAGGAATTATACCAAATACCGCCCAAGCCGCAGTGAAGGGTACATAGTTGACTAAGTAGGATTCAGCATATCTCTTAATTTGAAGCCAATATCCACGAACTATAGGGCATGACCATAGACAGTGAAATAGGTCTGCCTGGTCCATTCCACATCTATAACAGTAGTGGGAAGTAGATCTGCCCATCAAAAAGCATCGATGAGGAGATAAGTAAGCTCTATGTAGGAGGTTTAGGAACATCTCCCTATATATGGTGGAGGTAAGATACCTGCAGGAGATCTCAAAGGCTTTCAGTAGATCCCGAACAGTAAGTTCAGGAAACCTCTGAAGCCACTGAACCATACCACTTTCAGTAGACTCATGGCTCAAATCTTTCTTAAAACATCTATAGTAAAATGAAATAGCCTTTTTCGTGGTTGGTGGATCAGATAACAAAGAATCAATCTGGTTATTCCAGTCTTTCGCTGAAAGGGATCGGATTACCTGATCAATATAATGTTTCATTTGCAGGAAGGCCAGAGGGTAACCCTCGAATTAAGCATATTTCTCCTGTGCCTCATCGAAAGTTAATGCTCTACGATTAGCTCTGTCTATCAGACAGGCTATAGTTTGTACACCCCCCATGCGCCAAATATTGAATGGATATGAAGCTCTACCCTGTTGAAAATTTGGATTGTTAAGTAAAGGCAAAAACAAGGAGACATGTGACTGAATACCCGCTAGGTGTCTAGCAATATACCAAATTTTTCTCGTGTTCTATAGCAGGGGATTGTCCTTTATCTGATCTGAAATCTCGTGATCTTGGAGGTGGAGAAACGAAAGTAAATCGCCATTCTCCAGGAAGCCTCGTTCTAAAGAGGTGTTAGCATAAATTTCACTATCATGTGTCCAGACGGAAAGGTATCGGAACATTGCGGCCCTATTATACAATTGTATATCTGGAAATCCTATCCCTCCATTTAACATATCTTGTTGTAATTTTAATAAGCTTATTTTGTGCCTTTTCTTTTTCCAAATAAATTGTCTAAAAAGCCTGTTCAGAGTCTGTATATCTTTTATAGTAATAAATAGGGGAAGGGCCTGAATTAAATACATAATTCTAGGGAAGGTGACCATTTTAATTAGAGAAGCCCTACCTAAATAAGATAAAGGTAAGTCTTTCCGACTATCTAACTCATCCGAAACTGTCTTGAAGGCCGGTTTATAATTTAATAAATATAAATTTGCCAGACGACAAGGTATTTGTATTCCCAAGTAAGTGAAATCATCCCTAGCCCACGGCAATTCCATCTGCGCAAGAGCACGTGGGAAAGCATGACGGGGGCCAAGATATGATGCGGTAGATTTAGCCTTGTTTACCATAAATCCAGAAATTTCCCCAAATATGTCTAGCATCTCAAAAATATGTGTTAAAGAGTCTTCAGGGTTGGCGATGTACAGTAAAATGTCATCGGCGAATGCCGTTAATTTGATGGACCTAGTACCAATGCAAATACCCTGAAATACCCTATCCGCTTCCAATTTGCGAATAAGGGGTCGATGGCTATATTAAAAAGTAGGGGGGACAGCGGTAATCCCTGTCTAGTTCCCCTATGCATCTCAATGGGGGCACTTACGAATCCATTAATAACAATATTAGTTTTGGGAGAAGTATATAAGTACCTGACAAAATTAATAAAAAAAGGGTTGAATCCTCTCATCCGAAGGACTGCAAACAAGTGAGGCCAGAGCACCGTATCGAAGGCCCGCGAGGTATCAAGACTCAACAGAGTATTATGATGTGGGTGGGAGTGCGAGGACTCGGCAACTGCTGCTATGGCCGCTCTGATTTCTTTAATGGACTGGCGCCCTTTGACAAAACCCAATTGATGAGGAGGTAGTATGTCAGGTAAGATACACTGAAGCCGATCCGCAAGGATCTTAGCAAAAAGTTTAGCATCTGTATTAAGTAGACTAATAGGTCGATATGAATCAAGTAGTTGGTGATCTCTGTTCGGCTTAGGGATCAAAATTGTGTGTGTCTGCGTGAAATAGGGAAATGGAGTATGATTAGACAAGAGATCATTGAAGAGTTCAGTTAACGCAGAGGCAAGCTGCTGTTGGAGAAGCTTATAAAATTCATTAGAATAGCCATCGGGCCCTGGTGATTTATTTAGTTTCAGTTTCTGAATGGCATTTAAAACCTCAGGAACAGTTATTGCCCCTCCCAAAATCTCTTTTTGATCAGTTGTTAATGGTGGAAGGATAATATCTTGCATGTATTCTGAATGTGCAACTTCGTCAAATGGGAGATCCGCATAGAGAGCAGTATAATGCTCCTCAAAGATCCTTACTATATCTTCTGTAGCCGTGATTACCTTATTATCAGATGTGGAGTTAATCGATGTAATATAATGTCTTCTATGTCTAGGTCTAGACATAGTGGCCAAAAGTTTACTCACTTTGTTTCCCCATCTATAGAACCTGTGCTTTGTGAATAAGAGATCTTTTTTCGCTTGGGCAAGCAAGTGGGCATCCAATAATTGTTTAGATTGTAAGTAGTGTTCTCGATTTTGAGGTGTTGGGTCATCAATATACATTCGTAATGATGTGGACAGTGCCTGTGACAAAGATTCGTATAGCGCAGTGGTCGCCTTATTTTGTCTAGCTAGATACTCCGTAATGTGGCCCCGTAAAACGGCCTTGGACGCCCCCCAGAAAATAGTTGGAGTATCCCAATAATCAATATTATCATCTTGGTAGTTCATCCATTGATTTAACAAAAATTCCCTAAAGTTCTCAGATTTATATAAATATGCCGGAAACCGCCAGGAGCCAGTAGGTTTCATCTTACATGAAGTTATTAAGGATATTGAGATTGGAGCATGGTCAGATATTAATATTGAATGAATATCTGTTTTATTAATTTTACGGACCAAGTGGGCAGAAATAAAAAAGGTGTCTATGTGAGACCAGGATTTGTGGGCAGCTGAGTAAAATGTAAAGGATTTATCAGTGGGGTTAAACAATCTCCAAACATCAGTCAACCGCATAGTGGATTTAAAAGCTTGGAACTGAGTCCAACTAGCCGGTACCCTAGAAACTAGAGCAGGATGTCTATTAAGCGACAGGTTCTCAACCGCATTAAAATCACCAGCTATTATCAGAGGGTAGAGCGTTGTGCCAATATACTGGTCACATGTCTCAAAAAATCAGAAGGAGCAACATTGGGCGCATAGAGGTTAGCCAAAGTATATCTAGTCCCCCAAATTTCCACGTCTACAATCAAATACCGTCCCTCAGGATCGACTATCGAATTCAAAATAGAGTAGTTTAAATTCCTATTGAACAGCACTGCCACCCCTCTAACCTTCCTGCGAAAGTTTGCCGTTAAGCAATCACCTATCCATTGTGCTTTTAAGCCGCATCCCTCACCCTCTGCCCAATGAGTCTCCTGCAGGAAAACTACATCAGCTTTACATTTCTTCAGATGAGTAACAGTCCTTTTTCGCTTAATAGGGGAATTTAGACCCCCCGTATTCCAAGAGACTATTTTCAGAGTGCCCATAGAGGAGGATGTAGGGATATTAGTATGTTGTGTAGACATTTATCCAATGCCTTGTCTTGGCAGTGACATTGTATACATAGCATTAGTAAGATTGCTCATCCATCTGTCCCAGCAAGCAGACAGAGAGCCCTGCCTCCCTAAAAACGAGAGAGGGGGGAGAGACAGACAGAGAGAGAAACCCAAAAAATAAAACAAAATACCGTATATACAATACTTCCAGCACCAATTTTCTAATTTTTCTTTCTCATTAAGCATACAAGTGAGTATCGCATCCATTGGCAACACTAACCAGGTTCATAGTTCAGAAACACATTGAAGCCATAGTAAGTGTATAACATATAACCAGGCAATTGTAGAAGGAGAAAAAAAAATTATAATAATATATCCTGACAGAATAGACCATAGGCGACTATAAAAACTAAATGAGATTTTATAGTAAATATAAAGTTGATACAACAGGACGAGAGATTCTCTAAACATCCCATCAGTAGGCTGTAGACCGACTTTGTGGTCAACCGCCTCCAAAACTAACTAAAGAGAGCCAATAGATAGCCACTAATAACCTTTACAGTAAATCAAAAATAACAGTAAAGCTATCTAGGCGTTGCAAAGGGGTTGCTATGACTAGACCAAAAATTGTTTTCCATAATAAGGCAAACAGGCTCCCCATCATTCATGACCCTGTGGTGAACGGGTATTCTACGGTAATGAAATAGAATTTTCTCCTTCGCCCTATAATCCAGAAATTTAGCTATAACCGGCCTCGGGCCTCCCCTTACTGGACGGTTGTCAGGGCCCAGCCTATGAGCCTGTTCTATCTGCGGGCTAGCAAATTCTCCCACAATACCGAGGGCTGCAGGGAGGTCCACTCCCAGGAAGTTTAACAACTGAGAGTTGAGTACGGATTCGGGTACCCCTATAAAGTGTCTATTCTCTAAATCGTCGATTTTGTCTTGCAGGGATTGTATAACTGTATCATGGGAATCGCCCTGTTGTTGTACGACATGGAGACCATCCTCCACGTCACTGGTACGCTGTTCTAAAGCAAACAAACGTGACGAGTGAGAGTCAAGCTTAGCAAGCGTGGCATCCAGTTTCGTATTCATGTCATCTAGACGTTTATCTATGAGGGGCATCATGATGTTCGACATCTCCCTAGCCATATCGGCAAGGGGCAGAGAATCTACCGGGACAACCGCTATGGCGGCCTGCGAGGTCTGGTCCGCCGAGTCGACTGAACCACTCGCGGAGGGGTTAGAAGTATTTTTGTTGGCTTGTGATCTGTTTCGGACCATGGCGGTAGATGGTGAGGCGGCGACAGGAGTCGACTTCTCTAGAAATCTCTCCATGCCCTAGGGGCCCACCGTACACTATATCAATTGGATACCACAGCAAGCAGAAAAATAACAAATAGTATTCAATATAGAATAAGCAGAAAACAATCCGTCAGATTATGTGGGTAGATGCCCTCTTAAGAGAACAATTAAGGCTTCAATACATTTCCGAGTAGACGGAAATCATTCACCCATTAGCATCGGCATGTTTGTTATGTACATATGCAAGCAATGGAGAAACATTTATCTTCAGTGAAGTCAGACAGTAGACGTGAAAGGGGACAAACAAAATGGATTCCTAACTAATTAGATATTGTACGGTAACCTCTCTAGCAAAAATAGGAGCAAATATTTATAAAACCATGGAAGAAGTACAGTTGCATTCACACTGAACAGCAATGATATGCACTTGTTACAAATGGTAGAAATAGCGTACAAATAAGCTATAGATAATTATCTTGTTCTATTCCCTTCAGTAGTGTAGCAATAACACCATAAATCAATACAGGCAGTATAGAGATGCAATAGTGTGCTGTGCAATCACAGAAAGGGTGGAGCGGTTACTAAAATACAAAGCGATGAGGGAGCAGAGGAAATAATCACTTAGTCCCAGTCAAAGCAGCAATCTCTCTTCACTGAAAGTGTTCACTTGAGGGCATCAGCAGGCGGCAAAAAATAACAAAGAAGTGTCAGGGGTAGTAACAGGAGAAGGGTACCAAGGAGGGGGGCGGGTAGGAGGTAAAAAAGGGGGGGTTGGGGTAAAACAAGTGGTGGGGGGGGGAACAACAGAGTCGGGAGACCTGAAACAGAGGAGTATTAATTAAGAGAGCAGGGGGTAGAGACAGACATTGTTAGTACCTGCAGGGGCAATCAGAGGTTATATATATTTTGATGAGTAGGCAAGTAGCATACACAAGTCCCATATGCTGTGTCCACAGGTATTAGATGACCCAGCAGGAATGCAGTTGGGAGAGACTGACAAAGTACCAAGATCAAATTAGCTGCCAGGAGTCCATGCGTTTGGTGTATAGTGCAGGGAGCCGAATCAAATACACCGCAGCTTGTAGCCAAAAGAATCCACTTGGCAAAGTCAGTCAGCAGGGTGATTCCAGATGTCCACTTCCTACAAGACACCTCTGCAGCCACACCAGCCCCAGCTTAATCACACGGCCGCCATAGTAACTCCACCACCGCTGTAACAGTAGATCCTCCTGGGAGCGACAACGGGGACCCGACAGGCAGGAAGCCGACTTCAGGGCTGCGCCACGGGCAGAGTCCCACCGAGTACCTTCAAGCGGCGGGGAGCTCCGGGACAGTCACCGAAGGGCAGGCAGGAGGCTGATGACTTACCCGAAGGGAGCGACTTCACCGCGGGCGGCTTCCAGCAACGCAGCACGTCACTTGGTCAAAATTGATGGCAAGATGAATGCAGCATGTTATCAGAAAATACTGGAGGAAAATTTGCACTCATCAGCCTGGAAGCTGCGCATGGGATGTACTTGGACGTTCCAACATGACAATGATCCAGACCAAAACACATGGCCAAGTCGACCTGTCATTGGCTACAGCAGAATAAAGTGAAGGTTCTGGAGTGGCCATCTCAGTCTCCTGACCTCAATATCATTGAGCCACTCTGGGGAGATCTCAAACTTGCAGTTCATGCAAGACAGCCCAAGAATTTACAGGAACTGGAGGCTTTTTGCCAAGAAGAATGGGCAGCTTTACCATCTGAGAAAATAAAGAGCCTCATCCACAACTACCACAAAAGACTACAAGCTGTCATTGATGTTTAAGGGGGCAATACACGGTATTAAGAACTGGGGTATCTAAACTTTTGATCAGGGTCATTTGGGTAGTTTCTGTTGTCATTATGATTTAAAAAGAGTAAACACAGTTGTTTGACAATAAATGGCTTCACCCAACCACTAACCATGAGTGAAAGAAAAGTTTGTGAGTTATCATTCATATTCTCTGACAAATGGCCAGAAAATCACAAATTCTGCTAGGGTATGTAAACTTATGAGCACAACTGTAGTTTCCTAAATTCTAAAGGTGTATCATATAATATGCTCATAACATTTAATTTTATTTCCTTTTAACTTCCCCTTAATGCTGGACATCCCCACTATCTGGAAAGTCTTGGGGGGAGTGTGCTGCTGCCATGGCCCATGGCTAGACCTTACACCTCTGGTGCTGCCCAAGTGGGGCCACTAGTACAAATTTTTCCAGGGCCGCTTTTTGTTCCCAATCCGCCCCTGTTGGCAGACAATAATTTTCCTGCGACTATCTTTTAAAAGGAACGTATGTTGGTGGTCATCCCTACGCTACACCACTGACTGTGTACACATATTGCCATAATTTGATATTAAAGAAAAAAAAAAAAAGGATTTTAATACATACCGGTAAATCCTTTTCTCCTAGTCCGTAGAGGATGCTGGGGACTCCAAAAGGACCATGGGGTATAGACGGGATCCGCAGGAGACATGGGCACACTAAAAAGACTTTTACTGGGTGTGAACTGGCTCCTCCCTCTATGCCCCTCCCCCAGACCTCAGTTATAGGAACTGTTCCCAGGAGAGACGGACATTTTGAGGAAAGGATTTTTGTTAAACTAAGGGCGAGAAACATACCAGCCCACACCACAAAAATACCGTACAACTGGAGCAGCAGGAAACCAGATAACAGTATGAACTAACAACAGCAACAAGCTGAATACAACTGATACACAAACCTCGTGTAACCGAAAATAACCAGTATCAATACAACTGCAAGGAACAGTCCGCACTGGGATGGGCGCCCAGCATCCTCTACGGACTAGGAGAAAAGGATTTACCGGTAGGTATTAAAATCCTACTTTCTTACGTCCTAGAGGATGCTGGGGACTCCAAAAGGACCATGGGGTCTATACCAAAGCTCCAGACCGGGCGGGAGAATGCGGACGACTCTGCAGCACCAATTGAGCAAACATGAGGTCCTCATCAGCCAGGGTATCAAACTTGTAGAACTTAGCAAAAGTGTTTGAACCCGACCACGTAGCTGCTCGGCAAAGTTGAAGTGCCGAGACCCCTCGGGCAGCCGCCCAAGATGAGCCCACCTTCCTGGTAGAATGGGCCTTTACTGACTTCGGCAACGGTAGCCCAACCGAAGAATGAGCGTGCTGAATCGTATTACAAATCCAGCGTGCAATAGTCTGCTTAGAAGCAGGATTTCCAATCTTGTTGGAAGCATACAGGACAAACAGAGCCTCTGTTTTTCTAGTAAGAGCCGTTCTGGCGACATAAATTTTCAAAGCTCTTACAACATCAAGAGATTTTGGTACTGCCACAGCATCCGTAGCCACAGGTACCACAATAGGTTGATTTATGTGAAACGAAGAAACCACCCTCGGCAGAAATTGTTGACGAGTCCTCAATTCCGCTCTATCCACATGAAAAATCAAATATGGGCTCTTGTGAGACAAAGCAGCCAATTAAGACACTCGTCTGGCAGACGCCAAAGCCAAAAGCATGACCACTTTCCAAGTGAGAAACTTTAACTCAACCTTACGCAAAGGTTCAAACCAGTGAGACATAAGAAACTGCAACACCACTTCAAGATCCCACGGTGCCACAGGTGGCACAAATGGAGGATGGATATGCAGCACTCCCTTCACGAAAGTATGAACCTCAGGAAGGACGGACAATTCTTTTTGAAAGAAGATAGATAAAGCCGAAATCTGCCCTTTGATGGAACCCAATTTCAGGCCTGCATCCACGCCTGCCTGTAAAAAATGGAGGAAACGACCCAAGTGAAACTCCTCCGCAGGAGCTGCTTTGGTTTCACACCACGACACATACCTTCTCCAAATACGGTGATAATGTTTCGCCGGGACCTCCTTCCTAGCCTTAAGGAGAGTGGGGATGACCTCCCCGGAAATACCCTTCCAGGCTAGGATCTGGCGTTCAACTTCCACGCCGTCAAACGCAGCCGCGGTAAGTCCAGGAACACGCAGGACCCCTGCAGTAACAGGTCTTCTCTTAGAGGAAGTGGCCAGGGATCTTCCACTAGTAATTCCTGAAGATCCGTATACCAGGCCCTCCGAGGCCAATCTGGAGTTACGAGTATAGCCTGAACCCTTGTTCGTCTTATGATAAGCAGCAGCAGCTGTGAAACGCGTCAGGTGTGAGCCTCTTCTTCACCTATCTACAACCTAATCACCCTTGCTTGGACCACCGTGGACCCTACAAAACTGCCAGCATTGAACCACATCCGCAACCAAGGACTGGACTCTGTTTACAATACGCACAACTGGTGAGGACTTTCCTATTTAATGATTCAATATTGGAACTGCTAATCCTCCAGCGTTGGAATACACATCTCCGGTCCAGGGACTATGCTATAGCCCCAGGATAAACTTGGTTCTGAGCATTTAGGGTCTTATGGAAAATTCGGAACAAGCATATGTGCTGTATACATGGTGATTAGAGGCTATCTACTGCAGTGTAAATTCATTTTTAATTGTTTTATTGACAGTTTTAAGCATAATATATTATATTGATAATTAGACAATTCATCTCTGCAAGCGCTGCCTTATTGTTGCTGTTTTTCTGTTTGTATCTATTATATAGGTGTGACTGACCTATTCAGGCAGCAGCTACACACTCAAAATTGGAATTACGCTTACAGCGCCCTTTCCAATCTAGGTTGGTTTGTCCCAATTTTTTGTTCTCTTGATCTCGCCTTTATCAGGAGATCATCCAAGTACGGGATAATTGTGACCCCTTGCTTGCGAAGGAGTACCATCATTTCCGCCATAACCTTGGTGAAAACCCTCGGGGCCGTGGAAAGCCCAAACGGCAACGTCTGAAATTGGTAATGACAATCCTGTACCGCAAATCTCAGGAAGGCCTTATGAGGAGGATATATCAGGACGTGTAAGTAGGCATCCCTTATGGTCGACTGACGCCATAAAATCCCCCCCCTTCTAAGCTGGAGATCACAGCTCGAAGAGATTCCATCTTGAACTTGAAAGTTTTCAAGTATGGATTGAGGGATTTTAGGTTCAGAATCGGTCTGCCGAGCCGTCCGACTTCGGCAAAACAAAGAGGCTCGAATAGAACCCTTCCCCCCGTTGGGACGGGGGAACCGGCACAACGACCCTCTGCTGACACAGCTTTTGTATCGCAGCATTTACTACTACTCCAGTTTGTACCCTTGTGACACTATGTCTAAAACCCAAGGATCCAGGGCCGATTGAAACCAGACCTGACTGAAGAATCGGAGACAGACCCCCATCGGCACGGACTCCCGCAGGGGAGCCCCAGCGTCATGCGGCGGACTTGGTAGAGGCGGAGGAGGACTTTTGGTCCTGGGCGCCTGACACTGCAGGCGACCTCTTTCCCCTTCCTCTACCGTTTGAAGCGAGGAAGGACGAACCCTTAGCTCTTTTGTATTTATTAGGCCGAAAGGACTGCATCTGCTGATGGGGCACCTTTTTCTGTTGTGTGGGAACATAAGGAAGAAAAGATGACTTACCCGCAGTAGCGGTAGACACCAGGTCAGCAAGGCCGTCACCAAACAAGACACTACCTTTAAAGGGGAGAGCTTCCATATTTTTCTTGAAGTCGGCATCAGCATTCCATTGATGAGTCCACAGCGCCCTCGTGGCAGAGACCGCCATGGCATTGGCTCTTGATCCCAAGAGGCCAACATCCCTCGCCGCTTCCTTTAGGTAATCTGCAGCGTCCTTGATATAACCAAGAGTCAAAAGAATGTTATCCTTATCAAGGGTATCCATATCAGAAGCCAAATTATCAGCCCACTTAGCAATAGCACTACTCACCCATACCAACGCCACAGCAGGTCTGAGCAATGCACCAGTATTAACGAAAATGGCCTTCAATGTCGTCTCCAGCTTGCGATCCACCGGATCCTTGAGAGCAGCCGTGTCAGGAGACGGAAGCGCCACCTTCTTGGACAATTGGGATAGAGCCTTGTCGACATTGGGAGACGACTCCCATTTCTCCCTGTTATCAGAGGGGAAAGGATATGCCATAAAAATTCTCTTGGGAATCTGTCACCTCTTGTCCGGCGACTCCCAAGCCTTTTCACAAAGAGCGTTCATTTCATGAGAGGGGGGAAACTTCACCTCAGGCTTTTTCCCTTTAAATAAGCAAACCCTTGTGTCTGGAACAGCAGGTTCCTCAGAGATATGTAAAACATCTTTAATAGCCACAATCATGTACTGAATACTCCTAACTACCCTTGGGTGTAAGTAGCCTCATTGAAATCAACATCGGAATCAGAGTCCGTGTCGGTATCTGTATCTACCATCTGGGTAAATGAACATTTCTGTTACCCCGAGAGGGTCTGTACCTGAGACAAAGCGTCCTCCATGGATTTCCTCCATGTTTGTGTTTGAGAATAAGATTCATCCAGCCTCTTAGACAACAAAGCCACATTTGCATTCAGTGTACTCAACATATTCACCCAATCAGCAGTTGGCTGTGCCGACAGAGTCATTCCCAAATCCTTTTCTGCGCCCCCAGTAACTTCCTCCGGGGGGGGAACCCTCAGCCTCAGACATGTCGACGCGTAGTACCGACACACCCACACTCACACCGGCCAAAACAAGGGGACAGACCCACAGGGAAGCCTGCAGAGAGAAACACAGAGGGAGTATGCCAGCTCACACCCCAGCGCCCATATACTACAAAGCAATAATATATGAGATTAGCGCTGCCATATAACAATAAAAAGCACTAAATTACATGTGCCCCCCCACCCCTCCCCCGTTTTGCTCCCTTGTTACTTGGAAGGAGCTTGGAGGTCCGGGCCAGCATCTCTGCAGCGGCTGTGGAGAGAGAAAATGGCGCTGGTGTTCTGTGCGGCTAAGCCCCGCCCCTTCCCGACGCGCTGTAGTCCCGCTCAAATTTGACATTTTTATACTGGCGGGGGTATTGTATACGGTGCCCGGGCACCGAATATGCCTTCTGCCAGGTAATATGACCCTCAGTAACTGCTGCCCAGGGCGCTCCTCCCCAGAGCCCTGCACCCTGTAAGTGCCGTTGGTGATGTGTGTGGGAGCATGGAGCGCAGCGCTACCGCTGCACTGTACCGTTACTGAAGTCTTCTGCTGTCTGATGTCTTCTGTTCTTCTAATACTCACCCGGCTTCTTTCTTCTGGCTTCTGTGATGGGCGTCACGGCGCGGCTCCGGGAACAAGCAGCTAGGCGAACCAAGTGATCGAACCCTCTGGAGCTAATGGTGTCCAGTAGCCTAAGAAGCAGAGCCCTTAACTAAGAAGAAGTAGGTCTGACTTCTCTCCCCTCAGTCCCACGATGCAGGGAGCCTCTAGCCAGCAGGTCTCCCTGAAAATAAAAAAGCCTAACATAAGTCTTTTCCAGAGAAACTCAGGAGAGCTCCCCTAGTGTGTGTCCAGTCACTCCTGGGCACAGAGTCTAAATGAGGTCTGGGGGAGGGGCATAGAGGGAGGAGCCAGTGGCGTAACTAGAAATTATTCTCCCCCAAGCCAAAAAATTCTTCGGCGCCCCCCCCCCTCCCATCCCCCATAATTGAGTGTAGTAAGGGGACAAACATGCGTGCGCCGAAGGCGCGCGTGCCGCAAAAAAGGGTGTGTGGCTTCGTTGAATGGGCGTGGCTTCGCATAAAGGGGCGTGGCATTGCAGGAAAAGGACTACCTTATACCCCAGTTTTGCAACCTGCACGCCCAGACGTTAGCCACCACAGGAAAGAAAAATAATCCTGATTCATGCCAATTACATTATTTGTATTTTTCCTCCTTATAGTAATGCCCGGTATACATTATGCCACATACTGCAATGGTCCTTAGACATTATGCCACACACAATATGCACACACCATAATGCCCCCGACACATTATGCCACACACCGTAATGCCTGTGACACATTATGACAGGAATCGCTATGCCCGTTATACATTATGCTACACACTGCAATGCCCATGATACATTATAGCATATACAATGTTTGTGACACATTATGACACACACCGCAATGACCCTGAGACATTATACCACATACCACAATGCCCGTGATATAGTATACAACACACCGTAATGCCTGACACATTATGACACAGACCGCAATGTCCGTGATACATTATGCCACACACTGCAATGACTCTGAGACATACCACATATCACAATGCCCGTGATATAGTATACCATACACCGTAATGCCTGTGACACATACCGCAATGCCCGTTATACCCTATGCCACACACCCCAATGCCTGTTATACATTATGCCACACTGCAATGCCCCTGAGACATTATACCACATACCACAATGCCCGTGATATAGTATGCCACACACCGTAATGCCTGTGACACATTATGACACAAACCGCAATGTCTGTGATACATTATGCCACACCGTAATGCCCATTACACATTAAGTACTACAGTAAGGCTTCTAATTACTTGTAAATTACCTACTCGTTGCCAGGGGTTTCATGCTCTTGGTTCCATGCACGGTGCCAGGGGTTTTCATGCTCAGGGTGTCATGCTCGTTGCCAGGAGTTTCATGCACTGGGTGTCATGCTCGTTGCCAGGGGTTTCATGCACTGGGTGTCATGCTCGTTGCTAGGGGGTAGTGCTTGTTGCTAGGGCTATGCTCCCAGTGCCAGATATTCTCCCACAGTGCCAGGTACGCACATGCCCCCAGTGCCAAATATAGCCCCCACCCATGTGCCAGGTACACATATACCCCCCAGTGCCACATATGCCCCCAGTGCCAGATATTCCCCCACAGTGCCAAGTACTCACATGCCCCCAGTGCCAAATATAGTCCCCCTCCCCCATGTGCCAGGTACACATATACCCCACCCAGTGCCACATATGCCCCCAGTGCCAGATACTCCCCCACAGTGCCAAGTACTCACATGCCCCAGTGCCAAATATAGCCCCCCCCCCCATGTGCCAGGTACACATTTACCCCCCCCAGTGCCACATATGCCCCCTCAGTGCCACATAAGCCACCTCCCCCAGTGCTCCTCCCCTCCCCCGGCTCCCCCGCTGTTTTGTGCTGAAGGGACACGGAGGGCGCAGCGCGCGCCTCTCCTGTGTCCCTCCTGGGTCTCCGGCGGGTCTGTTAAAGGAAGTGCCGGTTGGTGAGCCAATCAGAGCTCATGAATGGTACTTCCTTTATTAGACCCGCCGGAGACCCAGGAGGGACACAGGAGAGGCGCGCGCTGTGCCCTCCGCGTCCCTCCTTACAGCAGCGGAGGGTTAGTGAGAGCAGATTGACATGCGGACGCTCGTCCGCATGTCAATCTGCGCTAAAGCAGTGGCGGGGCCCCTGCAGCCCCTCGCCCCCAAGCCACCGCGAGGGCTGCGGGGGCAGTAGTTACGCCACTGGGAGGAGCCAGTTCACGCCCAGTAAGTCTTTTTAGTGTGCCCATGTCTCCTGCGGATCCCGTCTATACCCCATGGTCCTTTTGGAGTCCCCAGCATCCTCTAGGACGTAAGAGAAATTAAAAATAAACACTGAATGACTATAAGACACAGCTCATCACTTGAGTGCAGTAGTACTAGTAAGAGAAGTGGGCAGCCCGGGAGCCCAGCGTGCTGCGTGGGGGCTGCTGTCCCTTTACAGTACCATAAACTTATCTAGAAAAAAAAATATTTCTGAGCATCCTACCAGCCAATCAGCGCTCTGCTCTCATCACGCCGGAGCAGCAGCTGCAGCGTTAGCCTGTGTGTAACTGGACACTGACTGACATCATATCGCACACATGGGAATGGGCGGGAGCTCTGTGCGTTGTGTGCGTCGGGGGTTGCCATAGTTACCCGGTATACACGCCGCTACAGAAACGCAGGTATGTGTGGCAGGGTGTGCGACGCAGAGCGGGTTTCACGGCTGCTCCTTAGTAGGAACTTCAACCCATAAATCACGAGACTATGCCACCGGTGTGTGGTTGATGTTGTGACTTTTGTGCTGTAGTTGTTGAAGACACACAAGTACGGTGTATTACTGTAGTAGGTGTGTTACATATGTGACTGCACAGTTGTTTCTCTATCGTCCTAGTGGATGCTGGGGTTCCTGAAAGGACCATGGGGAATAGCGGCTCCGCAGGAGACAGGGCACAAAAGTAAAGCTTTCCGATCAGGTGGTGTGCACTGGCTCCTCCCCCTATGACCCTCCTCCAAGCCAGTTAGATTTTTGTGCCCGGCCGAGAAGGGTGCAATCTAGGTGGCTCTCCTAAAGAGCTGCTTAGAAAAGTTTAGCTTAGGTTTTTTATTTTACAGTGAGTCCTGCTGGCAACAGGATCACTGCAACGAGGGACTTAGGGGAGAAGAAGTGAACTCACCTGCGTGCAGGATGGATTGGCTTCTTGGCTACTGGACATCAGCTCCAGAGGGACGATCACAGGTACAGCCTGGATGGTCACCGGAGCCTTGCCGCCGGCCCCCTTGCAGATGCTGAAGTAAGAAGAGGTCCAGAATCGGCGGCAGAAGACTCCTCAGTCTTCTAAAGGTAGCGCACAGCACTGCAGCTGTGCGCCATTTTCCTCTCAGCACACTTCACACGGCAGTCACTGAGGGGGCAGGGCGCTGGGAGGGGGGCGCCCTGGGAGGCAAATGAATACCTATTTTGGCTAAAAATACCTCACATATAGCCTCCGGAGGCTATATGGAGATATTTAACCCCTGCCAGAATCCGTTAAGAGCGGGAGACGAGGCCGCCGAAAAAGGGGCGGGGCCTATCTCCTCAGCACACAGCGCCATTTTCCCTCACAGAAAGGCTGGAGGGAAGGCTCCCAGGCTCTCCCCTGCACTGCACTACAGAAACAGGGTTAAAACAGAGAGGGGGGGCACTAATTTGGCGTTAGAAATATATAAAAAAGATGCTATAAGGGAAAACACTTATATAAGGTTGTCCCTATATAATTATAGCGTTTTTGGTGTGTGCTGGCAAACTCTCCCTCTGTCTCTCCAAAGGGCTAGTGGGTCCTGTCCTCTATCAGAGCATTCCCTGTGTGTGTGCTGTGTGTCGGTACGTGTGTGTCGACATGTAGGAGGACGATGTTGGTGAGGAGGCGGAGCAATTGCCTGTAATGGTGATGTCACTCTCTAGGGAGTCGACACCGGAATGGATGGCTTATTTAGGGAATTACGTGATAATGTCAACACGCTGCAAGGTCGGTTGACGACATGAGACGGCCGACAAACAATTAGTACCGGTCCAGACGTCTCAAAAACACCGTCAGGGGTTTTAAAACGCCCGTTTACTTTAGTCGGTCGACACAGACACAGACAGGGACACTGAATCCAGTGTCGACGGTGAATAAACAAACGTATTCCTTATTAGGGCCACACGTTAAAGGCAATGAAGGAGGTGTTACATATTTCTGATACTACAAGTACCACAAAAGAGGGTATTATGTGGGATGTGAAAAAACTACCATAGTTTTTCCTGAATCAGATAAATTAAATAAAGTGTGTGATGATGCGTGGGTTCCCCCCGATAGAAAATTATGGGCGGTATACCCTTTCCCGCCAGAAGTTAGGGCGCGTTGGGAAACACCCCTTAGGGTGGATAAGGCGCTCACACGCTTATCAAAACAAGTGGCGGTACCGTCTATAGATAGGGCCGTCCTCAAGGACCAGCTGACAGGAGGCTGGAAAATATCATAAAAAGTATATACACACATACTGGTGTTATACTGCGACCAGCGATCGCCTCAGCCTGGATGAGCAGAGCTGGGGTGGCTTGGTCGGATTCCCTGACTAAAAATATTGATACCCTTGACAGGGACAGTATTTTATTGACTATAGAGCATTTAAAGGATGCATTTCTATATATGCGAGATGCACAGAGGGATATTTGCACTCTGGCATCAAGAGTAAATGCGATGTCCATATCTGCCAGAAGATGTTATGGACACGACAGTGGTCAGGTGATGCAGATTCCAAACGGCACAAAGGTGTATTGCCGTATAAAGGAAGAGGAGTTATTTGGGGTCGGTCCATCGGACCTGGTGGCCACGGCAACTGCTGGAAAATCCGCCGTTTTTACCCTAAGTCACATCTCTGCAGAAAAAGACACCGTCTTTTCAGCCTCAGTCCTTTCGTCCCTATAAGATCATATCTGCCCAGGGATAGAGGAAAGGGAAGAAGACTGCAGCAGGCAGCCCATTCCCAGGAACAGAAGCGTTCCACCGCTTCTGACAAGTTCTCAGCATGGCGCTGAGACCGTACAGGACCCCTGGATCCTACAAGTAGTATCCCAGGGGTACAGATTGGAATGTCGAGACGTTTCCCCTTCGCAGGCTCCTGAAGTCTGTTTTACCAAGGTCTCCCTCCGACAAGGAGGCAGTATGGGAAAAAATTCACAAGCTGTATTCCCAGCAGGTGATAATTAAATTACCCCTCCTACTACAAGAAAAGGGGTATTATTCCACACTATATTGTGGTACTGAAGCCAGAAGGCTAGGTGAGACTTATTCTAAAAATTTTTTTGAACACTTACAAAGGTTCAAATCAAGATGGAGTCACTCAGAGCAGTGATAACGAACCAGGAAGAAGGGGACTATATAGTGTCCCGGGACATCAGGGATGCTTACCTCTATGTCCCAAATTTGCCCTTCTCACTAAGGGTACCTCAGGTTCGTGGTGCAGAACTGTCACTATCAGTTTCAGACACTGCCGTTTGGATTGTCCACGGCACCCCGGGTCTTTACCAAGGTAATGGCCGAAATGATGATTCTTCTTCGAAGAAAAGGCGTCTTAATTATCCCTTACTTGGACGATCTCCTGATAAGGGCATAGTCCAGGGAACAGTTGGAGGTCGGAGTAGCACTATCTCGGATACTGCTACAACAGCACGGGTGGATTCTAAATATTCCAAAATCGCAGCTGATCCCGACGACACGTCTGCTGTGCCTAGGGATGATTCTGGACACAGTCCAGAAAAAGGTGTTTCTCCCGGAAGAGAAAGCCAGGGAGTTATCCGAGCTAGTCAGGAACCTCCTAAAAACAGTGCATCATTGCACAAGGGTCCTGGTAAAAATGGTGGCTTCCTACGAAGCAATTCCATTCGGCAGATTTCACGCAAGAACTTTTCAGTGGGATCTGCTGGACAAATGGTCCGGATCGCATCTTCAGATGCATCAGCGGATAACCCTATATCCAAGGACAAGGGTGTCTCTCCTGTGGTGGTTATAGAGTGCTCATCTTCTAGAGGGCCGCAGATTCGGCATTCAGGATTGGATGCTGGTGACCACGGAGCCCAGCCCGAGAGGCTGGGGAGCAGTCACACAAGGAAAAAATTTCCAGGGAGTGTGATCAAGTCTGGAGACTTTTCTCCACATAAATATACTGGAGCTAAGGGTAAATTTATAATGCTCTAAGCTTAGCAAGACCTCTGCTTCAAGGTCAGCCGGTATTGATCCAGTGGGAAAAACATCACGGCAGTCGCCCACGTAAACAGACAGGGCGACACAAGAAGCAGGAGGGCAATGGCAAAAACTGCAAGGACTTTTCGCTGGGCGGAAAATCATGTGATAGCACTGTCAGCAGTGTTTCATCCCGGGAATGGAAACTGGGAAGCAGACTTCCTCAGCAGGCACGACCTCCACCCGGGAGAGTGGAAACTTCATCGGGAAGTTTTTTCCACATGATTGTAAACCGTTGGGAAATACCAAAGGTGGACATGATGGCGTCCCGTCTGAACAAAAAACGGGACAGGTATTGCGCCAGGTCAAGAGACCCTCAGGCAATAGCTGTGGACGTTCTGGTAACACCGTGGGTGTACCAGTCGGTGTATGTGTTCCCTCCTCTGCTTCTCATACCTAAGGTGCTGAGAATTATAAGACGTAGAGGAGTAAGAACTATACTCATGGCTCCGGATTGGCCAAGAAGGACTTGGTACCCGGAACTTCAAGAGATGCTTACAGAGGTCTTATGGCCTCTGCCGCTAAGAAGGGACTTGCTTCAGCAAGTACCATGTCTGTTCCAAGACTTACCGCAGCTGCGTTTGTCGGCATGGCGGTGGAAAGCCGGATCCTAAGGGAAAAAGGCATTCCGGAAGAGGTCATTCCTACCCTGGTCAAAGCCAGAAAGGAGGTGACCGCACAACATTATCACCACATGTGGCGAAAATATGTTGCGTGGTGTGAGGCCAGGAAGGCCCCACAAAAAAATTTCAACTCGGTCGTTTCCTGCATTTCCTGCAAACAGGAGTGTCTATGGGCCTCAAATTGGGGTCCATTAAGGTTCAAATTTCGGCCCTGTCGATTTTCTTCCAGAAAGAATTGGCTTCAGTTCCTGAAGTCCAGAAGTTTGTCAAGGGAGTATTGCATATACAACCCCCTTTTGTGCCTCCAGTGGCACTGTGGGATCTCAACGTAGTTCTGGGATTCCTCAAATCACATTGGTTTAAAACCAGTCAAATCTGTGGATTTGAAGCATCTCACATGAAAGGTGACCATGCTCTTGGCCCTGGCCTGGACCAGGCGAGTGTCAAATTGGTGGTTTTTTCTCAAAAAAGCCCATATCTGTTTGTCCATTCGGACAGGGCAGAGCTGCGGACTCGTCCCCAGTTCTCTCCCTAAGGTGGTGTCAGTGTTTCACTTGAACCAGCTTATTGTGGTGCCTTGCACCTACTAGGGACTTGGAGGACTCCAAGTTGCTAGATGTTGTCAGGGCCCTGAAAATATGTTCCAGGACGGCTGGAGTCAGGAAAACTGACTTGCTGTTATCCTGTATGCACCCAACAAACTGGGTGCTCTTGCTTCTAAGCAGACTATTGCTAGTTGGATGTGTAATACAATTCAGCTTGCACATTCTGTGGCAGGCCTGCCACAGCCAAAATATGTAAATGCCCATTCCACAAGGAAGGTGGGCTCATCTTGGGCGGCTGCCCGAGGGGTCTCGGCTTTACAACCTTGCCGAGCAGCTACTTGGTCAGGGGCAAACACGTTTGCTAAATTCTACAAATTTGATACCCTGGCTAAGGAGGACCTGGAGTTCTCTCATTCGGTGCTGCAGAGTCATCCGCACTCTCCCGCCCGTTTGGGAGCTTTGGTATAATCCCCATGGTCCTTTCAGGAACCCCAGCATCCACTAGGACGATAGAGAAAATAAGAATTTACTTACCGATAATTCTATTTCTCGGAGTCCGTAGTGGATGCTGGGCGCCCATCCCAAGTGCGGATTATCTGCAATACTTGTACATAGTTACAAAAATCGGGTTATTATTGTTGTGAGCCATCTTTTCAGAGGCTCCGCTGTTATCATACTGTTAACTGGGTTTAGATCACAAGTTGTACGGTGTGATTGGTGTGGCTGGTATGAGTCTTACCCGGGATTCAAAATTCCTCCCTTTTCTCTATCGTCCTAAGTGGATGCTGGGGTTCCTGAAAGGACCATGGGGAATAGCGGCTCCGCAGGAGACAGGGCACAAAAGTAAAGCTTTTACAGGTCAGGTGGTGTGTACTGGCTCCTCCCCCTATGACCCTCCTCCAGACTCCAGTTAGATTTTTGTGCCCGGCCGAGAAGGGTGCAATTCTAGGTGGCTCTCATAAAGAGCTGCTTAGAGAGTTTAGCTTAGGTTTTTTTATTTTACAGTGATTCCTGCTGGCAACAGGATCACTGCAACGAGGGACAGAGGGGAGAAGAAGTGAACTCACCTGCGTGCAGGATGGATTGGCTTCTTGGCTACTGGACATGAAGCTCCAGAGGGACGATCACAGGTACAGCCTGGATGGTCACCGGAGCCACGCCGCCGGCCCCCTCACAGATGCTGAAGCAAGAAGAGGTCCAGAATCGGCGGCTGAAGACTCCTGCAGTCTTCTTAAGGTAGCGCACAGCACTGCAGCTGTGCGCCATTTTCCTCTCAGCACACTTCACACGGCAGTCACTGAGGGTGCAGGGCGCTGGGGGGGGGCGCCCTGGGAGGCAAATGAAAACCTTTAAAAAGGCTAAAAATACCTCACATATAGCCCCAGAGGCTATATGGAGATATTTACCCCTGCCTAAATGTACTAAATAGCGGGAGACGAGCCCGCCGAAAAAGGGGCGGGGCCTATCTCCTCAGCACACGGCGCCATTTTCTGTCACAGCTCCGCTGGTCAGGAAGGCTCCCAGGTCTCTCCCCTGCACTGCACTACAGAAACAGGGTATAACAGAGAGGGGGGGCAGAATAAATGGCAATATATTAATATAAAAGCAGCTATAAGGGAGCACTTAATCATAAGGCTATCCCTGTCATATATAGCGCTTTTTGGTGTGTGCTGGCAGACTCTCCCTCTGTCTCCCCAAAGGGCTAGTGGGTCCTGTCTTCGTATAGAGCATTCCCTGTGTGTCTGCTGTGTGTCGGTACGTGTGTGTCGACATGTATGAGGACGTTATTGGTGTGGAGGCGGAGCAATTGCCAAATATGAGGATGTCACCTCCTAGGGGGTCGACACCAGAATGGATGCCTTTATTTGTGGAATTACGGGATAGCGTCAACTCGCTTAAGCAGTCGTTTGCCGACATGAGGCGGCCGGACACTCAATTAGTGTCTGTCCAGGCGCCTCAAACACCGTCAGGGGCTGTAAAACGTCCCTTGCCTCAGTCGGTCGACACAGACCCAGACACAGGCACTGATTCCGGTGGTGAAGGTGACGAATCAACCGTATTTTCCAGTAGGGCCACACGTTATATGATTTTGGCAATAAAGGAGATGTTACATTTAGCTGATACTACAGGTACCACTAAACAGGGTATTATGTGGGGTGTGAAAAAACTACCAGTAGTTTTTACCGAATCAGAAGAATTAAATGACGTGTGTGATGAAGCGTGGGGTGCCCCGATAAAAAACTGCTAATTTCAAAGAAGTTATTGGCTTTATACCCTTTCCCGCCAGAGGTTAGGGAGCGCTGGGAAACACCTCCTAGGGTGGACAAAGCGCTAACACGCTTATCAAAACAAGTGGCGTTACCCTCTCCTGAGACGGACGCACTTAAAGATCCATCAGATAGGAGGATGGAAAATATCCAAAAAGGTATATACACACATGCAGGTGTTATACTACGACCAGCTATTGCGACTGCCTGGATGTGCAGTGCTGGGGTAGTTTGGTCAGAGTCCCTGATCGAAAATATTGATACCCTGGACAGGGACAATATTTTACTGTCGTTAGAACAAATAAAGGATGCATTTCTTTATATGCGTGATGCACAGAGAGATATCTGCACACTGGCATCACGGGTAAGTGCTATGTCCATTTCGGCCAGAAGAGCTTTATGGACACGACAGTGGACAGGCGATGCGTAGAGGAGTTATTTGAGGTCCGTCTATCGGATTTGGTGGCCACGGCTACGGCCGGGAAATCCACCTTTCTACCTCAAGTCACTCCCCAACAGAAAAAGGCACCGACCTTTCAACCGCAGCCCTTTCGTTCCTTTAAAAATAAGAGAGCAAAGGGCTATTCATATCTGCCACGAGGCAGAGGACGAGGGAAGAGACAGCAACAGGCAGCTCCTTCCCAGGAACAGAAGCCCTCCCCGGCTTCTACAAAAGCCTCAGCATGACGCTGGGGCTTCGCAAGCGGACTCGGGGGCGGTAGGCGGTCGTCTCAAAAATTACAGCGCGCAGTGGGCTCACTCGCAGGTAAATCCCTGGATCCTGCAGATAATATCTCAGGGGTACAGGTTGAAATTAGAGACAGAGCCACCTCGCCGTTTCCTGAAGTCTGCTTTACCAACGTCCCCCTCAGAAAGGGAGACGGTTTTGGAAGCCATTCACAAGCTGTATTCTCAGCAGGTGATAGTCAAGGTACCTCTTCTACAACAAGGGAAGGGGTATTATTCCACTCTATTTGTGGTACCGAAGCCGGATGGCTCGGTAAGGCCTATTCTAAATCTGAAGTCCTTGAACCTATACATAAAGAAGTTCAAGTTCAAGATGGAGTCACTCAGAGCAGTGATAGCGAACCTGGAAGAAGGGGACTTTATGGTATCCTTGGACATCAAGGATGCGTATCTCCACGTTCCAATTACCCCTCACACCAGGGGTACCTCAGGTTCGTTGTACAAAACTGTCACTATCAGTTTCAGACGCTGCCGTTTGGTTTGTCCACGGCACCTCGGGTCTTTACAAAGGTAATGGCCGAGATAATATTTCTTCTTCGAAGAAAAGGCGTATTAATTATCCCATACTTGGACGATCTCCTAATAAGGGCAAGGTCCAGAGAACAGCTAGAGATGGGTTTAGCACTATCTCAAGAGGTGCTAAAGCAGCACGGATGGATTCTGAATATTCCAAAATCCCAATTAATGCCGACAACTCGTCTGCTGTTCCTGGGGATGATTCTGGACACAGTTCAGAAAAAGGTTTTTCTTCCCGAAGAAAAAGCCAAGGAGTTATCTGACCTGGTCAGGAACCTCCTAAAACCAGGAAAGGTGTCTGTACATCAATGCACAAGAGTCCTGGGAAAAAATGGTAGCTTCTTACGAAGCAATCCCTTTCGGCAGATTCCATGCAAAGGGATCTGTTGGACAAATGGTCAGGGTCGCATCTTCAGATGCACCTGCGGATAACCCTGTCGCCGAGGACAAGGGTATCCCTTCTGTGGTGGTTGCAGGAGGCTCATCTATTGGAGGGCCGCAGATTCGGCATGCAGGATTGGATCCTGGTGACCACGGATGCCAGCCTGAGAGGCTGGGGAGCAGTCACACAGGGAAGAAATTTCCAGGGAGTGTGGTCGAGCCTGAAAAAGTCTCTTCACATAAGCATTCTGGAACTAAGAGCAATCTACAATGCTCTAAGCCAGGCGGAACCTCTGCTTCAAGGAAGACCGGTGTTGATCCAGTCGGACAACATCACGGCAGTCGCCCATGTAAACAGACAGGGCGGCACAAGAAGCAGGAGGGCAATGGCAGAAGCTGCCAGGATCCTTCGCTGGGCGGAGAATCACGTGATAGCACTGTCAGCAGTATTCATCCCGGGCGTGGACAACTGGGAAGCAGACTTCCTCAGCAGACACGACCTTCACCCGGGAGAGTGGGGACTTCATCCAGAAGTTTTCCACATGCTATTAAACCGTTGGGTAAAACCAATGGTGGACATGATGGCGTCTCGCCTCAACAAAACACTGGACAGGTATTGCGCCAGGTCAAGAGATCCGCAGGCAATAGCTGTGGACGCGCTGGTAACACCTTGGGTGTACCAGTCGGTATATGTGTTTCCTCCTCTGCCTCTCATACCAAAGGTATTGAGGATTATACGGCAAAGAGGAGTAAGACTAGTGGCTCCGGATTGGCCAAGAAGGACTTGGTACCCGGAACTTCAAGAGATGGTCACGGACGATCCGTGGCCTCTACTTCTGAGAAGGGACCTGCTTCAGCAGGGTCCTTGTCTTTTTCAAGACTTACCGCGGCTGCGTTTGACGGCATGGCGTTGAATGCCAGATCCTAAAAGGAAAAGGCATTCCAGAAGAAGTCATTCCTACCTTGATAAAGGCAAGGAAGGAAGTCACCGCGAAGCATTATCGCCGTATTTGGCGAAAATATGTTGCGTGGTGCGAGCAGCGGAGTGCTCCGATGGAGGAATTTCAACTGGGTCGTTTTCCTACATTTCCTGCAATCAGGATTGTCTATGGGTCTCAAATTGGGATCTATTAAGGTTCAAATTTCGGCCCTATCAATATTCTTCCACAAAGAATTGGCCTCAGTCCCTGAGGTCCAGATTTTTATCAAAGGAGTACTGCATATACAGCCTCCTGTGGTGCCTAAGGTGGCACCGTGGGATCTAAATGTAGTTTTAGATTTCCTCAAATCCAATTGGTTTGAACCACTAAAGAATGTGGATTTGAAATATCTCACATGGAAAGTGACTATGTTACTGGCCCTGGCTTCGGCCGGGAGAGTATCTGAACTGGCGGCTTTGTCTTATAAAAGCCCTTATATAATTTTCCATTCGACATAGGGCAGAGCTGCGGACGCGTCCGCATTTTCTCCCTAAGGTGGTATCAGCGTTTCACCTGAACCAGCCTATTGTAGTGCCTGCGGCTACAGACGACTTGAAGGACTCCAAGTTGTTGGACGTTGTCAGAGCCTTAAAAATATACATTTAAAGGACGGCTGGAGTCAGAAAATCTGACTCGCTGTTTATACTGTATGCACCCAACAAGTTGGGTGCACCTGCTTCTAAGCAGTCGATTGCTCGTTGGTTTTGTAAAAAAATTCAACTTGTACATTCTGTGGCAGGCCTGCCACAGCCTAAATCTGTTAAGGCCCATTCCGCAAGGAAGGTGGGCTCATCTTGGGCGGCTGCCCGAGGGGTCTCGGCATTACAACTCTGCCGAGCAGCTACGTGGTCAGGGGAGAACACGTTTGTAAATTTTTACAAATTTGATACCCTGGCAAAGGAGGACCTGGAGTTCTCTCATTCGGTGCTGCAGAGTCATCCGCACTCTCCCGCCCGTTTGGGAGCTTTGGTATAATCCCCATGGTCCTTTCAGGAACCCCAGCATCCACTTAGGACGATAGAGAAAATAAGAATTTACTTACCGATAATTCTATTTCTCGGAGTCCGTAGTGGATGCTGGGCGCCCATCCCAAGTGCGGATTATCTGCAATACTTGTACATAGTTATTGTTAACTAATTCGGGTTATTGTTTAGGAAGCCATCTTTCAGAGGCTCCTCTGTTATCATACTGTTAACTGGGTTTAGATCACAAGTTGTACGGTGTGATTGGTGTGGCTGGTATGAGTCTTACCCGGGATTCAAAATCCTCCCTTATTGTGTACGCTCGTCCGGGCACAGTACCTAACTGGAGTCTGGAGGAGGGTCATAGGGGGAGGAGCCAGTACACACCACCTGACCTGTAAAAGCTTTACTTTTGTGCCCTGTCTCCTGCGGAGCCGCTATTCCCCATGGTCCTTTCAGGAACCCCAGCATCCACTACGGACTCCGAGAAATAGAATTATCGGTAAGTAAATTCTTATTATTGTGTACGCTCGTCCGGGCACAGTACCTAACTGGCTTGGAGGAGGGTCATAGGGGGAGGAGCCAGTGCACACCACCTGATCGGAAAGCTTTACTTTTGTGCCCTGTCTCCTGCGGAGCCGCTA
The DNA here is from genome assembly GCF_028390025.1 of Pseudophryne corroboree. Lineage (NCBI taxonomy): Eukaryota > Metazoa > Chordata > Amphibia > Anura > Myobatrachidae > Pseudophryne > Pseudophryne corroboree. The sequence goes on from NC_086444.1 coordinate 990,973,813, forward strand.
TTCCCCATGGTCCTTTCAGGAACCCCAGCATCCACTACGGACTCCGAGAAATAGAATTATCGGTAAGTAAATTCTTATTATTGAGGCTGCTTTTATGTGTATTGTATGTGTACTGTATATTGAATTTTCAATAGGTTACCCAGAATGAAACCGGGTTATCACAGCAGTTTCCGTGTGGTTACCTGGCAATGTGATAATTTATAGCTGTAACACTGTGCCATTTGTGTTTAAAAAAAATTTTTTTTTAGAAGGTTTGGGATCTATTTACAGAGGCTGGGTGCAACACATTGCTGTGCAAGGACTAACAGGCTAAGCACCCCAAATTCGTTTTCGTGGGATTTAGGGCTTTTGCCTACTTGACAGAGATCCTGGTGAACAGAAGTGTAACAACATGGTGGCTAGATTGGTAAATGTCCAGGGGCCCACAAGGTGACGGGGGCCCACCCCTGAAATCAGTCAGTAAATACTGCAGACTAAGGGGCCCATTTATCAAACAATATTTGTGTCTATTTCCCTGAAAACAAGCGGCAAATATTAAGTATACCCCAAATGTATCTAGGGGACCGCAACAGACATCTCTGATACCTGCCATGATCCCTCCGTTCCCGCAGGCAGCCACAGGTTTTTAGGTTTCTGACAGATTTATCAATTTCTGGAATGCAGTAGCTCTACAATACCGCCATCTCTGGGCTACTCTCCACATTCCTAGCTGGCAGAGGGTTCCTGCGGAGTGGCAGCTGTGCATGTGTGGTCAGCGGGATCGCACATGCGCAGTAGCGACAGCAGCTCACTGAGCACATCGCAGGGATGGACTCCTTATAGAGCCCCTGTACCTGCGGGTGCTTGTTAATACATCCAACCAAAGTGATCACATATTGCAATGCGTTCTTTGGCGCTAATATTGCGCCCAGATCGCATTGAATATGCAATCAATGTTAAATGGACTTGTAAATACGTTGTGATTTGGCAGGTCATTTCTGTGTACATGGCAGGGGGGTCTAGGGGGACATTTGTACCATGCCCCAAGGGTCAGAGGGGCCCTAAGGATCAGGAACACAGAAAATGGGGCCTCAGCGTCTAGTAATGCTTTACAAACTGCCTGTTCTGCCACCACCAATCAACTAAAAACTAATAATTACCAGGCTGCATCCCCCATCCCCTCCCACAGTTACCCTCATCACTTGGTCCATTCCCGGTGGTGCCGATGTGTCAACGTCATGCCGCTGACACTGCCCTTTCCTTTCTTTTTCTGCTTCCACCACGGCCAAAGAGCAGCCCTCGACTGCCTCCCTCCAGTCACACTGTCACAGAGACCTGGCCTGTGGTGAGTTGCTCCTGAGCCTTGACTGTGGCATGGTTCACTCTCCAGAAGCCCAGTGTTTTGCGCTTGCATTTGGTTTTGAGTAGGTCTAAAGTTGGACAGTTGAGAAAAGAAAATGGAGCGGGAGTGGGGACTAACCCGCTGGTGAAACATCCTTGAGTATCACCTTGTGGCATTATGGCAAAAGGTTACCTACCCATGTGCTAAAGCAGAGTGACCACACTCAAATCAATATCACCTCTCACTCCTAGCAACAATCTGCTCTATTGTTTCACACAAACTTTCAACAATGGGAGCAGTTTCCCTAAATAACCAACAAACCCCTAGTTAGCGCTAAGAGTGATAATCAAAAGCTCAATGTTTTATCATTTTACTATTCAGGAATATCCCCAAAGATCATTTCTAGCTCCCAAAAAGGATGGGGTTACTAGTTCCCCATACAGTAAATACCTAAACAAATAGGAAGCAACCTCAGTGCTGGTCTTTCTCTTTATCTCAAAGGTTACTGGTCTACTGTCAGCAAGAAGAAAAATCACATCATTTGTAAAATATTACTTTAATGTATTGATATCAATTATATAAAATGATACATCATTTTATATGTTTGATACAGTATCAGTATTTATTAAGGTACATTGACTAGGGTCTGAGAACCTTATTGTATTCAATCTTAATTTTCTGCACTTCCGGGATGTCCAGATGTAAAGCGATAGAACATCCTGTATTACTTTTCAGAGGCGGCCAAAACGTTGATCATGATCTACCGGTAGCTCGCGGAGCTCCCATGGGCAGATCGCGACCAACTTCAGTCATGTGCTGCCTAACGGTAATTTGCAGCGGTAACCCGCGACCCACGCTGTGAGGAGCCTGTGTGCCGTTGGATGCAGGCAGCGAGAAGCGGGACTCCGGGAGCAGGCATAGCGTCACGCGGGGAGCCAGCCAGCCTCTTAAGCAAGTCAGCCAGCCTCTTAAGCAAGTCAGCCAGCCAGCTCCCATTCAGCCTTTGAAGCCAGCCAGCGGGGACCCTCTGAAGCCAACCAGCCAGCCATCGTGGATTACAGTATGTTGCACAGCAGGCTGTTCTGGAATGGGAGGGGGAGGTTATGCTGCACATCAGAGTATCTGCACAACGGGGAGGGGATCTGCACACAGGGGGAGGGGGGTGAGCTCATCTCCGCGCCGCCTCTCCCATCTAGTAAACGGGTCCCGGGTCGCGCCGACCCGGGAGCCCGTTTACGCAGCCACTGACCCGGTATTCAACCCGGATATAACACTGCTTTATACCCGGGTTGAATTGCCGGGTCAGGCGACCCGCGATTTCGGCAATGCCCCTTTCACACCACACGCCGACCCGTGTCGACCCGGCAATATGCCGGGTCGATACCGGGTTATTTGTGTGGTGTGAAAGGGGTATTAATGTTGTCATTATTAATGCTTTATTTTAAAATGTGTGCGTTCTTATTGGTGTTGTAATTTGATGGCGTAATTCTTAATGCTATTTCTCTGACGTCCTAAGTGGATGCTGGGGACTCCGTCAGGACCATGGGGAATAGCGGCTCCGCAGGAGACAGGGCACAAAAGTAAAAGCTTTAGGATCAGGTGGTGTGCACTGGCTCCTCCCCCTATGACCCTCCTCCAAGCCTCAGTTAGGTTTTTGTGCCCGACCGAGAAGGGTGCAATCTAGGTGGCTCTCCTAAAGAGCTGCTTAGAGTAAAAGTTTTGTTAGGTTTTTTATTTTCAGTGAGTCCTGCTGGCAACAGGATCACTGCAACGAGGGACTTAGGGGAGAAGAAGTGAACTCACCTGCGTGCAGGATGGATTGGCTTCTTAGGCTACTGGACACTAGCTCCAGAGGGACGATCACAGGTACAGCCTGGATGGGTCACCGGAGCCGCGCCGCCGACCCCCTTGCAGATGCTGAAGAGAGAAGAGGTCCAGAAATCGGCGGCTGAAGACTTCTCAGTCTTCATGAGGTAGCGCACAGCACTGCAGCTGTGCGCCATTGCTCTCAGCACACTTCACACCAACGGTCACTGAGGGTGCAGGGCGCTGGGGGGGGCGCCCTGGGCAGCAATGAAAGTACCTATGCTGGCTAAAAATACATCACATATAGCCTCTGGGGCTATATGGATGTATTTAACCCCTGCCAGGTTGTCAGAAAAACGGGAGAAGAAGCCCGCCGAAAAGGGGGCGGGGCCTATTCTCCTCAGCACACAGCGCCATTTTCCTACACAGCTCCGCTGCTAGGAAGGCTCCCACGCTCTCCCCTGCACTGCACTACAGAAACAGGGTTAAAACAGAGAGGGGGGGGGCACTTATTTGGCGATATTATTATATATTAAGATGCTATAAGGGAAAACACTTATATAAGGTTGTCCCTGTATAATTATAGCGTTTTGGTGTGTGCTGGCAAACTCTCCCTCTGTCTCCCCAAAGGGCTAGTGGGGTCCTGTCCTCTATCAGAGCATTCCCTGTGTGTGTGCTGTGTGTCGGTACGTGTGTGTCGACATGTATGAGGACGATGTTGGTGAGGAGGCGGAGCAATTGCCTGTAATGGTGATGTCACTCTCTAGGGAGTCGACACCGGAATGGATGGCTTATTTAGGGAATTACGTGATAATGTCAACACGCTGCAAGGTCGGTTGACGACATGAGACGGCCGGCAAACCAATTAGTACCTGTCCAGGCGTCTCAAACACCGTCAGGGGCTTTAAAACGCCCATTTACCTCAGTCGGTCGACACAGACACGGACACTGACTCCAGTGTCGACGGTGAAGAAACAAACGTATTTTCCATTAGGGACACACGTTACATGTTAAGGGCAATGAAGGAGGTGTTACATATTTCTGATACTACAAGTACCACAAAAAAGGGTATTATGTGGGGTGTGAAAAAACTACCTGTAGTTTTTCCTGAATCAGATAAATTAAATGAAGTGTGTGATGATGCGTGGGTTTCCCCCGATAGAAAATTATTGGCGTTATACCCTTTCCCGCCAGAAGTTAGGGCGCGTTGGGAAACACCCCTTAGGGTGGATAAGGCGCTCACACGCTTATCAAAACAAGTGGCGTTACCGTCTCCAGATACGGCCGCCCTCAAAGAGCCAGCTGATAGGAGGCTGGAAAATATCCTAAAAAGTATATACACACATACTGGTGTTATACTGCGACCAGCGATCGCCTCAGCCTGGATGTGCAGTGCTGGGGTGGCTTGGTCGGATTCCCTGACTGAAAATATTGATACCCTTGACAGGGACAGTATTTTATTGACTATAGAGCATTTAAAGGATGCATTTCTATATATGCGAGATGCACAGAGGGATATTTGCACTCTGGCATCAAGAGTAAGTGCGATGTCCATATCTGCCAGAAGATGTTTATGGACACGACAGTGGTCAGGTGATGCAGATTCCAAACGGCACATGGAAGTATTGCCGTATAAAGGGGAGGAGTTATTTGGGGTCGGTCCATCGGACCTGGTGGCCACGGCAACAGCTGGAAAATCCACTTTTCTCTAACGTCCTAAGTGGATGCTGGGGACTCCGTCAGGACCATGGGGTTTAGCGGCTCCGCAGGAGACAGGGCACAATAATAAAAGCTTTAGGATCAGGTGGTGTGCACTGGCTCCTCCCCCTATGACCCTCCTCCAAGCCTCAGTTAGATCTTTGTGCCCGGCCGAGAAGGGTGCAATCTAGGTGGCTCTCCTGAGCTCCTTAGAATAAAAGTTTAAGTTAGGTTTTTTATTTTCAGTGAGTCCTGCTGGCAACAGGCTCACTGCTACGAGGGACTTAGGGGAGAGAAGTAAACTCACCTGCGTGCAGGATGGATTTGCTTCTTAGGCTACTGGACACCATTAGCTCCAGAGGGAGTCGGAACACAGGTCTCACCCTGGGGTTCGTCCCGGAGCCGTGCCGCCGACCCCCCTTGCAGATGCCGAAGTTGAAGAGGTCCAGAGGTCCAGAAACAGGCGGCAGAAGACTTTCAGTCTTCATAAGGTAGCGCACAGCACTGCAGCTGTGCGCCATTGTTGTCAGCACACTTCATACCAGCGGTCACTGAGGGTGCAGGGCGCTGGGGGGGGCGCCCTGGGCAGCAATGTATTATACCTTTTTTATGGCTAAAATACATCACATATAGCCCTTGAGGCTATATGGATGTATTTAACCCCTGCCAGATCTCACAAACTCCGGGAGAAGAGCCCGCCGTTTTAGGGGGCGGGGCCTATTCTCCTCAGCACACGGCGCCATTTTCCTGCTCAGCTCTGCTGTGAGGAAGGCTCCCAGGCTCTCCCCTGCACTGCACTACAGAAACAGGGTTAAAACAGAGAGGGGGGGCACTTATTTGGCGATATGATTACATATGTGAAAATGCTATAAGGGAAAACACTTGTATAAGGGGTTGTCCCTGTATAATTATAGCGTTTTTGGTGTGTGCTGGCAAACTCTCCCTCTGTCTCCCCAAAGGGCTAGTGGGGTCCTGTCCTCTATCAGAGCATTCCCTGTGTGTGTGCTGTGTGTCGGTACGTGTGTGTCGACATGTAGGAGGACGATGTTGGTGAGGAGGCGGAGCAAATTGCCTGTATTGGTGATGTCACTCTCTAGGGAGTCGACACCGGAATGGATGGCTTATTTAGGAATTACGTGATAATGTCAACACGATGCAAGGTCGGTTGACGACATGAGACGGCCGGCAAACAAATTAGTACCTGTCCAGGCGTCTCAGACACCGTCAGGGGCTTGTAAAAACGCCCATTTACCTCAGTTGGTCGACACAGACACAGACATATTTCTGATACTACAAGTACCACAAATAAGGGTATTATGTAGGGTGGGAATAATCTACTTGTAGTTTTTCCTGAATCAGATAAATTAAAGTGTGTGATGATACGTGGGTTTCCTCAGATAGAAAATTATTGGAGGTATACCCTTTCCCGCCAGAAGTGAGGGCGAGTTGGGAAACACACCTTAGGGTGGATAAGGCGCTCACACGCTTATAAAAACAAGTGGCGTTACCGTCTCCAGATACGGCCGCCCTCAAAGAGCCAGCTGATAGGAAGCTGAAAAATATCCTAAAAAGTATATACACACATACCGGTGTTATACTACGACCAGCAATCGCCTCAGCCTGGATGTGCAGCGCTGGGGGGGCTTGGTCGGATTTCCTGACTGAAAATATTGATACCCTTGACAGGAACAATATTTTATTGACTATAGAGCATTTTAAGGATGCATTTCTATATATGCGAGATGCGCAGAGGGATATTTGCATTCTGGCATCAAGAGTAGATGTGATGTCCATATCTGCCAGACGATGTTTATAGACACGACAGTGGTCAGGTGATGCAGATTCCAGACGGCACATGGAAGTATTGCCGTATAAAGGGGCGGTCCATCGGACCTGGTGGCCATGGCAACAGCTGGAAAATCCACTTTTGTTACCCCAAGTCACATCTCAGCAGAAAAGGACACAGTCTTTTCAGTCTCAGTCCTTTCGTACCCATAAAGGCAGGAGGGCAAAAGGCCAGTCATATCTGCCCAGGGTTAGAGGAAAGGGAAGAAGACTGCAGCAGGCAGCCCATTCCCAGGAACAGAAGTCCTCCACAGCTTCTGCCAAGTCCGCAGCATGACGCTGGGGCCATACAAGCGGACTCAGGTGCGGTGGGGGGTCGTCTCAAGAGTTTCAGCGCGCAGTGGGCTCACTCGCAAGTGGACCCCTGGATCCTACAAGTAGTATCCCAGGGGTACAGATTGGAAATTCGAGACGTCTCCCCCTCGCAGGTTCCTGAAGTCTGCTTTACCAACGTCTCCCTCCGACAGGGAGGCAGTATTGGAAACAATTCACAAGCTGTATTCCCAGCAGGTGATAATCAAAGTACCCCTCCTACAAAAAGGAAAGGGGTATTATTCCACACTATATTGTGGTACTGAAGCCAGACGGCTCGGTGAGACCTATTCTAAATCTGAAATCTTTGAACACTTACATACAAAGGTTCAAATCAAGATGGAGTCACTCAGAGCAGTGATAGCGAACCAGGAAGAAGGGGACTATATGGTGTCCCTGGACATCAAGGATGCTTACCTCCATGTCCCAATTTGCCCTTCTCACCAAGGGTACCTCAGGTTCGTGGTACAGAACTGTCACTATCAGTTTCAGACGCTGCCGTTTGGATTGTCCACGGCACCCCGGGTCTTTACCAAGGTAATGGCCGAAATGATGATTCTTCTTCAAAGAAAAGGCGTCTTAATTATCCCTTACTTGGACGATCTCCTGATAAGGGCAAGGTCCAGAGAACAGTTGGAGGTCGGAGTAGCACTATCTCAAGTAGTTCTACGACAGCAGGGGTGGATTCTAAATATTCCAAAATCGCAGCTGTTTCCGACGACACGTCTGCTGTTCCTAGGGATGATTATGGACACAGTCCAGAAAAAAGGTGTTTCTCCTGGAGGAGAAAGCCAGGGAGTTATCCGAGCTAGTCAGAAACCTCCTAAAACCAGGCCAAGTGTCAGTGCATCAATGCACAAGAGTCCTGGGAAAAATGGTGGCTTCTTACGAAGCGATTCCATTCGGCAGATTTCACGCAAGAATTTTTCAGTTGGATCTGCTGGACGAATGGTCCGGATCGCATCTTCAGATGCATCAGCGGATAATCCTGTCTCCAAGGACAAGGGTGTCTCTTCTGTGGTGGCTGCAGAGTGCTCATCTACTAGAGGGCAGCACATTCGGCATTCAGGACTGGGTTCTGGTGACCACGGATGCCAGCCTGAGAGGCTGGGGAGCAGTCACACAGGGAAGAAATTTCCAAGGAGTGTGGTCAAGTCTGGAGACTTCTCTCCACACAAATATACTGGAGCTAAGGGCAATTTACAATGCTCTGAGCCTAGGAAGACCTCTGCTTCAAAGTCAACCGGTGCTGATCCAGTCGGACAACATCACGGCAGTCGCCCACGTAAACAGACAGGGCGGCACAAGAAGCAGGAGGGCAATGGCAGCAAGGATTCTTCGCTGGGCGAAAAATCATGTGATAACACTGTCAGCGGTGTTCATTCCGGGAGTGGACAACTGGGAAGCAGACTTCCTCAGCAGGAAGATGGCGTCCCGTCTGAACAAAAAACTGGACAGGTATTGCGCCAGGTCAAGAGACCCTCAGGCAATAGCTGGGACGCTCTGGTAACACCGTGGGTGTACCAGTCGGTGTATGTGTTCCCTCCTCTGCCTCTCATACCCAAGGTACTGAGAATTATAAGACGGAGAGGAGTAAGAACTATACTCGTGGCTCCGGATTGGCCAAGAAGGACTTGGTACCCGGAACTTCAAGAGATGCTAAGAAGGGACTTGCTTCAGCAAGGATCATGTCTGTTCCAAGACTTACCGCGGCTGCGTTTGACGGCATGGCGGTTGAACGCCGGATCCTAAGGGAAAAAGGCATTTCGGAAGAGGTCATCCCTACCCTGGTCAGAGCCAGGAAGGAGGTGACCGCACAACATTATCACCGCATTGGCGAAAATATGTTGCATGGTGTGAGGCCAGGAAGGCCCCCACGGAGGAATTTCAACTCGGTCGATTCCTGCATTTCCTACAAACAGGAGTGTCTATGGGCCTAAAATTGGGGTCCATTAAGGTTCAAATTTCGGCCCTGTTGATTTTCTTCCAAAAAGAATTGGCTTCAGTTCCTGAAGTCCAGATGTTTGTCAAGGGAGTACTGCATATACAACCCCCTTTTGTGCCTCCAGTGGCACTGTGGGATCTCAACGTAGTTCTGGGATTCCTCAAATCACATTGGTTTAAACCGCTCAAATCTGTGGATTTAAAATATCTCACATGGAAAGTGACCATGCTGTTGGCCCTGGCCTCGGCCAGGCGAGTGTCAGAATTGGCGGCTTTGTCTCACAAAAGCCCATATCTGATTGTCCATTCGGACAGGGCAGAGCTGCGGACTCGTCCCCAGTTTCTCCCTAAGGTGGTGTCAGCGTTTCACCTGAACCAGCTTATTGTGGTACCTGCGGCTACTAGGGACTTGGAGGACTCCAAGTTGCTGGATGTTGTCAGAGCCCTGAAAATATAGGTTTCCAGGACGGCTGGAGTCAGGAAAACTGACTTGCTGTTATCCTGTATGCACCCAACAAACTGGGTGCTCTTGCTTCTAAGCAGACGATTGCTAGTTGGATGTGTAGTACAATTCAGCTTGCACATTCTGTGGCAGGCCTGCCACAGCCAAAATATGTAAATGCCCATTCCACAAGGAAGGTGGGCTCATCTTGGGCGGCTGCCCGAGGGGTCTCGGCTTTACAACTTTGCCGAGCTGCTACTTGGTCAGGGGCAAACACGTTTGAAAAATTCTACAAATTTGATACCCTGGCTGAGGAGGACCTGGAGTTCTCTCATTCGGTGCTGCAGAGTCATCCGCACTCTCCCGCCCGTTTGGGAGCTTTGGTATAATCCCCATGGTCCTGACGGAGTCCCCAGCATCCACATAGGACGTCAGAGAAAATAAGAATTTACTTACCGATAATTCTATTTCTCGTAGTCCGTAGTGGATGCTGGGCGCCCATCCCAAGTGCGGATTGTCTGCAATACTTGTACATAGTTATTGTTACAAAAATCGGGTTATTATTGTTGTGAGCCATCTTTTCAGAGGCTCCGCTGTTATCATGCTGTTAACTGGGTTCAGATCACAGGTTGTACAGTGTGATTGGTGTGGCTGGTATGAGTCTTACCCGGGATTCAAAATCCTTCCTTATTGTTTACGCTCGTCCGGGCACAGTATCCTAACTGAGGCTTGGAGGAGGGTCATAGGGGGAGGAGCCAGTGCACACCACCTGATCCTAAAGCTTTTACTTTTGTGCCCTGTCTCCTGCGGAGCCGCTAATCCCCATGGTCCTGACGGAGTCCCCAGCATCCGCTACGGACTACGAGAAATAGAATTATCGGTAAGTAAATTCTTTTCTCTATCGTCCTAGTGGATGCTGGGGTTCCTGAAAGGACCATGGGGAATAGCGGCTCCGCAGGAGACAGGGCACAAAAGTAAAGCTTTCCGATCAGGTGGTGTGCACTGGCTCCTCCCCCTATGACCCTCCTCCAAGCCAGTTAGATTTTTGTGCCCGGCCGAGAAGGGTGCAATCTAGGTGGCTCTCCTAAAGAGCTGCTTAGAAAAGTTTAGCTTAGGTTTTTTATTTTACAGTGAGTCCTGCTGGCAACAGGATCACTGCAACGAGGGACTTAGGGGAGAAGAAGTGAACTCACCTGCGTGCAGGATGGATTGGCTTCTTGGCTACTGGACATCAGCTCCAGAGGGACGATCACAGGTACAGCCTGGATGGTCACCGGAGCCTTGCCGCCGGCCCCCTTGCAGATGCTGAAGTAAGAAGAGGTCCAGAATCGGCGGCAGAAGACTCCTCAGTCTTCTAAAGGTAGCGCACAGCACTGCAGCTGTGCGCCATTTTCCTCTCAGCACACTTCACACGGCAGTCACTGAGGGTGCAGGGCGCTGGGAGGGGGGCGCCCTGGGAGGCAAATGAATACCTATTTTGGCTAAAAATACCTCACATATAGCCTCCGGAGGCTATATGGAGATATTTAACCCCTGCCAGAATCCGTTAAGAGCGGGAGACGAGGCCGCCGAAAAAGGGGCGGGGCCTATCTCCTCAGCACACAGCGCCATTTTCCCTCACAGAAAGGCTGGAGGGAAGGCTCCCAGGCTCTCCCCTGCACTGCACTACAGAAACAGGGTTAAAACAGAGAGGGGGGGCACTAATTTGGCGTTAGAAATATATAAAAAAGATGCTATAAGGGAAAACACTTATATAAGGTTGTCCCTATATAATTATAGCGTTTTTGGTGTGTGCTGGCAAACTCTCCCTCTGTCTCTCCAAAGGGCTAGTGGGTCCTGTCCTCTATCAGAGCATTCCCTGTGTGTGTGCTGTGTGTCGGTACGTGTGTGTCGACATGTAGGAGGACGATGTTGGTGAGGAGGCGGAGCAATTGCCTGTAATGGTGATGTCACTCTCTAGGGAGTCGACACCGGAATGGATGGCTTATTTAGGGAATTACGTGATAATGTCAACACGCTGCAAGGTCGGTTGACGACATGAGACGGCCGACAAACAATTAGTACCGGTCCAGACGTCTCAAAAACACCGTCAGGGGTTTTAAAACGCCCGTTTACTTTAGTCGGTCGACACAGACACAGACAGGGACACTGAATCCAGTGTCGACGGTGAATAAACAAACGTATTCCTTATTAGGGCCACACGTTAAAGGCAATGAAGGAGGTGTTACATATTTCTGATACTACAAGTACCACAAAAGAGGGTATTATGTGGGATGTGAAAAAACTACCATAGTTTTTCCTGAATCAGATAAATTAAATAAAGTGTGTGATGATGCGTGGGTTCCCCCCGATAGAAAATTATGGGCGGTATACCCTTTCCCGCCAGAAGTTAGGGCGCGTTGGGAAACACCCCTTAGGGTGGATAAGGCGCTCACACGCTTATCAAAACAAGTGGCGGTACCGTCTATAGATAGGGCCGTCCTCAAGGTCCAGCTGACAGGAGGTTGGAAAATATCATAAAAAGTATATACACACATACTGGTGTTATACTGCGACCAGCGATCGCCTCAGCCTGGATGTGCAGAGCTGGGGTGGCTTGGTCGGATTCCCTGACTAAAAATATTGATACCCTTGACAGGGACAGTATTTTATTGACTATAGAGCATTTAAAGGATGCATTTCTATATATGCGAGATGCACAGAGGGATATTTGCACTCTGGCATCAAGAGTAAATGAGATGTCCATAACTGCCAGAAGATGTTATGGACACGACAGTGGTCAGGTGATGCAGATTCCAAACGGCACAAAGGTGTATTGCCGTATAAAGGAAGAGGAGTTATTTGGGGTCGGTCCATCGGACCTGGTGGCCACGGCAACTGCTGGAAAATCCACCGTTTTTACCCTAAGTCACATCTCTGCAGAAAAAGACACCGTCTTTTCAGCCTCAGTCCTTTCGTCCCTATAAGATCATATCTGCCCAGGGATAGAGGAAAGGGAAGAAGACTGCAGCAGGCAGCCCATTCCCAGGAACAGAAGCGTTCCACCGCTTCTGACAAGTTCTCAGCATGGCGCTGAGACCGTACAGGACCCCTGGATCCTACAAGTAGTATCCCAGGGGTACAGATTGGAATGTCGAGAAGTTTCCCCTTCGCAGGCTCCTGAAGTCTGCTTTACCAAGGTCTCCCTCCGACAAGGAGGCAGTATGGGAAAAAATTCACAAGCTGTATTCCCAGCAGGTGATAATTAAATTACCCCTCCTACTACAAGAAAAGGGGTATTATTCCACACTATATTGTGGTACTGAAGCCAGAAGGCTAGGTGAGACTTATTCTAAAAAAATTTTTTTGAACACTTACAAAGGTTCAAATCAAGATGGAGTCGCTCAGAGCAGTGATAACGAACCAGGAAGAAGGGGACTATATAGTGTCCCGGGACATCAGGGATCCTTACCTCTATGTCCCAAATTTGCCCTTCTCACTAAGGGTACCTCAGGTTCGTGGTGCAGAACTGTCACTATCAGTTTCAGACGCTGCCGTTTGGATTGTCCACGGCACCCCGGGTCTTTACCAAGGTAATGGCCGAAATGATGATTCTTCTTAGAAGAAAAGGCGTCTTAATTATCCCTTACTTGGACGATCTCCTGATACGGGCATAGTCCAGGGAACAGTTGGAGGTCGGAGTAGCACTATCTAGGATACTGCTACAACAGCACGGGTGGATTCTAAATATTCCAAAATCGCAGCTGATCCCGACGACACGTCTGCTGTGCCTAGGGATGATTCTGGACACAGTCCAGAAAAAGGTGTTTCTCCCGGAAGAGAAAGCCAGGGAGTTATCCGAGCTAGTCAGGAACCTCCTAAAAACAGTGCATCATTGCACAAGGGTCCTGGTAAAAATGGTGGCTTCCTACGAAGCAATTCCATTCGGCAGATTTCACGCAAGAACTTTTCAGTGGGATCTGCTGGACAAATGGTCCGGATCGCATCTTCAGATGCATCAGCGGATAACCCTATATCCAAGGACAAGGGTGTCTCTCCTGTGGTGGTTATAGAGTGCTCATCTTCTAGAGGGCCGCAGATTCGGCATTCAGGATTGGATGCTGGTGACCACGGAGCCCAGCCCGAGAGGCTGGGGAGCAGTCACACAAGGAAAAAATTTCCAGGGAGTGTGATCAAGTCTGGAGACTTTTCTCCACATAAATATACTGGAGCTAAGGGTAAATTTATAATGCTCTAAGCTTAGCAAGACCTCTGCTTCAAGGTCAGCCGGTATTGATCCAGTGGGAAAAACATCACGGCAGTCGCCCACGTAAACAGACAGGGCGACACAAGAAGCAGGAGGGCAATGGCAAAAACTGCAAGGACTTTTCGCTGGGCGGAAATTCATGTGATAGCACTGTCAGCAGTGTTTCATCCCGGGAATGGAAACTGGGAAGCAGACTTCCTCAGCAGGCACGACCTCCACCCGGGAGAGTGGAAACTTCATCGGGAAGTTTTTTCCACATGATTGTAAACCGTTGGGAAATACCAAAGGTGGACATGATGGCGTCCCGTCTGAACAAAAAACGGGACAGGTATTGCGCCAGGTCAAGAGACCCTCAGGCAATAGCTGTGGACGTTCTGGTAACACCGTGGGTGTACCAGTCAGTGTATGTGTTCCCTCCTCTGCTTCTCATACCTAAGGTGCTGAGAATTATAAGACGTAGAGGAGTAAGAACTATACTCATGGCTCCGGATTGGCCAAGAAGGACTTGGTACCCGGAACTTCAAGAGATGCTTACAGAGGTCTTATGGCCTCTGCCGCTAAGAAGGGACTTGCTTCAGCAAGTACCATGTCTGTTCCAAGACTTACCGCAGCTGCGTTTGTCGGCATGGCGGTGGAAAGCCGGATCCTAAGGGAAAAAGGCATTCCGGAAGAGGTCATTCCTACCCTGGTCAAAGCCAGAAAGGAGGTGACCGCACAACATTATCACCACATGTGGCGAAAATATGTTGCGTGGTGTGAGGCCAGGAAGGCCCCACAAAGAAATTTCAACTCGGTCGTTTCCTGCATTTCCTGCAAACAGGAGTGTCTATGGGCCTCAAATTGGGGTCCATTAAGGTTCAAATTTCGGCCCTGTCGATTTTCTTCCAGAAAGAATTGGCTTCAGTTCCTGAAGTCCAGAAGTTTGTCAAGGGAGTATTGCATATACAACCCCCTTTTGTGCCTCCAGTGGCACTGTGGGATCTCAACGTAGTTCTGGGATTCCTCAAATCACATTGGTTTAAAACCAGTCAAATCTGTGGATTTGAAGCATCTCACATGAAAAGTGACCATGCTCTTGGCCCTGGCCTGGACCAGGCGAGTGTCAAATTGGTGGTTTTTTCTCAAAAAAGCCCATATCTGTTTGTCCTTTCGGACAGGGCAGAGCTGCGGACTCGTCCCCAGTTCTCTCCCTAAGGTGGTGTCAGTGTTTCACCTGAACCAGCTTATTGTGGTGCCTTGCACCTACTAGGGACTTGGAGGACTCCAAGTTGCTAGATGTTGTCAGGGCCCTGAAAATATGTTCCAGGACGGCTGGAGTCAGGAAAACTGACTTGCTGTTATCCTGTATGCACCCAACAAACTGGGTGCTCTTGCTTCTAAGCAGACTATTGCTAGTTGGATGTGTAATACAATTCAGCTTGCACATTCTGTGGCAGGCCTGCCACAGCCAAAATATGTAAATGCCCATTCCACAAGGAAGGTGGGCTCATCTTGGGCGGCTGCCCGAGGGGTCTCGGCTTTACAACTTTGCCGAGCAGCTACTTGGTCAGGGGCAAACACGTTTGCTAAATTCTACAAATTTGATACCCTGGCTAAGGAGGACCTGGAGTTCTCTCATTCGGTGCTGCAGAGTCATCCGCACTCTCCCGCCCGTTTGGGAGCTTTGGTATAATCCCCATGGTCCTTTCAGGAACCCCAGCATCCACTAGGACGATAGAGAAAATAAGAATTTACTTACCGATAATTCTATTTCTCGGAATCCGTAGTGGGTGCTGGGCGCCCATCCCAAGTGCGGATTATCTGCAATACTTGTACATAGTTACAAAAATCGGGTTATTATTGTTGTGAGCCATCTTTTCAGAGGCTCCGCTGTTATCATACTGTTAACTGGGTTTAGATCACAAGTTGTACGGTGTGATTGGTGTGGCTGGTATGAGTCTTACCCGGGATTCAAAATTCCTCCCTTATTGTGTACGCTCGTCCGGGCACAGTACCTAACTGGCTTGGAGGAGGGTCATAGGGGGAGGAGCCAGTGCACACCACCTGATCGGAAAGCTTTACTTTTGTGCCCTGTCTCCTGCGGAGCCGCTATTCCCCATGGTCCTTTCAGGAACCCCAGCATCCACTACGGACTCCGAGAAATAGAATTATCGGTAAGTAAATTCTTATTATTTTCTCTGACGTCCTAAGTGGATGCTGGGGACTCCGTAAGGACCATGGGGAATAGCGGCTCCGCAGGAGTCTGGGCACATCTAAAAGAAAGCTTTAGGACTTTCTGGTGTGCACTAGCTCCTCCCCCCATGACCCTCCTCCAAGCCCCAGTTAGATCTCTGTGCCCGAACGAGAAGGTGCACACTAGGGGCTCTCCTGAGCTTCTTAGTGAAAGTTTTAGTTTAGGTTTATTATTTTCAGTGAGACCTGCTGGCAACAGGCTCACTGCATCGAGGGACTAAGGGGAGAAGAAGCGAACTCAGCTGCGTGCAGAGTGGATTGGGCTTCTTGGCTACTGGACATTAGTTCCAGAGGGACGATCACAGGCCCAGCCTGGATGGGTCCCGGAGCCGCGCCGCCAGCCCCCTTACAGAGCCAGAAGAGCGAAGAGGTCCGGAAAAATCGGCGGCAGAAGACGTTCCTGTCTTCAATAAGGTAGCGCACAGCACCGCAGCTGTGCGCCATTGCTCTCAGCACACTTCACACTCCGGTCACTGAGGGTGCAGGTCGCTGGGGGGGGGCGCCCTGAGACGCAATAAAAACATGATAAAAATACCTTACATGGCAAAAAATACATCACATATAGCTCCTGGGCTATATGGATGCATTTAACCCCTGCCAGAATGTACAGAAAAACGGGAGATAAGGCCGCCGAAAAGGGGGCGGAGCCTATCTCCTCAGCACACTGGCGCCATTTTCCCTCACAGCTCAGTTGGAGGGAAGCTCCCTGGCTCTTCCCTGCAGTCACTACACTACAGAAAGGGTTAAAAAAAGAGAGGGGGGCACTAATTAGGCGCAGTATTAAAACATACAGCAGCTATAAGGGGAAAAACACTTATATAAGGTTATCCCTGTATATATATAGCGCTCTGGTGTGTGCTGGCAAACTCTCCCTCTGTCTCCCCAAAGGGCTAGTGGGGTCCTGTCCTCTATCAGAGCATTCCCTGTGTGTGTGCTGTGTGTCGGTACGTTTGTGTCGACATGTATGAGGAGAAAAATGATGTGGAGACGGAGCAGAGTGTCTGTAACGGTGATGTCACCCCCTAGGGGGTCGACACCTGAGTGGATGTACTGTTGAAAATTACGTGACAGTGTCAGCTCTGTATAAAAAACAGTGGTTGACATGAGACAGCCGGCTACTCATCTTGTGCCTGTCCAGACGTCTCATAGGCCGTCAGGGGCTCAAAAGCGCCCGTTACCTCAGATGGCAGATACAGACGCCGACACGGATACTGACTCCTGTGTCGACGGTGAAGAGACAACCGTGATTTCCAGTAGGGCCACACGTTACATGATTGAGGCAATGGAAAATGTTTTACACATTTCTGATAATACGAGTACCACCAAAAAGGGGTATTATGTTCGGTGAGGGAAAAACTACCTGTAGTTTTCCTGAATCTGAGAAATAAAATGAGGTGTGTGATGATGCGTGGGTTTCCCCCCGATAACAATTGATAATTTCTAAAAAGTTATTGGCAGTATACCCTTTCCCGCCAGAGGTTAGGATGCGTTGGGAAACACCCCCTAGGGGGGATAAGGCGCTCACACGCTTGTAAGAACAAGGGCTCTACCCTCTCCTGAGATGGCCGCCCTTAAGGATCCTGCTGATAGAAAGCAGGAGGGTATCCTAAAATGTATTTACACACATACTGGTGTTATACTGCGACCAGCAATCGCCTCAGCCTGGATGTGCAGTGCTGGGTTGGCGTGGTCGGATTCCCTGACTGGAAATATTGATATCCTAGATAAGGACAGTATATTATTGCCTATAGAGCATTTAAAAGATGCTTTTCTATATATGCATGATGCACAGCGGAATATTTGCCGACTGGCATCAAGTATAAGTGCGTTGTCCAATTCTACCAGTAAAGTGGTCAGGTGATGCGGATTCCAAACGGCATTTGGAAGTATTGCCCTTGAAAGGGGACTTTTGGGGTCGGTCTTTCAGACCTGGTGGCCACGGTAACAGCTGGGAAATCCACGTTTGTACCCCAGGTCGCCTCTCAAAATAAGACGCCGTATTATCAGGCGCAGTCCTTTGTTGGCAAGCGGACAAAAGGTTCCTCTTTTCTGCTCGTGACAGAGGGAGAGGAAAAAGGCTGCAGAGATCAGCCAGTTCCCAGGAACAGAAACCCTTTCCCGCCTCTGCCAAGCCCTCAGTAGGACGCTAGGGCTTTACAAGCTCACGCACGGTGGGGGCCCGTTCTCAATGAATTTCAGTGCGCAGTGGGCTCACTCGCAAGTAGACCCCTGGATCCTTCAGGTAATATCTCAGGGGTACAAATTGGAATTCGAGACGTCTCCCCCTCGCCGTTTCCAAAAGTCGGCTTTACCGACGTCTCCCTCTGACAGGCAGTTTTGGAAGCCATTCACAAGCTGTATTCCCAGCAGGTGATAATCAAGGTACCCCTCCTGCAACAGGGAACGGGGTATTATTCCACACTATTGTGGTACCGAAGCCAGACGGCTCGGTGAGACCGATTCTAAATCTAAAATCTAAAATCTTTGAACACTTACATACAGAGGTTCAAATTCAAGATTGAGTCACTCAGAGCAGTGATTGCGAACCTGGAAGAAGGGGACTACAAGATGTCTCGGGACATCAAGGATGCTTACCTTCATGTCAAAATTTACCCTTCTCACCAAGGGTACCTCAGGTTATAGTACAGAACTGTCACTATCAGTTCAGACGCTGCCGTAGGGATGGTCCACGGCACCCCGGGTCTTTACCAAGGTAATGGCCGAAATAATGATATTCTTTCGAAGTTGGGAATTTTAGTTATTCCTTACTTGGACGATTCCCTGATAAGGGTAAGATCCAGGGAACAGTTGGAGGTCGGTGTAGCACTATCTCAGGTAGTGTTGCGGCAGCACGATTGGATTCTCAATATTCCAAAATCGCAGCTGGTTCCGACGACTTGTCTTCTGTTCCTAGGGATGATCCTGGACACAGTCCAGAAAAAAGGTGTTTCTCCCGGAAGAGAAAGCCAGGGAGTTATCCGAGCTAGTCAGGAACCTCCTAAAACCGAGCCAAGTCTCAGTGCATCAATGCACAAGGGTTCTGGGTAAAAATGGTGGCTTCCTACGAAGCAGTCCCATTCGGTAGATTCCACGCAAGAACTTTCCAGTGGGACCTACTCAACAAATGGTCCGGGTCGCATCTTCGGATGCATCAGCGGATAACCCTGTCACCAAGGACAAGGGTATCCATCCTGTGGTGGTTGCAGAGTGCTCATCTTCTAGAGGGCCGCAGATTCGGCATTCAGGACTGGGTCCTGGTGACCACGGATGCCAGCCTGCGAGGCTGGGAAGCAGTCACACAGGGAAGGAATATCCAGGGCTTATGGTCAAGCCTGGAGACATCACTTCACATAAATATCCTGAAGCTAAGGGTCATTTACAAGGCTCTAAGCTTAGCAAGACCTCTGCTTCAAGGTCAGCCGGTGTTGATCCAGTCGGACAACATCACGGCAGTCACCCACGTAAACAGACAGGGTGGCACAAGAAGCATGAGGGCAATGGCAGAAGCTGCAAGGATTCTTCGCTGGGCGGAAAATCATGTGATAGCACTGTCAGCAGTATTCATTCCGGGAGTGGACAACTGGGAAGCAGATTTCCTCAGCACGACCTCCACCCGGGAGAGTGGGGACTTCACACGGAAGTCTTCCACATGATTGTGAACCATTGGGAAAAACCAAAGGTGGACATGATGGCGTCCCGCCTCAACAAAAAACTGGACAGGTATTGCGCCAGGTCAAGGGACCCTCAGGCAATAGCTGTGGACGCTCTGGTAACACCGTGGGTGTACCAGTCAGTGTATGTGTTCCCTCCTCTTCCTCTCATACCCAAGGTACTGAGAATTATAAGACGGAGAGGAGTAAGAACTATACTCGTGGCTCCGGATTGGCCAAGGAGGACTTGGTACCCGGAACTTCAAGAGATGCTCACAGAGGACCCATGGCCTCTGCCACTAAGAAGGGACTTGCTTCAGCAAGGACCCTGTCTGTTCCGAGACTTACCGCGGCTGCGTTTGACAGCATGGCGGTTGAACGCCGGATCCTAAGGGAAAAAGGCATTCCGGAAGAGGTCATACCTACCCTGGTCAAAGCCAGGAAGGAGGTGACCGCACAACATTATCACCGCATTTGGCGAAAATATGTTGCGTGGTGTGAGGCCAGGAAGGCCCCCACGGAGGAATTTCAACTCGGTCGATTCCTGCATTTCCTGCAAACAGGAGTGTTTATGGGCCTCAAATTGGGGTCCATTAAGGTTCAAATTTCGGCCCTGTCGATTTTCTTCCAGAAAGAATTGGCTTCAGTTCCTGAAGTCCAGACATTCGTCAAGGGAGTACTGCATATACAACCCCCTTTTGTGCCTCCAGTGGCACCGTGGGATCTCAACGTAGTTCTGGGATTCCTCAAATCACATTGGTTTGAACCGCTCAAATCTATGGATTTAAAATATCTCACATGGAAAGTGACCATGCTGTTGGCCCTGGCCTCGGCCAGGCGAGTGTCAGAATTGGCGGCTTTGTCTCACAAAAGCCCATATCTGATTTTCCATTCGGACAGGGCAGAATGGAGGACTCGTCCCCAGTTTCTCCCTAAGGTGGTGTCAGCGTTTCACCTGAACCAACCTATTGTGGTGCCTGCGGCTACTAGGGACTTGGAGGATTCCAAGTTGCTGGACGTAGTCCGGGCCCTGAAACTTTATGTTTCCAGGACGGCTAGAGTCAGAAAAACTCACTCGCTATTTATCCTGCATGCACCCAACAAGCTGGGTGCTCCTGCTTCAAAGCAGACTATTGCTCGCTGGATCTGTAGCACCATTCAGCTTGCACATTCTGCGGCTGGACTGCCGCATCCTAAATCAGTAGAAGCCCATTCCACGAGGAAGGTGGGCTCTTCTTGGGCGGCTGCCCGAGGGGTCTCGGCTTTACAACTTTGCCGAACTGCTACTTGGTCGGGTTCAAACACTTTTGCAAAATTCTACAAGTTTGATACCCTGGCTGAGGAGGACCTTGAGTTGCTCATTCGGTGCTGCAGAGTCATCCGCACTCTCCCGCCCGTTTGGGAGCTTTGGTATTATCCCCATGGTCCTTACGGAGTACCCAGCATCCACTAGGACGTCAGAGAAAATAAGAATTTACTCACCGGTAATTCTATTTCTCGTAGTCCGTAGTGGATGCTGGAAGCCCATCCCAAGTGCGGACTCTCTGCAATACATGTATATAGTTATTGCTTAACTAAAGGGTTATTGTATGAGCCATCTGTTGAGAGAGGCTCAGTTATTGTTCATACTGTTAACTGGGTATAGTTATCACGAGTTGTACGGTGTGATTGGTGTGGCTGGTATGAGTCTTACCCTGGATTCCAAATCCTTTCCTAGTAATGTCAGCTCTTCCGGGCACAGTTTCCCTAACTGAGGTCTGGAGGAGGGGCATAGAGGGAGGAGCCAGTGCACACCAGATATAGTACCTAATCTTTCTTTTAAGAGTGCCCAGTCTCCTGCGGAGCCCGTCTATACCCCATGGTCCTTACGGAGTACCCAGCATCCACTACGGACTACGAGAAATAGAATTACCGGTGAGTAAATTCTTATTTTTAAATGTGTACGTTCTTATTGGTGTTGTTATTTGATGGCGTCATTATTAATGCTTTTTTTAAATGTGTGCGTTCTTATTGGTGTTGTTATTTGATGGCGTCATTATTAATGCTTTCTTCAAATGTGTGCGTCCTTATTGGTGTTATTTGATGGTGCCATTCTTAATGCTATTTTTAAATATGTGCGTTCTTATTGGTGTTATTATTTGACGGCGTCATTATTGCTTTTTTTAAATGTGTGTGTTCTTGTTGGTGTTGTTATTTGATGGCGTCTTTATTAATGCTTTTTTTTAAATGTGTGCGTTCCTATTGGTGTTGTTATTTGATGGCGTCATTATTATTGCTTTTTTTAAATGTGTGAGATCTTATTGGTGTTGTTATTTGATGGCGTCTTTATTAATGCTTTTTTTTAAATGTGTGCGTTCCTATTGGTGTTGTTATTTGATGGCGTCATTATTAATGCTTTTTTTAAATGTGTGCGTTCTTATTGGTGTTGTTATTTGATGGTGTCATTATTAATGCTTTTTTTAAATGTGTGCGTTCTTATTGGTGTTGTTATTTGATGGCGTCATTATTAATGCTTTTTTTAAATGTGTGCGTTCTTATTGGTGTTGTTATTTGATGGCGTCATTATTAATGCTTTTTTTAAATGTGTGCGCTCTTATTGGTGTTCTTATGTGATGGCGTCATCATCAATGCTTTTTTTAAATGTATGTGTCATTGTTGGTGTTGTTATTTGATGGCATCATTCTTAATGCTATTTTTAAATGCGTGCGTTCTTATTGGTGTTTTTATTTGATGGCATCATTCTTTTTTTTATAAAGTAATTTTTATTCAATAGAATGAAAATGAAGTTACAGACATTGCATATCAACGGCACATCACATATAGCAAATAAATCGCATCCTCGTTTATGAGATATATTTACAGCAGTGTAGTATCAGGCTGTGTCCATGAGGAAATGAGCATAAAAAAAAAAAAAAAAAAAACAACAAACAAATACACATTTAAGTAGCACGTTTGATCCTGCAACATCCGCCACTAATATATAAATCCCCATGATATTTTTTGGAATTATCGCCCTTAAACTAACCCAACAAGACAGAGGGTACATAAAAAGAAAAAGAAAAGAAGTAGGAAACAAGAAGAAAGAAACATTGAAAGAAACATATTAAGGAGTAATCATCTAAACCAGGACCTTATCAGTCGTGTATATAACCAGGCGAACCCGCAGAGCTCAGCAATCAACCATCTAAACATACGTCATTAAACAGTAATTCAGTAATTCAGTGGCACAATAGCTTTTCAGTATCCACTATAATTGAGGGACCAGGTGTGAGTGGGGAGATTCCAGCCATGGAGACCAGACTCTTTCAAATGATGGCATCATTCTTAATGCTATTTTTAAATGTGTGCGTCATTATTGATGTTGTTATTTGATGGCGTTATTCTTAAATTAACAGCCATGTGTTGAAACAGCTAAGTTTCAACGCATGGATGCTGGTAGATCATCGGTAAGTAAGTGAACAAAAAGTAGATACCAGGCCCGAAAAGTCTGGCCACCCCTGCTGTAGATCGTCATAATGTTCCTATCAGGAGATGTGTTTAATGGCACGGACACAATCTACTTGTGATGTGAGGGCAGCGGCATGTGACAGCGACAGTGTCATGATGTAAATAAGAGGAAATGGAGGCATCCTGAAAGCCAAATACTGAGAGTTTGATAGTTGAATGGTATAGGATCCCCCAGCAGCACACAATAATTATTTGAAGATGATATTGCACTACCTGAGTAAAATTGTCGTGTCCAACGGTCCTTAATAATATTATTATTATTATTATTACCAGTTATTTTTCCCATACGTCCTAGAGGATGCTGGGGATGCTTCAAGAACCATGGGGTATAGTCGGGATCCGCAGGAGACCTGGGCACACTATAAGACTTTGAATGGGTGTGAACTGGCTCCTCCCTCTATGCCCCTCCTCCAGACTCCAGTTAGATTCTGTGCCCAGCGAGCCTGGATGCACACTGAGGAGCTCTCCTGAGTTTCTCAGAAAAATACTTTATTTAGGTTTTTTATTTTCAGGGAGACCTGCTGGCTACAGGCTCCCTGCTTTGTGGGACTGAGGGGAGAGATGCGGACCTACTTCTTAAGAGTTCAAGGGCTCTGTTTCTTAGGCTACTGGACACCATTAGCTCCAGTGGGTTCGATCACTACGGTACGCCTAGCTGCTTGTTCCCGGAGCCGCGCCGTCACCCCCTCACAAAGCCAGAAGATAGAAGCCGGGTGAGTATGAGAAGATCAGAAGACTTCAGTGACGGCAGAAGACGGCTTGAGGTACCGCGCACTGCAGGGCGCAGGAGGGGGGCCGCAAATACCACTGGCATGCAATTTAACAGTGCCCAGGCACTTGTTAAGGGACCCCCGCCAGTATAAAGAATTTTGAGCCGGACTGATGCGCGCCATGTCGGGGGCGGGGCTTAGCCGCATAGCACTCACCAGCGCCATTTCGCTCTTCACAGAAGGCTGCAGAGACGCTGGCCCTGAACTCCACACTGCTGTGCAAGTAACGGTGCAAAACGGGGGGGGGGGGGGGGGGCACTTGTAATTGGTGAATTATATGGTTGATAAAAGGGCACTTGTAATTGGTGAATTATATGGTTGATAAAAGCGCTAGCAGGTCTGGGCAGTATTGTTACTGACTTCAGAACCGGGATAGGCGCTGGGCGTGAGCTGGCTGAACTCTCTCTGTGTCTTTCTAACAGGCTCTGCTGTGGGTCTGTCCCCTATAGCCCAGTGTGTTTGTGGCTACGTGTGTGTCGACATGTCTGAGGCTGAATGCTCTTCCCAGGAGGAGGCTGGCGTGGGGACTGATAGTTCTGTGAGAGTGACAGTGTCGGCACCGCCGACGGATGATTGGGTCAATATGCTGAGTGTTTTAAATACAAATGTGACTAAGTTGGCTAAGAGGTTTGATAAATCTGAGTCTAAGAACCAGACATGGAGGAAATCCATGGAGGATGCTTTGTCACAGGTCCAGACCCCTTCGGGGTCACAGAAGCGTGCATTTGCCCAAATAGTAGATACAGATACCGACACGGACTCTGATTCCAGTGTCGACTATAGTGATGCCAGATTACATCCAAAACTGGCTAAGATTATTCAGTACATGATTGTGGCGATAAAAGACGTATTACATATTACTGAGGACCCGGCTGTTCCTGATACTACGGTCTGTATGTTTAAAGTAAAGAAACCTGAAGTAATGTTTCCTCCCTCTCATGAACTGAATGCACTTTTTGAAAAAGCTTGGGAAAATCCTGACAAAAAGACATGTTCCCAAAAGAATTCCAATGTCATATCCGTTCCCCTCTGGGGACAGGGAAAGCTGGTAGTCAAACCCCACGGTAGACAAAGCTTTATCGCGTCTATCCAAAAAGGTGGCGCTTCCGTTCCCTGACACGGCTGCCCTAAAGGATCCTTCGGATTGTAAGCAGGAAAATACCCTGAAATCCATTTATGTCACTACAGGGTCGCTTCTCAGGCCTGCCATTGCTGCGGCATGGGTGAGTAGCGCTATTGAAAAGTGGGCAGATAACTTGTCCTCTGAGGTAGATACCCTAGACAGGGATAGTGTGCTTTTGACTTTGGGTCACATCAAGGACGCTGCAGCATATTTAAAAGAAGCTGACATAGTAACCCAAGGGTACAAGTTAGAGTTTCAAGACGTGCCCCCTCACCGATTTTTAAAATCGGCCTTGCCGGCTACTTTTCCAGAAAGGGAGATAGTAAGCGCTGCGATACTAAAGTTGTGTCAAAATCAAGTGATTGTCACGGTACCCCCGTCTCAATCGGGGGAAGGTTTTTATTCGAGCCTGTTCGTGGTCCCGAAGCCGGATGGCTCAGACCGATTCTAAACCTAAAATCCCTCAATTTCTTTCTGAAGAAATTCAAGTTCAAGATGGAGTCTC
This sequence comes from Pseudophryne corroboree, assembly GCF_028390025.1. Taxonomy (NCBI): domain Eukaryota; kingdom Metazoa; phylum Chordata; class Amphibia; order Anura; family Myobatrachidae; genus Pseudophryne; species Pseudophryne corroboree. Next base: position 990,999,214 of record NC_086444.1, read on the forward strand.
TACGAGCAGTGATCTCCAGTCTGGAGGAGGGGGAATTTATGGTGTTGGTCGACATAAAAGATGCCTACTTACATGTCCCCATATATCCTCCACATCAGGCTTACCTGAGATTAGCTGTGCAGGATCGTCATTACCAATTTCAGACGTTGCCGTTTGGTCTGTCCACGGCTCAGAGGATTTTCACTAAAGTAATGGTGGAAATGATGGTTCTCCTGCGCAAGCAGGGAATCACAATTATCCCATACTTGGACGATCTCATCATAAAGGCGAGGTCCAAGGAGCAATTGTTGAAGAATTTTGCTCTTTCACTGACGATTCTGCAACAACACGGTTGGCTCCTAAATTTGCCAAAATCACAATTGGATCCAATGACATGGCTGTCATTCCTGGGTATGATTCTGGATACAGAATTGCTGAGTGTTTTTCTTCCAGTGGAAAAAGCTCTGGAAATACAGAACATGGTAAAACAGATTCTAAAACCGGCAAAGGTGTCAGTTCTTCACTGCACTCGGTTGCTGGGGAAGATGGTGGCGGCCTACGAGGCCATTCCGTATGGCAGGTTCCATGCCAGGGTGTTTCAGTGGAACCTGCTGGACCAGTGGCCCGGGTCTCACCTGGACATGCACCGGAGAATAATTCTATCTCCCAGGACCAGAAATTCCCTTCTGTGGTGGCTGCACAGTTCTCACCTTCTGGAGGGACGCAGGTTCGGGATTCACAATTGGATCCTGGTGACCACGGATGCAAGCCTCCGAGGCTGGGGAGCAGTCACACAGGGAAGAAACTTTCAGGGAAAGTGGTCAAGCCAGGAAGCTTGTCTACACATAAACATTCTGGAATTTAGAGCCATCCACAACGGCGTACTGCAAGCAGAACATCTTCTTCGAGGTCTGCAAGTCTTGATTCAGTCAGACAATGTGACAGCAGTGGCGTACATTAATCGCCAAGGCGGAACAAAGAGCAAAGCGGCGATGGCCGAGGCCACGAAGATTCTTCGCTGGACGGAAAGACATGCCAGCGCTCTGGCAGCGGTCTTCATTCTAGGAGTGGACAACTGGGAAGCAGACTTCCTCAGCAGACACGATCTCCATCCCGGAGAGTGGGGTCTTCATCAAGAGGTCTTTGCAGAAGTGACAAGTCGTTGGGGAGTTCTTCAAGTGGACATGATGGCGTCCCGCCTCAACAAGAAACTTCAGAGATATTGTTCCAGGTCAAGGGACCCTCAGGCGATAGCGGTGGATGCCCTAGTGACACCGTGGGTGTTTCCGTCGGTCTATGTGTTCCCTCCACTTCCACTCATTCCAAAGGTGATAAAAATTATAAGAAGAACAAGGGTGGGGCGTGGCCTGGCTGGCATCGAGGGAGGTCAGGATTGTGGAGAGCTCCTGCCAGCAGCTTTTTAAAAGGGACCCCCTGGCCCAAATCTGAGGGCTTCTGTATAAATACACAGCCCCTAAGCCCTGCTGAACCACCCTGCATCCAGAGGTCGAGGCTGCGGAATCGGGGGGGCCCTGCGCTGCCCCCTGCGGATTGCGGCCTACCTCTGTCCCTGAAGCCGGGGCCTCGATTTTGGGGTGAGGACGGAGGACCGCCGGGCCCGGAGCGGCGGCTACACGGACTTTCCCCTCCACCTAAGCAGCTCTCTGGAGGTCAGACACCCTGCCCAGCAAACCCCCAAAGACCCAGAGAGGACCAGGGAACGGGCGGCCTGCGGGAGACAGTGGCCGGGACACACGGAACGGACGGCCGGCGGCCATCTTGTGGTTGGCACTGACCAAAACCTCTTCACCTGCGCTGCCTCGCCGATCCCCCGGCCACCACAGACGCCTGACACCCGCCCCCCGCCTCACATACCCCCGCTTGACAGCCCCCCCACCCCGCTGACGGTGGATGGCGACCGGGAGAGCTCCGGAGGGACTTGGCCTCATCAACTGGCGGCGGCCATCTTGAGGTTGGCGAAACACCCATCCTGCTTCATAGCTGGAGATAGGCTGCAATAGGAGCTCCCTCTGGTGGTTGCTTCTGGTACTACAGCTGCTACACATTTATCCCTATAATATTGCCTGCCCACAGGTCTCCTCTCTGACAACCGGAGGGGAATCATCAGCATCATTGTATATCATCTTGAAATGACCGATACGGAGGGGCATGGCTTGGCAGCAGACCTGCCTTGGGATCAAATTTTATATTAATCACACTGCTCCCTGACGACCTGGGGTATAGTCTCCTGTATAACAGAGACCTGCAACAGCTGGTGAGGTTTGTGAAACCGACAGGTGTACCCTACAGATATAAGAAGTGAGGCCTGGGGGGCGTGGCCTGGCACAGGAGAAGAGCAGTCGCAGACTGGAGGAGCTCCTGCTTTAAAACATCAAAAATCCCCTCCAGGACCGTCAAAACCCGCTCCTATTCATTACCCCCACTCACTAACGCTCCCCTCAACACCCCGCTCTCATCAGACCCGGACCGCGGAGTCGGGGAGCAACGTGGACGCTCCCGCAGATTGCGGCCCAGTCACAGAGCAAAAACCGGGGCCTCAATTTCGGCGGCTATTGCGCCGGAAGCCTGAGGACTCAGCCGACGCCTGCCTCCCTGTCAGATCTCCCTCAACACCCCGCTCTCACCAGACCCGAACTGCGGAATCGGAGCGGCGGCTGCTGATAGCGAAAATCAAGCCTATTGCAACTCTTATCTATACTTCTGACAACCTCCTCAACATCGGTCAAGAAGATACCCATACCCCCTCAACCTGATCTCTGCTTTAGTGAGATAGATGCCATATTTGATGAGCACCTGCAACGCACTAAATGAAGACCAGCAATAAATAACCACCTAGCACATGAGACCCACTACATCATTTACTACCTAAACACCTAGTGTTTCTAGCCTTAACCTCCCCCTCTGGGCGACCCTGCATGGAAAAATTTTTGATACCTCTATCCGTAATGCCCGCAGGGACTGATCAACAAACCCGAGAGGACACCCCGGAAATAGACTCATCGGACTCTGATCACTCTACTACACGCTCACTTTCCAGAAGCTCCCGCAAATCTAAACCGCCTGCCAAACAACCCAAGATGAAGCACAAAGACCTACTGGCGGTACTAGGCCCTCTCCTCGACGAAAAACTAGCGGGCATGAAGGAAGCTATCGAATCATCATCAACTCTATTAACCCAACACTCCACTCGCCTGGATGAGGCAGAGCAAAGGATCTCGGCCCTAGAGGATGATCTGACTGAAGCTCAAAGATCCTTACAGGCGAAACAACTCGAAGTCGCGGATCTCTCAGATAAGCTCGATGACTTGGAAAATCGTAGCAGAAGAAATAACCTACGAGTCATCGGTATCCCCGAATCCGTAAAAGGCCACGAGCTCTTAGATCTCCTCTCGCTAGCCATCCCAGAACAACTGTCCATGAACCTCAAGGGATCCCCCCTGATCATTGAAAGAGCACACAGATTAGGCCCGGAACGGAAAAACACATCAGGCCGCCCACGTCCGGTCATCATGAGGATCTTAAATTACGCAGATAAAACGAGACTCCTAGACCAATACCGAAAAACAGCCAATCTGACGATCAACGGAGAACGCCTTCTCATCTTTCAGGACTTCTCAGCTGCAGTGGCGGCGAAACGCAAAGAGTTTGCCCCCATATGCAGACACCTCTTTGAGGCAAAGATCAAATTCGCACTACTATACCCAGCGCGCCTCAGAGTCTTTGAAGACGGACGTCCGAAGTTCTTTGAAGATCCAGACGAAGCTAGGCTACACTTCGCCCTTCCTTCCACTTGATCACCATGTGACTCTTTTTGATTATGGCTAAACACTATCCGAACCTTCTTTTCGGGTCTCAAATGCAGAATATAAGGAGTGCGAATATCCCGCACTCATGTATATTCTCTGTTGTTTAGGTTTCCATAGTTGGAAACTACTTATGTTATTATTTTTATGTTTTGTCAGTTGTGCCTGCCTAAGTCGGAGCCCCCTCCCCCCACTGGGAAACTCCCCCCCCCCGTTCGCTGGGTCGGGGTGGGACCCCATCTTATCCTTCCAACCTTTCTAATGATATTTTTCCCGATGGGAGTGGGATAATATGCCCTCCGACTCCCACTCACAAACTCCCATAGACGTAGATCCAGTGGCCACATTACTCCACATGGTATCTTGGAACGTAGAGGGCCTTAATCACCCGGTCAAACGGAAAAAAGTGCTGGCTCATTTGAAACGTTTGTCTCCCCAGATTGTATTTTTACAAGAGACACACTGGTTGGATGATCCTAGACACACCCTCCGTGCCCCGTGGATAGGGAGTTGCATATCTTCTCCCTATCACACGAAATCTAGGGGTGTGGCGATTTTAATCCATGCCAACCTACAACACTCAATCCTCAGAAAACAGCTTGACCCAGAGGGCAGATTTTTATTATTAGATATAAACATACAAAACACGACATACACTCTCCTTAACGTATATGCACCAAATACCTCACCAGATTCTTTTTTTGCAGATCTGCTATCAACCCTTATAACCTGGGGAGGCCAAAACTTGATAGTTGGCGGAGATTTTAACACGGTCGTCGACCCATCCATGGACAGATCCAGGGTAAGTGCTACTACCTCTACTCCCCACACCCACTTGCTCTCCTCCTTCTGTACCCAACTAAACCTCCTAGACCCGTGGAGAATACTCCACCCCACCCAAAAAGACTATTCCTTTTATTCCCACCCCCATTCATCCCACTCCAGAATCGACTACATCTTTACCGGCACCAATCTCCTACCCAAAATCACCTATACATCTATCGAGAATATTATCATCTCGGACCATGCCCCTATATCTCTCCATCTCCAACTAGGATTACCACAACGCACCGCCTTGAGATGGCGATTTCCAGCCTACCTCCGCCAGTCTACTGATTTTATGCTTCACCTCAAACAGTCCTGGCATAACTACACCTCAGACAATAGCGATCAACAATTAGATTCACCAATCTTTTGGGGGGCGGCAAAGGCCGTCCTTAGGGGACACATTATGTCCTATACACACGCCAAACGGAAAATTTTTTCCTCCCAACTACACGCCCTGAGCTCCACTCTCACCTCAACATACCGCAGCTACACACAACACGACACCCCCGCCCACAAAGAGGCGTACCTCTCAGCCAAGCTTGTATATGATACATTTCTCACGGAACGGGCTCAGCTTTCCTATGACTATCAGCGGAATAGACTCCACAGATGGGGTAACAAATCAGGCAAATTATTAGCAAATTTAATCAAAGGACCCAAATCTCGTAACTGGGTCAACGCGATCATGCATGCGGACAAACTGACCACCACTCCTGACCTCATTTGTTCAGAATTTAGAAATTTCTACCAATCTTTATATACTAAAGGCCCTGATGATCCTGCTGCCAACCAATCATTTTTGAAGGAAGCAGACCTCCCCATTTTGACCCAAGAGGAGAGGGACTCCCTAGATAAACCGATAACAGTGGAGGAGGTGGTGGAGGTCATCAAGACCCTACCAAACAACAAAAGCCCCGGCCCAGATGGATACGGAGCGGAATTTTACAAAATATTAAGAGACGAACTCGCCCCTACCCTCACATCACTCTATAACCATATTCTCACCTCTAAACAGATCCCCATTAGGTTTAACGAAGCCACAATTATTGTCATACCAAAACCAGGCAAAGACCCCTCCCTGCCTGGGTCCTACAGACCGATCTCACTCCTTAATCAAGACTTTAAGGTCCTCACCAAACTGATGGCCAATCGACTACAGCTATGCCTTTCCCGTATTATATCGCCAGCGCAGATGGGATTTCTTAAACATAGACAATCAGTGCGAGGCATCAGAGTGGCGCTGGCAGCCATTACTCACTCCCACACCAATAATATCACAGACAACATCCTAATCAACCTGGACGCTGAAAAAGCTTTCGACAAGATTGCCTGGCCTCACTTAACAAGAGTTCTACTCTACCAGCGATTTGGCGAGACGTTTCGGGGACTGGTTGACTCTCTCTACATTAATCCATCTGCGCAGGTGATAGTTAACAATACCCCCTCCCCACCCTTTCTCCTAGAGAGAGGAACTAGACAGGGTTGCCCCCTTTCCCCCCTCCTCTTCAACATCGCCCTAGAACCCCTTATACGATATATCACCAACTTACCCACCTTTCGTGGTATAAAAATTGGCAACAGGGAAATTAAACTTATGGCGTTTGCAGACGACATCCTTATACTTACCTCCAACCCACGACAGTCGATAACAGCACTACAAGAAGCTATTGACCGCTTTTCCTCTTTTGCAGGCTTCACCGTCAATTTCGACAAGTCGGAAGCATTGGCCATATTTCCCCAGATTACTAAAGGCTGGGATACCCCCTTCCCATTCCGATGGGCTAGCACCCACATTACATATCTAGGCATCATACTACCCGCTGACCCCACCCGTCTATACACCGACAACATCCACCCAATTCTCATTAAGATCCAGACAGAACTCACGCTATGGCAAACACTACCCTTAAATCTCTTGGGGCGCTGTAATCTAGTCAAGATGGTTAGTTTCCCCAGACTGCTCTACGTTCTGCAGATGTTGCCCATCATACTCTCAAAAGTTGATGTATCTCATCTCAATTCCTCGATCTCGAAATTTATCTGGGCCAATAAACGACCCAGGATAAGTCTTTTTAAGTTAACCCAAACAATACAAAATGGAGGGGTGAATCTGCCGAGCGTGGAGCAATACAACCATGCTTGTCTCCTCCGATTCGCCATGGACTGGATCCACGGAACGTCTACTTTTACCGACTCATTAGTCGACTCCCAATTCTGTGCCCCCCTATCCCTCAGCTACATCCTCCATGCAAACAAATCGGAAATATCTAACCTTCATTTGGATAACCCTCTATTAACCTCTACTATTGTAGCGTGGAGACTCTCCCGCAGATCTCTTAAGCTACACCACACCTACTCACTCTTTCTCCCTTTGGTAGGAAATACACAATTCCAAAATGGTCAGGCCCACACCCCCTTTACCAATTGGCACGCCTCAGGTATCACATGTATAGGAAACCTCCTCGACTCCAACAAAAGAATACTCACCTTCACGGAGGTGTCAACCAAATATGGAGTTAGCCCCCGCCATCGCTTTTATTTCTACCAAATATCACACTACATACGATCGACCCTCTCACATCTTACTGCCACAGACCTGGTTAACTCTCTGGACGCACTTCTGCGCTCAGGGACTTGCTCCATCTCAGCAATATATACCCGCATACGCACGGAACACATACCTACTACAGACCTCACACAAATACAAACATGGTCCACCCAAATCCCGTCAATGTCCCCGGAGAACATAGTGGATAGCTTTGCGAGCTCCCTCAAACTTATCCCTGCCAGCCTCTATCAAGAAATGGCATACAAAATACTACACAGAGCCTACATATCACCAAGGAGGGGCCATTTGATGGGCTTGTCCGACTCGGCTAAATGCTTAAAATGCTCTTCATTAATAGCAGATCTTATGCACTGCTTCTGGCACTGCAGCCACATCCAAAAATTTTGGACAGAACTACACACCTACGGAACTGCCGAGTTGGGCTTGCGCTTCCGATGTACTGCCTCTTGGGCGCTATTCGGGTATGTCCGTGACCAAAACGATATTCCCTCTCGAGACACGAAACTAATTATGATCCTCTCAGCGGTAGGCAGGAAGGCCATATTACAACAATGGATATCCAATACCCCCCCCACACTACCTCTAGCTACCGCCAGACTACTATTCCTATTCACAATGGACTGGCTGGAGACTTCCCTTAACAAAGAAATATTAACCCCCACCTTGTTTCACTGCTGGCGACGATTTATCAACACACTACCTATTCCGACAAAAACAGCCATTAAACAAAGCTTTCACTGCACCACCTGGTACGGGCTCCAAATTCTAGCAGATGACCCCCCCATCGCTCTTCCATAACTACACCCTAGCCCCCTCTCCGCTTCCCTACCTTCTACTCTTCTCTTGTTTTCTTGCTTTCTATTCCCTCTCATCGTCTCAACTCTGATTGCCCGCACCTGACCCTTAAGTTCTTACATCTACCTCCTCCTACTCCCTAACACTGGATATCTATCGTCTATCTCTTCTTATCACACTGTTGATGTCTCCGTGGATGGGTCGGCGGCCCCCGGGTTCTGGCAGGTACGATTAATAATGTTAATAATGTTGTTAATACTGTTAATGTTTTTATTGTTTTAGGATTTAGCGATCCCCAAAGGGGGAGACGCATTAATATGCTTTACTGCTAGGCAAAGAATCTGCTAATTAGCAGGAACACATTAACTGTTCCATCATATTTTATGTTTACTAACTTTGCTATTTGGTTACACAATACTATGATATAACATATATCTAAATGTATCGATGTAAAAAGTGAAAATGTGAGGTTCTCTGTTCTAGGCTTTGGATTCTATTTTCTCTTTCTTTTCACACACAACTGTCCCGGGTGGCTAATGTGGCCCCAGGTACAGTTGAATTATATGTCATTATATGTCATCATCTGTTATGATTCAACATGCCTTTTTGACCTCAATAAAAATATTTTGGAAAAAAAAAGAAGAACAAGGGTTCAGGCGATCCTGATTGTTCCAGATTGTCAAAAAAGGGCCTGGTATCCAGATCTTCAGGAGTTACTCATAGAAGATCCCTGGCCTCTTCGTCTTCGGGAGGACCTGTTACAACAGGGGCCGTGCGTGTATCAGAATTTACCGCGGCTGCATTTGACGGCATGGAGGTTGAGCGCCAGATCCTAGCCCGAAAGGGTATTCCCAGTGAAGTCATACCTACACTTCTTCAGGCTAGAAAAGAAGTAACGGCAAAGCATGACCACCGTATTTGGAGAAAATATGTCTCTTGGTGTGAATCCAAGAAGGCTCCTACGGAGGAATTTCACCTGGGGCGTTTGCTCCATTTCCTACGAGCAGGTGTGGATGCGGGCCTAAAGTTAGTCTCTATTAAAGCACAGATTTCGGCCTTGTCAATCTTTTTTTCAAAGGGAATTGGCCTCTCTTCCAGAGGTTCAGACCTTCGTAAAAGGTGTGCTGCACATTTAACCTCCATTTGTGCCCCCAGTGGCACCATGGGACCTTAATGTGGTGTTGCAATTCTTTCAATCATTTTGGTTTGAACCTTTGGCAAGGTTGAGTTAAAATTCCTTACTTGGAAAGTGGTCATGTTGTTGGCCTTGGCGTCTGCAAGGCGAGTTGGCGGCTTTGTCTCACAAAAGCCCCTACTTGATTTTCCATGCTGATAGAGTGGAGTTGAGAACTCGTCAGCAATTTCTGCCAAAAGTGGTTTCATCATTTCATGTTAACCAGCCAATTGTGTTGCCAGTGGCTACTGACGCCCTGGCGGAGTCAAAGTCTCTCGATGTGGTTAGAGCTTTGAAGATCTATGTCGCCAGAACGGCACAGATTAGGAAAACAGAGACTCTGTTGTCCTGTGGGCTCCCAACAAGATTGGGGCTCCTGCTTCTAAGCAGACTATTGCGCGCTGGATTTGTAATACGATTCAGCAGGCTCATTCTACGGCAGGATTGCCGTTACTGAAATCGGTGAAAGCCCATTCTACCAGAAAGGTGGGCTCATCCTGGACGGCTGCCCGGGGAGTCTCGGCGTTACAACTTTGCCGAGCTGCTACTTGGTCGGGTTCAAACACTTTTGCGAAGTTTTACAAGTTTGATACTCTGGCGGAGGAGGACCTCTTGTTTGGTCAATCGGTGCTGCAGAGTCATCCGCACTCTCCCGCCCGTTCTAGAGCTTTGGTATAAACCCCATGGTTCTTGAAGCATCCCCATCATCCTCTAGGACGTATGAGAAAATAGGATTTTAATACCTACCAGTAAATCCTTTTCTCTTAGTCCGTAGAGGATGCTGGGCGCCCGTCCCAGTGCGGGCTGTTTCTGCAGTTTGGTAATAGTTACGCTAATGTTGCGTTGAGTTCAGTCTATCTGTGACTGTTGTTGGTCATGCCGTTGCATGCGTTGTTGTTGAATGCCATGTTGTACGGCATGTTAGTGGTGTGAGCTGGTATGTATCTCACTTTAGTTTACAATAATTAATTAAATCTTTTTCCTTGAAATGTCCGTCTCCCTGGGCACAGTATAACTGGAGTCTGGAGGAGGGGTTTAGAGGGAGGAGCCAGTTCACACCCATTCAAAGTCTTATAGTGTGCCCATGTCTCCTGCGGATCCCGTCTATACTCCATGGTTCTTGAAGCATCCCCAGCATCCTCTACGGACTAATAGAAAAGGATTTACCGGTAGGTATTAAAATCCTATTATATAGTGCACACATATTCCGCAGCGCTTTACAGAGAGAATATTTGGCCATTCACTTCAGTCCCTGCCCCAGTGGAGCTTACAATCTATACAGGTTGAGTATCCCATATCCAAATATCCGAAATACGGAATATTCCGAAATACGGACTTTTTTGAGCGAGAGTGAGATAGTGAAACTTTTGTTTTTTGATGGCTCAATGTACACAAACTTTGTTTAATACACACAGTTATTAAAAATATTGTATTGAATGACCTTCAGACTGTGTATATGAAACATAAATTAATTGTGTGAATGTAGACACACTTTGTTTAATGCACAAAGTTATAAAAAATATTGGCTAAAATTACCTTCAGGCTGTGTGTATAAGGTGCATATAAAACAAATGCATTCTGTGCTTAGATTTAGGTCCCATCACCATGATATCTCATTATGGTATGCAATTATTCCAAAATACGGAAAAATCCGATATCCAAAATACCTCTGGTCCCAAGCATTTTGGATAAGGGATACTCAACCTGTATTCCCTACCACATGTACACGCATTCACGCTAGGGTTATATTTGTTAGAAGCCAATTAACCTACCAGTATATTTTTGGATTGTGGGAGGAAACTGGAGTACCTGGAGGAAACCCACGCAAGTATGGAGAGAATATACAAACCCCACACAGTTAGGGCCATGGTGGGAAACAAACCCATGACCTCAGTGCTGTGAGGCAGTAATGCTAACCATTACACCATCCGTACTGCCCCATGTACTAACATCCATGCATCCAGCTTGTTATTAACTATTATTTGTGTTTTGTTTCAGAATAAAATGAGTATTTTGCCAGCTATGCCAAGACAAGTCCTTCAGGGGTTTCCCAGCCATGTGCAGCCAAAGTCAGTTCCTCAGTCTCCCAAAAAGCCTGATGAAGTGAGGCACCGGTATGTTCCTTTAGTCACCTATTCAGTTTTTGCCAAAGTATCTTTATGCTTTTGATTTTGCACATTCAACTATTTCTGTTACAGAAAAAATATTTTTCCATGAAATGTAGTGGGTTTTACGTATACAGAATGTCTAAAAAAATAAGTTTATAATAAATACTGACTTTGATTTAATTTGATTCAAGTTCAGTTCTGCTCCCTAAACACTCGGTCACACGTAATATACAAGTATATATCAAATTAATCAGTATTGTCTCCTTGTGCCTCCTAGTCGCATTGCATTGGGACTAGGATGCACTTTTGGCAAAAAGAGGCATGCAACATTGGCAGAGTCGGACGGGACGTGACAGCTCACTCATGGCAGTCATCTCTCACTTCATGGCGTATTGAGGCTAGATGTATGAGGACGCATTTGTAAACTGTTGTAATGAACTTATTGTTGTACTCCCGAAGCAAGTGGCAGGGTCAGTTTTGCTTTTTAGACTACTATAAAGCTGCTGCCTCTGCCTTCTGCCCCATGCTGGGGCTGCTGGCATTAGAATACAACTGAGAGCAGGAAATGTACAGTAGCATACAGATTAATAAATGTGTAATTATGTCTCTACAACAAATATCGGGCAAGATTGTTTATATTATGTGGTTGCCATCGTCAGACAAATCTCAAATCCATTCCCCTGCATCCCCTATGTAATCATTATGAACTTTCCTGTGCTTTTAGCAATGTAACATGCTAAATCTACAACTTATTATCCCAGCCATATGGTGTTACTCTGTTACTTTATTTTGTTTCACCTTAGTGTTACATTATCCTGTATATTAGTGATGAGAAGGGATGGACTGGTGGTCGAAATCGGCCCTGTCATGGGCACGCGTGTTGCGAATGGGGGGTGCGCGGACACTACCGACAAGGGCGTGCCGCGAGTCATGGGGGCGTACACGGCAGATGTGGCATGCCCCTATTTCTCTAACGTCCTAGTGGATGCTGGAGACTCCGTCAGGACCATGGGGTATAGCGGCTCCGCAGGAGACAGGGCACAAAAGTAAAAGCTTTAGGATCAGGTGGTGTGCACTGGCTCCTCCCCCTATGACCCTCCTCCAAGCCTCAGTTAGATTTTTGTGCCCGGCCGAGAAGGGTGCAATCTAGGTGGCTCTCCTAAAGAGCTGCTTAGAGTAAAAGTTTTGTTAGGTTTTTTATTTTCAGTGAGTCCTGCTGGCAAGGGCTCACTCGCAAGTGGACCCCTGGATCCTACAAGTAGTATCCCAGGGGTACAGATTGGAAATTCGAGACGTCTCCCCCTCGCAGGTTCCTGAAGTCTGCTTTACCAACGTCTCCCTCCGACAGGGAGGCAGTAGTGGAAACAATTCACAAGCTGTATTCCCAGCAGGTGATAATCAAAGTACCCCTCCTACAACAAGGAAAGGGGTATTATTCCACACTATATTGTGGTACTGAAGCCAGACGGCTCGGTGAGACCTATTCTAAATCTGAAATAGTTGAACACTTACATACAAAGGTTCAAATCAAGATGGAGTCACTCAGAGCAGTGATAGCGAACCAGGAAGAAGGGGACTATATGGTGTCCCGGGACATCAGGGATGCTTACCTCCATGTCCCAATTTGCCCTTCTCACCAAGGGTACCTCAGGTTCGTGGTACAGAACTGTCACTATCAGTTTCAGACGCTGCCGGTTGGATTGTCCACGGCACCCCGGGTCCTTACCAAGGTAATGGCCAAAATGATGATTCTTCTTCAAAGAAAATGGACGATCTCCTGATAGGGGCAAGGTCCAGAGAACAGTTGGAGGTCGGAGTAGCACTATCTCAAGTAGTTCTACAACAGCACGGGTGGATTCTAAATATTCCAAAACCGCCGCTGTTTCCGACGACACGTCTGCTGTTCCTAGGGATGATTCTGGACACAGTCCAGAAAAAGGTGTTTCTCCCGGAGAAGAAAGCCAGGGAGTTATCCGAGCTAGTCAGGAACCTCCTAAAACCAGGAAAAGTGTCAGTGCATCATTGCACAAGGGTCCTGGGAAAAATGGTGGCTTCTTACGAAGCGATTCCATTCGGTAGATTTCACGCAAGAACTTTTCAGTGGGATCTGCTGGAAAAATGGTCCGGATCGCATCTTCAGATGCATCAGCGGATAACCCTGTCTCCAAGGACAAGGGTGTTTCTTCTGCGGTAGCTGCAGAGTGCTCATCTACTAAAGGGCCGCAGATTCGGCATTCAGGACTGGGTCCTGGTGACCACGGATGCCAGCCTGAGAGGCTGGGGAGCAGTCACACAGGGAAAAAATTTCCAGGGAGTGTGATCAAGTCTGGAGACTTCTCTCCACATAAATATACTGGAGCTAAGGGCAATTTACAATGTTCTAAGCTTAGCAAGACCTCTGCTTCAAGGTCAGCCGGTATTGATCCAGTGGGACAACATCACGGCAGTCGCCCACGTAAACAGACAGGGCGGCACAAGAAGCAGGAGGGCAATGGCAGAAACTGCAAGGATTCTTCGCTGGGCGAAAAATCATGTGATAGCACTGTCAGCAGTGTTCATTCCGGGAGTGGACAACTGGGAAGCAGACTTCCTCAGCAGGCACGACCTCCACCCGGGAGAGTGGGGACTTCATCGGGAAGTATTCCACATGATTGTGAACCGTTGGGAAAGACCAAAGGTGGACATGATGGCGTCCCGCCTGAACAAAAAACTGGACAGGTATTGCGCCAGGTCAAGAGACCCTCAAGCAATATCTGTGGACGTTCTGGTAACACCGTGGGTGTACCAGTCGGTGTATGTGTTCCCTCCTCTGCTTCTCATAACCAAGGTACTGAGAATTATAAGACGTAGAGGAGTAAGAACTATACTCGTGGCTCCGGATTGGCCAAGAAGGACGTGGCACCCGGAACTTCAAGAAATGCTCACAGAGGACTCATGGCCTCTGCCGCTAAGAAGGGACTTGCTTCAGCAAGTACCAGGTCTGTTCCAAGACTTACCGCGGCTGCGTTTGACGGCATGGCGGTGGAACGCCAGATCCTAAGGGAAAAAGGCATTCCGGAAGAGGTCATTCCTACCCTGGTCAAAACCAGGAAGGAGGTGACCGCAAAACATTATCACCACATGTGGCGAAAATATGTTGCGTGGTGTGAGGCCAGGAAGGCCCCACGAAGAAATTTCAACTCGGTCGATTCCTGCATTTCCTGCAAACAGGAGTGTCTATGGGCCTCAAATTGGGGTCCATTAAGGTTCAAATTTCGGCCCTGTCAATTTTCTTCCAGAAAGAATTGGCTTCAGTTCCTGAAGTCCAGAAGTTTGTCAAGGGAGTATTGCATATACAACCCCCTTTTTGTGCCTCCAGTGGCACTGTGGGATCTCAACGTAGTTCTGGGATTCCTCAAATCACATTTTAAACCGCTCAAATCTGTGGATTTGAAATATCTCACATGAAAAGTGACCATGCTGTTGGCCCTGGCCTCGGCCAGGCGAGTGTCAGAATTGGCGGCTTTGTCTCACAAAAGCCATATCTGATTGTCCATTCGGACAGGGCAGAGCTGCGGACTCGTCCCCAGTTTCTTCCTAAGGTGGTGTCAGCGTTTCACCTGAACCAGCTTATTGTGGTACCTGCGGCTACTAGGGACTTGGAGGACTCCAAGTTGCTAGATGTTGTCAGGGCCCTGAAAATATAGGTTTCCAGGACGGCTGGAGTCAGGAAAACTGACTCGCTGTTATCCTGTATGCACCCAACAAACTGGGTGCTCTTGCTTCTAAGCAGACGATTGCTCGTTGGATTTGTAGCACATTTCAACTTGCACATTCTGTGGCAGGCCTGCCACAGCCTAAATCTGTCAAGGCCCATTCCACAAGGAAGGTGGGCTCATCCTGGGCGGCTGCCCGAGGGGTCTCGGCATTACAACTCTGCCGAGCAGCTACGTGGTCGGGGGAGAACACGTTTGTAAAATTCTACAAATTTGATACCCTGGCTGAGGAGGACCTGGAGTTCTCTCATTCGGTGCTGCAGAGTCATCCGCACTCTCCCGCCCGTTTGGGAGCTTTGGTATAATCCCCATGGTCCTGACGGAGTCCCCAGCATCCACTAGGACGTTAGAGAAAATAAGATTTTACTTACCGATAAATCTATTTCTCGTAGTCCGTAGTGGATGCTGGGCGCCCATCCCAAGTGCGGATTGTCTGCAATACTTGTACATAGTTATTGTTACAAAAATCGGGTTATTATTGTTGTGAGCCATCTTTTCAGAGGCTCCGCTGTTATCATGCTGTTAACTGGGTTCAGATCACAGGTTGTACAGTGTGATTGGTGTGGCTGGTATGAGTCTTACCCGGGATTCAAGATCCTTCCTTATTGTGTACGCTCGTCCGGGCACAGTATCCTAACTGAGGCTTGGAGGAGGGTCATAGGGGGAGGAGCCAGTGCACACCACCTGATCCTAAAGCTTTTACTTTTGTGCCCTGTCTCCTGCGGAGCCGCTATTCCCCATGGTCCTGACGGAGTCCCCAGCATCCACTACGGACTAAGAGAAATAGATTTATCGGTAAGTAAAATCTTATTTTCCATGGAGACAGGTGGGGGCGCGCAACACGGCAAACCGGGGGTGGGAGAGCGGCCAGACTAGAGAGCTGTAGTCTGCGCACAACCTTCCCTACTCTCTGTGTGACAGGACCAGCCTACCGGCCCATCGGCTCTTGTGGCATTTGGCAGAAGTGCCAGATGGGCAGTCCGGCCCTGGTGATGAGACAAAATCAACAGTTCCTTTTTCTCCTTAATCTAACCAACCCCAAAAGACATCATGCTGATCATTTTACTCAGCCATTCTTTACATTTTTTTATCTAGATCATAAGTAGTCTTCACTTTGTTACTTTTTCGCCTCACAGCACTTTTAAACCGATTTATTCATTAACTAAGGAAGAGTCGTATTCCAATGTTCAGTTTGCCCTGATTTTCTCCCCCCCAACTTCACAAATGTCTCAGTTCTATTTTAATTTCAACATTTTCTTTGCTACAGTATTTCTTCAATGAACACAGCTTAAAGTAATGCCATACTACTAATTGTGTCTGTACCCTGTTCTTCGAGTACAATTTGTCTCAACACCATTCATTATCTATCAGTGGCATTACCATATTTTCTCTTATGTCCTAGAGGATGCTGGGGTCCACATTAGTATCATGGGGTATAGACGGGTCCCTTGGAAGCCATGAGCACTTTAAGAGTTTAATAGTGTGGGCTGGCTCCACCCTCTATGCTCCTCCTACCAGACTCAGTTTAGAAAATGTGCCCGGAGGAGCCGGTCACAGCTAGGGGAGATCCTAGAGCTTTTCTGGTTTTATTATTTTATTTAAGATGTTAGGCACAGGGAGGCTGCTGATCTTCTGGAGTTACTGCTGGAAGATCCGAGGCCTCTTCCTCTTCGAGAGGACCTTCTGCAACAGGGGCCGTTCGCTTATCAGGACTTACCACAGCTACGTTTGACGGCATGGAGGTTGAACGCCAGATCTTAGCTCGGAAAGGCATGCTGATGAAAGTTGTTCCTACCCTACAGGCTAGGAAAGGAGTAACGTCTAAATATTACCATCGCATTTGGAAAAAGTATGTGTCTTGGTGTGAATCCAAGAAGTTTTCTACAGTGGAGTTTCAACTTGGGTGGTTTCTCCTCTTCCTGCAAGCAGGTGTGGATGTGGGCCTACGTCCGGGCTCCATAAAAGTCCAGATTTCGGCCTTGTCCATTATCTTCCAGAAACAATTGGCTACCCTCCCTGAGGTTCAGACTTTCTTGAAAGGGGTGTTGCACATCCAGCTTCCTTTTCTGCCTCCTACGGCACCTTGGGATCTTAACGTGGTGTTGCAGTTCCTGCAATCGGATTGGTTTGAGCCTCTACAGGAGGTTGAGGTAAAGTTTCTCACTTTGAAAGTGGTCACACTGTTGGCATTAGCTTCGGCTAGGCATGGGTCTGAACTGGGGGCATTGTCCTGCAAGAGCCCCTACTTGATTTTTCATGAAGATAGAGCTGGGCTCAGGACGTGTCAGCAGTTTCTTCCATAGGTTGTGTTGGCTTTTCATATCAACCAACCTATTGTGGTGCCAGTGGCGACTGACTCCTCAATTACCTCAAAGTCCTTGGATGTTGTGAGGGCTTTGAAGATTTATGTGAAGAGGACTTCACGTCACAGGAAGTCGATTTCTCTTTTTGTCCTTTATGATCCCAACAAGATTGTGTGTCCTGCTTCTAAGCAGACGATTTCTTGCTAGATCAGGTTCACTATCCAGCATGCTTATTCTACGGCAAGCTTGTCCAAAATCTGTTAAGGCCCACTCTACTCGTAAAGTGGGTTCTTCCTGGGCGGCTGCCCGGGGTGTCTCGGCTTTACAACTTTCCCGAGCAGCAACTTGGTCAGGGTCGAACACGTTTGCTAAGTTCTACAAGTTTGATACTTTGGCCTCTGAGGACCTAAAGTTTGGTCAATCTGTTCTGCAGGAGCCTCCACGCTCTCCCTCCCGTACTGGGAGCTTTGGTACATCCCCATGGTACTAATGTGGACCCCAGCATCCTCTAGGATGTAAGAGAAAATAGGATTCTAATTACCTACCAGTAAATCTTTTTCTCATAGTTCATAGAGGATGCTGGGCGCCCACCTAGCGCTTCGCTCTCCTGCAGTTGTTACTTGGTTCAGTACTACCTTGTTACTTGGTTAAGTGCTGCATTGTTACTTGGTTAAGTACTGTTGTTCAGCTGTTGCTGAATTGTTCAAGATAGTTAGCTTGGTTTGCCTTGTTATGTGTGAGCTGTGTATTTCCTTCTCTCGAAGTATGTCCATCTCCTCGGGCACAATTTCTAGACTGAGTCTGGTAGGAGGGGCATAGAGGGAGGAGCCAGCCCACACTATTAAACTCTTAAAGTGCCCATGGCTCCCAAGGGACCCGTCTATACCCCATGGTACTAATGTGGACTCCAGCATCCTCTACGGACTACGAGAAAAGGATTTACCGGTAGGTAATTAAAATCCTATTTTCTCACGTTCATAGCTACAAAAATCGCAGCAGTAACATTGTATGATTATGATTCATGACCATAGTATTACGCTTATTATTCAACACTCCAATTTTCTGCAGCGGGGTACACTGTGTTCCACAGGGAATACATTGGGGTGTAGAGATGGATCTTGATCCAGAGGCACCAACAGTCTAAAGCTTTAGACTGTCCCAGGATGCATTGCGGGGCCTCCTCTATAACCCCGCCTCCAGGCACTGTGAGCTCAGTTTTAGAGTTGGTGCCTGCATGAAGCAGGTCACTTAAAAGGGGGGTTGCACTAAGCAACCCTGAAAAAGCTTTTTAGAAGACTTCAAGGGCTGCAGCACTTCATATGTCAGTGTGACATACTGTGCTGCGGCTCCATCACCTCCCAAGCGGCGTCCCATACTACCACTGGCTCTGTTCCCGGGTACTTGCGGCGGAGGTGCTCTGGTTCCTAGGCACACCACCGCAGACGCACTCCTGGATCGCGTGGCTGGAGGGAGGAGGTAAGAGTGTCTCCCATGCGGGACCCGCCATTAAATCGCATTCCGGTCGCGGTCTTAGGAGACGAACCACGACGCTGGCCTGGACACTGTGACAGAGCAGGGACCCCACTATATCTACCAGGACATGAGAGCACAGGTCAGATAGTGAAATATCCTGTTTAATAAGGCTCCACAGTACCCGGTGGTGAGAACCTGTATAAGGGGATAAGGCGCTTGACCTGTAGCCCCTCCCCAAGCTCCGGGCACCATCTACTGCTGGTGTTGCCACCCTGGAGCTGCCTCACACTCTCCCTCACTCCCTGACTGAGACTTTGGGTGCCATCTTCTCACAGTAGCTGCGACTGGTCTCCGGGACTGCAGGGCAAGGTCTCCTCTGTAAATCCGCCTGATTCATCAGCGCTGTGATTTTACAGACACTTAAGTATTCCACATGTCATTTTACGACAGTGTTAGTTAAGAACAAGTGTACCTCTACCAGAATATATTGTGCAAGTTTTCTGATATATACATCCGGTCTTGGACCGCGCATTGTTTTATTTATATATATATATATATAAAATATATATATATATATTTACTAGTCCAGTGCAGTTTTATTGTCTGACTAAAATAATTATCTGCATTGTCACTGTGACTGTGTGTGCCTGTATCTGGTGTGTGGATTTCATTTCAGTGTATCACAGCTCTATCTATCACTGCATTCTATACCCTAAAGGACTAGGTGCTGCACTGTATTTATAATCAAGTGTATTCTACTGTGTACCCAGTCACATCATACCGCATTTATTCTGTTTGTGTACTGTGGATGGTGTCACATAAATAGGGGATTTATTTGCAGGTATTATATTTGTCTGGCTGTATCGTACTCATACGCTCTATGGCTGCATTCACCATAATGTCTAACACAAAGGGTGGTAAATCCGCGGATGCTCCTGCCTCATGCAGGCGGAAGTTTTGCATGATCGTCTGTGTAATATGTGCCATACATCTCCCACTCAACCTGCAGCTCCTGCAGCCAATCAGGAGCCACCTTGGGCGGCGTTCTCAGCTATGCTCAATACACTTGTGACACACCTTGCGCCCCCTATGGGACCTCCTGTGCCATTGCGGCCACATATTGTCCCTGCGGTGAATCCTCCTTGGGTGGTTACTTTGTCTACCCAGTTTCAGCAACTAAATCAATCTTTGGTTAAACAGAAACCTACCCCACATCACTCTGGTGTCAAGGGGTCATCCAAGCGGGCTGCTTCCTCCTCACAATCCACTAATATCTCAGATGAATCGTCTGATGAGGATGGGGAATATACTGACCCGTCAGACACTGATACAGCTGCTTCTCATGAGGAATCTACAACTCAGGTTGATGTCCCTGACCTACTGGAGGCTATTAAGCTGATTCTACAAATTGATGATGACGTAGATCCCACTACTGCGTCTAAGAAACCTGATAAGTTTAAACGTCAGAAGGTATCTAAAGTAGTCTTTCCGCTTTCTGACCATTTAGTAGACATACGTCAGGAACCCTGGTCTTCTCCAGGAAAGAAATTCTCCCTGTCTAAAAAGATGCTAGCTCGTTATCCTCTGCCATGTCATCCGTCTTGTGGTGTCATCTTCTCTGCCTGTTACCACTGTCACCTCACTGAAGGAACCGACAGATAAACGTGTGGCAGGATGCCTGAAGTCTGTTTACTCCCTTACATGTGCTGTACATAGATCCACTATAGCAGCCTCCTGGGCCGCAAAAGGAATTGAAGTATAGGTTCAGGCAATAGCAGAAGAGCTGCCTCAGGATATATCTGACACTGCCAGACAATATCTGTCTCATATTACCACTGCCTCCCACTACATTCAGGAGGCGTCCTCTGAGGTAGGTGTAATGGCGGCTAAGGTGACGACTACGTCCATCCTGACTCACCGAATTCTGCGGTTGAGGTCATGGAAGGTGGACCTGGACTCCAAAAAGACCTTGGAGGTACATCCTTTTTGGGGAAGATCTGAATAAGATTGTGACTGACTTAGCAACTTCTAAGACTGCATTTCTCCCGAGTACTAATCCTTCTACACAGAAGGCAAAGATGACCACTTTTCGTTCCTTTCGAACCTCAAGGGAAATCAAAAGGTCAGGCATACCCGAGACAAGCTTGTGCTCCCAAAACCACTAAGCCCAAAGCAAAACAATCCTGGGCTGCCCGTCAGCCTGCTTCCAAACAAGATAAGCCTGCTGCATGACGGGGCGGGCCTCCCCCTGGGGGTTCCCAGGGTGGCAGACCGACTTCTGCAGTTCACCCAGGTCTGGTTAAAGACCACTTCAGACGCATGGGTGCGAGAGGTCTCTCGCGGGTGCATAGTCTATTTCAAGAGACGTCCCCCTCGCCAGTTCTGCACAACGGTTATTCCTTCAGATCCGTTGAAGGTGCAAACTCTACACCTGGTTGTGCATTCTCTCCTGGATACAGGAGGGTTAGTGCCGGTACCCCTGTCCCAGAGAGGCGGAGGATACGACTCGACCCTGTTTCTAGTCCCGAAACCCAATGGGTCTTTACGGCCTATGCTCAACCTCATAGTTAGTGAGGTTTAAAAGAGTCAAAATGCTCATCGGGTTCAACCTATATTCTGTGTTAAGCTGTTCATATTATAATGCACCTGCTAAAGTAATGGTTTAGTACCAATTGACAACTATGATTTTATCACTCCCAGATATTAATGTCATTATGCTAAATGCTATAACCCTGGATATGTTTTCCAGTTAAAAATGTGTCCAATCCGTTTTTAAATGCAATTACAGAGTCTACCATTACTACCTTCTCCGGCAGTGAGTTCCAAATCTTTATTCCCCTTACGGAGAAGAACCCTTTCCAACGTTGTGTACGGAATTTTCCCTCCTCCAGCCTCAGTGAGTGCCCACGCGTCCTATACAGAGTTCTTTTAATAAACAGATCCCCTGCCAACTCCTTGCAATGACCCTTTACATGTTTGAATGTATTAATAATGTCTCCTCTTAGATGCCTCTTTTCTAGTGTATACATATTTAACCTAGTAAGCCTTTCCTCGTACTCCAGTGTCTCTAACCCTTTAATCAATTTAGTAGCTCGCCTTTGAACCCTTTCTAGTTCCCTGATATCTTTTTATAATATTATGCCAAAAATTGAACACAATATTTAAGGTGTGGACGTACCAATGATTTGTACAGTGGCAGGATTACATCCTTGTCCCTTGTCTCAATGCCCCGTTTTATGCACGCAAGCACTTCATTTGCCTTTTTTGCTGCATTTTGACATTGTGTACTGTTACTAAGCCTATTATCTATGAGCACCCCCAAATCTTTTTCCACCACGGTTACCCCTAATTTTTCCCCATTTAGAGTGTAGGATGCATGTGTTTTTTTGTCCCAAAATGCATAACTTTGCATTTTTCTATATTGAACCTCATTCCCAATTTAGATGCCCAGGTTTCAAGTTTAAATAAGTCATTCTGTAGAGACTGCACATCGCTTTCTGAATGAATTACCTTACACAGTTTAGTATCATCTGCAAAGATTGACACTGTGCTTTCCAGACCTATTCCTAGATCATTTATAAATATATTGAACAGTAGCGGGCGAAGTACGGACCCTTGTGGTATTCCGCTGACTATTGGTGCCCAGCTGGAGAACATCCCGTTGACCACTACTCGTTGTACTCTATTATCCAGCCAATTACCTATCCATGTGCAAATAGTATATCCTAGGCCTTGTTCCCTTAACTTGATGATCAGTCTCCTGTGAGGCACTGAATCAAATGCTTTTGCAAAATCTAAATACACCACATCCACTGCTTTTGCCTGGTCAAGATTTGCACTCACTTCCTTGTAGAAGCTGATTAAGTTAGTTTGACATGATCTTAACCTGCAGATAATCCTGTATGCTATCCCTCAAAATATTTGACCCACTATAGAGGTTAAACTAACTGGTCTATAATTACCAGGATTATTTTTAGTTCCCTTTTTAAATGAAAGGCGCTACCTCAGCTATGCGCCTGATGTAATTGAACTTTGGAAAATCATGTATAGGGGTTTTGCTAGCTGTAACCATAATAACCCTCGGATGAAAACCATCTGGACCTGGTGATTTATTAATCTTTATGTTGCTTAGTCTCTCCAGGACTGCTTCCTCACTTAAACAAGCATCAAGCCAAGAATCATTACCTTCACTATCGTTATGCACTACTCTCACCGTCTGAACCTCCCTGGTGAATACTGAGGAAAAAAATGTGTTCAGTATTTCAGCTTTTATTTTATCATCATTTATCAAAGCTTCATCTTTTAGTGGGCATACGTTCTCCTTCTTTAACCTTTTACTGTTTATGTATTTATAAAACATTTTAGGATTGGTTTTACTCTCTATAGTGATTTGTTTTTTGTTTACAATTTTAGCTGCCCTTATTACTTTTTACATTTTTTGTTGCATTCCTTATAATGCTGGAATGACTCCTCCCCTTTATTAGATTTAAATGTTTTGAAAGCACGCTTCTTTTTAGCCATTGCTTCTTTGACCTCTTTATTGAGCCACATTGGCTTGTGTTTAGTACTCCTGCATTTACTGCTCATGGGAATGAATTTGTGAATATTGCTATCAGGGCCGGTTCCGGGGCTTCTGGCGCCCCGGGTGGCATTAGGGGGCATGGCTTCGTACAGGGGGCGTGGTCATTTACGCCCCCTGTACAGACTGAAATGATGTGCGGTGCACGATGACGTCATCGCGCACCGCACAGCAAAGGTCCTCTTCACGAAGGGAAACTAGACGCGTAGCGTCTAGTTCCCTTCGTTGAGAGGACCTTTGCTGTGCGGTGCGCGATGACGTCATCGCGCACCGCACAGTAAAGGACCTCTCCACGAAGGGAAACTAGACGCGTACGCGTCTAGTTTCCCTTCCCAGCGGCAGCGGGGGGGCAGCGGCCAGGGGCAGCGGGAGGCACACAGCAGCAGCGGATCTTGCCCTGGTGCGGCGCCCTCCAGATGGCGCCCTACGCCCTCCGGAAGGCGGCGCCCCGGGCAAAAGTCCTGCTTGCCCGTGGCAAGATCCGCTACTGATTGCTATCAAGCAACCCTTTAAAAGCTACCCACATTTCCGTTGTGTCTTAACCAGGAAACAAAACTTCCCAGTCAATGTCGTTTAGTGCCTGTCTCAGCATATTGAAGTTAGCTTTTCTAAAGTTAAATGTTTTAGTTGCTCCTTTATAGCTATGTTTCTTGAAACTGATGTCAAATGTGATCATAAAGTGGTCACTGTTTCCCAAGGTCTCCCCAACTTTAGTGTTTGATATAATGTCAATATTATTGGTAATAACTAGGTCCAGAATAGTTTTACCTCTAGTTGGCTCCTCGACTAATTGAGTCAAGTATTGATCCTTTAATGTATTTAAGAACCTGCTGCTCCTAGTTTTTATGCATGAAGCATTACTCCAATTTATATCTGGATTGTTAAAATCCCCTAAAACTAGGATGTCCCCCATTCCAGCAGCTTTTTCAATTTGCACTAAGAGTTGTTCCTCGTCATGTATGTTAATATCCGGTTGCTTGTAGCACGTGCCAATGAATAGTTTCTTTGCTTCTGTGCCCCCACTTGTGATCTCAACCCATAGTGACTCCACGTTATCTCCAGCCCCCTCGTAAATACCATCTATTAAGTTTGGTTTTAGATACGGTTTAACAAAGAGACATACCTCTCCTCCCCTTTTGGTAGCCCTATCCTCCTGAAAACAGAATATCCCTCCAAAATCGCAACCTAGTTGTGAGAGTCGTCCCGCCATGTGTCCGTAATACCTATAATATCATACTGAGATTTTGATACAAGCCATTTCAATTCCCGCATTTTACCCGATAGGTTTCTTGCGTTTACAAGCAAACATTTTAGCTTAGCATCTCCCTTGCCCGTTTGTTTTAATGGTATCTTATCTATATTTACAAGCGTCCTTCTAGACTTATCCTTACCGACTGTTATACTCCTCCCTCCCTTTCCACCCCCCTCATATTTAATATTTAATACAGCTTTCCTCACTACTATCTCTGTTTGACCTATTAAGACTTTCTAACCCCCCCCCCCCCCGATATTAGTATCTTCCCTTATGCTATAGACATCATTTTCTATATACCGTATTGTTGAGCCATATTCGTCGTTAGGTGATAAATTGGGAATATCTAAGGAAATACCTGTCTCAGTATTTCCGGTGTCAATACCCGTACAAATACCCTTGCCGGCTGATCTTTCGCTCTCCCCTTCTCCACCCCCAAATTGTTCACTACCCCCATCCTTACTGTTCTCACTGTTTGATCCGTAGCTTCTAGCTAAACCCTCCCCCCAGGCTCCTAGTTTAAAAGCTCCTCCAACCTTCTAACCATCCTGCCCCCCAGCACCGCAGCCCCCTCCTCATTCAGGTGCAATCCATTGCAACAAAAAAGATGGCGCCTCATTTCCTCACTGCCATCCTCAGAATCTTCGTCCAATTGGGCAAATTTGTTGGGGTTTGGCAGATCAGAGATGTCCTGTCTCCCCCTCCCCCTCTTCTTCTTCCTTCTAACCGTGACCCAGCTGTCTACCTGATCATCCTCGTCTACCAGTGATCCCCCCTGCAACTCCTCCATCGTTCTATCTAAACTTTGCTCGAGATTGTGAATACTCCTCAGTCGCATAACGGTCGCTCTAGATCAGTTACATGGGCTTCCATGACAGCCGTTCGCTTACATCTCGTACAGATGTACCCACACTCGGACTGTTGTGCCAGGTGCGCATACATCATGCACGACACGCACTAAGTGAGATTCTCAATCACGGCCACCCCCATTTTTAATTAGTGCTAACTCCCTGTTACTTTCAGAAAATAAAAAATGAAGGGGACAACTATATATAGGACAATATATAAGGGACAATAAATAAATAAAGAACAATTAAAATCACTGAACAAATTTGTGAGAGTGTCCAAGTTCCGTATGGAAATGCTGCGCTCGATTGTACTGGCCATGGAACCCGGAGATTATATGGTATCCCTGGATATACAAGATGCTAATCTGCATATACCTATTGCCATATCACATCAGCAATATCTGCGGTTTGCTATTGGCAACCTTCACTATCAGTTCCAGGCTCTGCCGTTTGGACTGGCCACGGGCCCTCGGATCTTCACCAAGGTTATGGACGTGATGACGGCTCATCTACGTGGTCAGGGAATCAGGATCCTGCCGTATCTGGACGACTTGCAGATCCTTGGCGAACTCCCAAGATGTCCTCCTCAGTCATTTGCAACTGACGGTACGCTTCCTACAAGCCCACGGGTGGCTAGTCAACTGGAAGAAGTCCTCGCTGGTCCCTGCTCGGCGCATGGTGCACCTGGGGGCACTGCTGGACACACACAGCCAAAGACTGTTTCTGTCTCCAGAAAAAGTCCTGAAACTTCAGGACAGGATCAGATACTTCCTCTCTCGCTCAAGAGTGTTGATACACTCGGCGATGCAAGTACTAAGCCTCATGGTGTCGGCTTTCGACATGGTAGAGTACGCTCAATTTCATTCCCGCCCTCTGCAGAGGTTAATCCGTTCCAAGTGGGACGGCCTGCCTTATCGGATCAAGTCTCAAATGATCTCCTGGACTCCGGAGGTTCGTCTGTCACTGAGCTGGTGGCTACACCACCAACAGTTTAGCAGGGGCCGTCCCTTCTGGATCTGCAACTGGGTCCTACTAACTACGGACGCCAGTCTGCGGGGTTGGGACGCAGTGCTAGAGCAACACTTTCTCCATGGTCGGTGGACCAAGGAGGAATCTCTCCTCCCGATAAACATTCTGGAATTGCGGGCAATGGAGGTAATTCCAAGTTGATCGCAGCAGGATTTTTGATAGCAATTGGGCAAAACCATGTGCACTGCAGGGGAGGCAGATATAACATGTGCAGAAAGAGTTAGAGGCAGATATAACGTGCAGAAAGAGTTAGATTTGGGTGGGTTATTTTATTTCTGTGCAGGGTAAATACTGGCTGCTTTATTTTTACACTGCAAATTAGATTGCAGATTGAATACACCCCACCCAAATCTAACTCTCTCTGCACATGTTATATCTGCCTCCCCTGCAGTGCACATGGCTTTGCCCAATTGCTATCAAAAATCCTGCTGCGATCAACTTGGAATTACCCCCAGTGTTCAATGCTGTGTCTCTTGCCCTGCCTCTGATACAGAACAGGCCTGTTCAAGTACAGTCAGACAACGCCACCATGGTGGCATACATAAATCATCAATGTGGCACTCGAAGCCGCATGGCAATGATGGAAGTGTCAAAAATCCTTTGTTGGGTGGAACGCCATCTGCCAGCAATATCAACAGTGTTCATTCCGGGAGTCCTCAACTGGGAAGTGGATTTCCTCAGTCGTCAGGACGTGCATGCCGGAGAGTGGAGTCTTCATTAGGCAGTCTTTCAATTCCTAGTGGACAAGTGGGGCCTTCCAGATGTAGACCTCATGGTGCCTTGACACAATCACAAAGTTCCGGTCTTCGGATAAAGAACAAGGGATCCTCAAGCAGCGTTCGTGGACTCACTGGCAATTCCATGGAACTTTCGGCTGCCCTACGTGTACCCTCCAGTGTCACTTCTCTCCAGGGTACTAC
This sequence comes from Pseudophryne corroboree, assembly GCF_028390025.1. Taxonomy (NCBI): domain Eukaryota; kingdom Metazoa; phylum Chordata; class Amphibia; order Anura; family Myobatrachidae; genus Pseudophryne; species Pseudophryne corroboree. The sequence goes on from NC_086444.1 coordinate 991,026,650, forward strand.
GGAAGTTCAAGCAAGAAGGAGGAATACTACTTCTAGTCGCTCCAGCGTAACTCAGACTGCATTGGATCTCAGACCTGCAGGGTCTATCGATAGAGCATCCTCTTCTACTTCCTCAACACCCATACCTCCTCGTTCAGGGCCCTTGTGTCTACCTGGACCTGGTCAGGCTGGCTATGGTGGCATGGCTCTTGAAGCTTCACTCCTGAGGGCCAAAGGACTCTCCGAGGCTGTTATCCAAACTATGCTGAAGGCCCGCAAACCGGCTTCTGCACGGATTTATCATAGGGTCTGGAATTCTTACTTCACCTGGTGTGCTGCTAAGAATTACGAAGCTTACACGTTTAGTACTTCCAGACTTCTGGCTTTTTTTGCAACAAGGCCTGGATTTAGGACTTCATCTGGCCTCCCTCAAGGTTCACATATCTGCCTTGTCGGTGTGGTTTCAGAGAAAAATTGCGTCTACTCCTGATGTTCATGCATTCACTCAGGGCGTACTGCGGATTCAGCCTCCCTATGACCCTCCTGTGGCTCCATGGGATTTGTCTGTTGTCTTGAATGCCCTGCAAGAGTCTCCATTTGAACCTTTTGAGTCTGTGGACCATAAATGTCTCACAGCCAAGGACCTTTTTATGCTGGCTATTGCCTTTGCTAGAAGGGTGTCGCACTTAGGCGCGTTGTCCCGTCGTCCACCCTCTTTTATATTTTCATTGTGACCGAGCAGTTCTTAGAACCCGCCCTGGTGATTTAATCGCCCTGGTGGTGTCATCTTTTCACCTTAATCAAGAGATTGTGGTTCCAGCCTTCATCTCTTCTGAATTGTCCTCCAAAGAACGGTCTTTGGATGTGGTACGGGCTCTCCGTATATATGTGGAGAGGACTGCCTCTATCAGGTCAGATACCCTCTTTGTACTGTTTGGTTTTCACAAACGTGGCTGGCCTGCGAATAAGCAAACCTTGGCCAGATGGATTAGAATGGTGATTGCACAAGCTTATGCGCAGGCTGGACTCCCAGCTTCTGCATTAAAGCCCATTTTACTCTGTCTGTTGGACCCTCTTGGGCGTCCCGTCGTGGCGCGTCCTCTGAACAATTGTACAAGGCAGCTATGTGGTCCTCAGTGAACACGTTTATTAGGTTCTATGCCTTTGATACTTCTGCCTCCCAGGATGCTTCCTTTGGACGCCAAGTTCTCATACCCGCTAAGGTGCATCCCCTCCCTTGAGGAGGGGATGCTTTAGGACATCCCTTTAGGACATCCCTGATGTATTCCCTGTGGAACACAGTGTACCGTACCCCGCTGCAGAAAAGGAGATTTATGGCAGACTTACCATAGTGAAATCTCTTTCTGCAAAGTACGCTGGGTTTCATAGGGCGCCTACCCTGACGCACTTAGCTTCTTTGGGTTTGTATGGCATTAGCCGCTAGTTCCTTCTCCTGTCGTGAGAACGTGGTTCTATGTGACTAACATCTGCCTTCTCCTTTACCTGCTTCTGCATTGGACTGGTTAACAAAACTGAGCTCACAGTGCCTGGAGGCGGGGTTATAGAGGAGGCCTCGCAATGCATCCTGGGACAGTCTAAAGCTTTAGCCTGTTGGTGCCTCTTGATCAAGATCCATCTCTACACCCCGATGTATTCCCTGTGGAACCCAGTTTACCTCGCAGAAAGAGATTAAGTCTACCATAAATCTCCTTTTTCCCAACTTTCACAGTTCCATCATGCAATTAATTTATTCCTACTTTAGACATACGCACATCAGCCATAACATTTAAACCACTGACAGGTGAAGTGAATAACATTGATTATCTTGTTACATTGGCACCTGTCAAGGGGTGGGATATATATGTATCCTCAGACATCTTTACTGTAATCTGGCCAAACAGCCCGTCTTTGCAAGCTAGGTCGCATGAGAATCTTCTAGCAACGGCGTCTTTTTTGCCAAAAATACATCTTAGCTGAAACGCAATGTGATTTGGATGCACAAGGATACTGTGCTGATTTATTTGATATATGATGCTTGTATATCTGTGCGCGACTGAGTCTCTGAATCTGTATATAATATACTACATGTAGCAGCTGCAGCTTTTTTCCAGTACAAGTTCTGTTCTGCTCTGTATACACTCAGTCACACACAATATGCAAATGTCATATATCAAATTAATCAGCACAGTCTCTTTGTATGTCCTGTTCGCATTGCAATGCGACTAGGATGCATTTTCAGCAAAAAAAGATGCACAGCGTTAATAAAGTTGCACGGGACCTGGAGGCTAGATGTATGAGGACACATCTGTATTAGCAAGTGAACAGTCAGTTCTAGAAGGTGTTGTGTTGCAAGCTGAAAATATGGGTAAGCGTAAACATCTGAGCAATTTTGAGAAGGACCAAATTGTGATGACTAGACTACTATGTCAGAGCATCTCCAAAAGGACAGGTCTTGACGTGTGTTCCTAATATGCAGTGGTTAGTAGTACCTACCAAAAGTGGTCCAAAGAAGGACAATCAGTGAACTGGCGACAGGGTCATGGACACTCAAGGCTTATAGATGCGCATGGTGGAGTGAAGGCTTGCCCATCTGGTTCTGTCCCACAAAAGAGTTACTGCAGCACAAATTGCTGAAAAAGTTGATGCTGGCTATGAAAAATATCAGAACACACAGTACATGGCAGCTTATGTATGACCCCTCTCCATCGCCAAAAGTGCCTGCAATGGTCTCGTGACCATTAGATCATAGAGCAAGTGAAGAAGGTAACCTGGTCTGATTACACTTTCTTTTAAATTATATGGACAGCAGCTGCGTGTGTATCGTTTACCTGTGGAAGATATGGCACCACGTTGCACCGAATGAAGAAGACAAGCCAGCGGAGTCAGTGTGATGCTCTGAGCAATGTTCTGCTAGGAAACCTTGTGTTCTGGCATTCATGTGGATGTAACTTTAACGTACCACCAAGCTAAACATTGTTGCAGACCAAGTACACTACTTCATGGCAACGGTGGCCTCTTTCAGCAGGATATTACGACCTTCCACACTGCAAAAATTGCCCAGGGATGATTTGAGGAACATAACAAAGAGTTTATGACATGTTGACTTGGCCTCCAAATTCCCCAGATCTCAATTCAGATCGAGCATCTATGGAATGTGGTGGAAAAACAAGTCCAAGCCATAGAGGTCCCATCTCACAACTTACAAGACTCTGCTGCTAGTGTCTTGTCGAGGTGTACGGTTATAACGTCATGTCACGGAAACAGGTTTGGGTTAAGTGCACTGCCTTTGATAACAGCAGGACAGATGTTCAAAATGAGTAGCGAACTGGCCGGCCAAGCACGTCCACCACAGACAGTGCACCAAACCTGTTTCTGTGACATAATGTTAGCACTGTACACCTCTACAAGCTGGCGATGAATTTCAGCTACTGATGTGCCCTATAGATGCAGAAATCTGATTACACTGCGCACCTCAGTGTTTGACCATGTTTGCGCCTGCCCAGCTTTTTTGCAACTGATGTTGGGACATTATGACTGATATAAGGCGCAGTCTAATGGCCGTAAGGAGAAGCTGTGGTCTACCTGCTCTGACCTGGCGGGAAACTAGAATGAAATAGAGAACATTACACATGTGAGAGGTTTTGTTACCTTACTTACGCAACCACCCTTATATCAATAACTATAAAGGCAGGGATGAACCCAAATGGACTAAGTGGATAAATGTAGTGGACTATCTTAGTAAGTGTTTGAATACACTGAACATTTAAATAAATCTTTTTTTTTTCTTTGTAATCAATGATGTAAAGCCATGGGGTGTCGGTTTTTCTTTACAAAATAACTCACTGTGGAAGCCACAAACTGATGGCAAAGTGAGTTTCAGAACACTCCCACATCAAATCACTTTTTTCTATATATTTATTATTTCTTTATTTCTTATCGACTTTACAGTATTATCCAATATTTATTATTTATATTCTTTAAAAAATATATTTTCCTTTAAAAAAGTGTATTTTTTTTTTTTTACCATTTATGACAGATCACTAGATTTATATATATCAAGCCATATGTGCAAATATAATCTTTAACTTCTCTTATTATTATTATTTTTATTTATTGTTTGCTATACATGGTTGCATCAGTGGTCTGGTCAGTGGTACCTGCCAATTACCTACATTTCTCTGGTATTTAGCTGCATGTATTTTTTCTGCAAGTGTCCTCTCAGACCACAGTTGCTGTCAAGTCATACATTTAAGATATATGTACACATAGTAATTTGAATCACAAAGCACAGTATGATTCTGGCGAGGAAAAATGTATTGCAGGGAACATGAGTATTACACGGCAATGTATTTACTAAAACAGCCAATTTGAATTGCGGGAATGAGAATGTGTTAAATGTTAGTTTACTGCTTGACAGCTGCAGTTTTACTGAGGCAACCAACTTCTTCCTTTTTCTGGAGGTTTGTTAATTAGTCCAATTTTTTTATTATCTTTTTATCTAAACATGTAAGTATTGCTTATACTGTAAATCACTGATATTCAATCTCAGGAACTCTAAGAATTCCCTGACACACTGGATAACTTTAAAATATTTTGTTAAGAAAAAAAAGCAGCTGTTATTCTCTTAAGAAAACGTTAATGCTTAATTTTAGAGTTTAGAATATTTCCTATATACAGTATGTAGATATTTCAAACTATTGCAAAAACACACTTAAAAAAGATTACAAACACATTTTGTTATTAAATAGTTTTTAAAACTGCAGTACAATATACCGTTTTCTTTCTGAAGCTTTAATTGCACATCTCTCGTTTCTGTCTTTTTGAAATTTCCCTTCCTTTATTTTAATTCAGGATTCACTTGATCAGGGACAAAGATGTCAAAGATCACCATCCGCAGAAGAATATCAAAGAGCTTTCAAAGGAGGAAACTGCTATGTAAGTTTCTTTACAATGGGATTATATATTAGTTTAGTTTTCTGAAGGAATTGCAGTTGTTTCGGATATTGAGTTGTGTTTAGTGTACTTGTTTCTTGTAAAGTATCACTTACAATTTGCTTTCATTTAAGAGTGGAGTATCAATGCAATACTAAAGGTTGTGACATGGACAATAAATTATTATGGCGTAGTGTGGTATGTAACTTACAATATTTATTTTAAATATAATAAAACCTCAAATCTAAGTACCATTCTTCTTGATCCCCTAATTACCCAATACATTTCACTGGACACATTTTTTAATGCATTATGTTCCATAAATGTTACCCACAAATATATATTGTCATATGGATGTACAATAGTTGTTGTGTGCAACTAATTAAGTACGTTTTGTGCATTCAGTAAACAGTGTCTGTTTTTTGCTTTTTTTCCTTCTTGGATAAATTTAATTGTGCAGATCTAACTTTTCCTTGATAGTCCATAAATAGGTAGTTTACATGCTGGAATAAACAGTGCCATGGTGGACAATTGCAAATGACCTGGTATGATATTATTTCCCTATTTTCTCTGAAGTTTAGTGGTCTTTTTTTTTTTCTTTGCCTGTATTTTATAAAAATACTAAAATTGGGGTTTGAATTAACATTTATTTCCTTATTGTTTAGATATAATTTATTAAAGTGCTTATGGATATTGTGTGGAAGATCTATTTATAACACAGTAGCATGTTAGCCTTTAAAAAAATATATATATATATATATTTTACGTGTCACTTCTACCTTTTGAAGACAGCTGTGTTTTGTTTTTACTCAGACTTTAATTTTATATAATATTTGTTGCTATTAGCCATGCACAACACCTGTTGTGCGAGGCATTGGATTCAGCTCATATACTTACTGCAGCCACGGAGTTTTAGTAATTCGCCATAAAAAGGTTAAAAAAAGTTCTAATGAAGTCCTGCACATTATGTACAACTTCACTTTCTAAACTCTGTAAAAGAAACTTTCATATTTAATGGGAAATCATGAATTATTCCATTTATTATCCTCATCCTCCTTTCAAAGACATGATCTGGATAAAAGGCGGGGTGAATAATTTAGAAAAAAAATGAAATGCATTTTTAATGTGAAGGTGCAAACTACAGATTCTCATGACTATTAGCGAGTGCAGAGGAAACAGAATTTTACTTGCAAAACCTCATCAAACCTTAAATTACATGACATACTTCTGTAATAAAATGTAGAAGAAATAAAAGTTTTTCTGTGCAAGTTGTTTTTATTAATTCTATAAAGTTAAAAAGTTTTGTGTTTCTTGAACACAGCGTTTCTCTAGTAGTTCGAGAATCTTCCACTATAGGTGTAGTTTATTATTTCAATTATATAACAAAAATGAGTAAGTTGTTTATGTCATTCTCGTTCTGGGCCTGATTCAGGCCATGACGCAGAAGCAGTGTTCCGTACTTTGCGCATGCACCAGACCCGTACTGTGCATGTGCAGTACCTGCCTGTGACATTGGTCGCACTGTGGCATCAGACTGTCAGTGATTGACCGTCTGATGCTGTTGGGAGGGGGTAGTGACGTCCTCAGTTTCCCAAAGCAGAAGTGTGTCGCCGCTCTTGTTAGGGAGCCACTGGACCAGGATCCTGTCCTCTTTGTAGCAGAGGCAAAGGTAGGCTTGCACAACCCCATGGGTCACGCAGCTGGCCAATAGTGTTGTAGATGATCTAATGTTGCGTCCCGGGACGCAGCGTGGATCAGTAATGCATGCAGGAGGCGTGATGCCTTGTGCTACATTTCCATATTAGAGCTATTTCTGCTGCTTCACAAAATATCTGGGGAAATCTGAGGAGGGAGATTTCTTGGTCTCTTAGTAACAGATGCGGCGGCCAGTTTGTGGGACCCAATGATCTGCTGTTATGTCCTATGATGCAGTTCAGTAAGCAGTAGTGATAGCCACTCTCCACTTCTCAATCTTTAAACCCTCAATGGTGTTAATAATGTTTATTTATTTAGTGTCCCTCCCAGGATTTGGGCAGGGCACTGAGGTGCTGGGCAGTTAGTGCGCTTGCACTCGGAAAGAGGGTGCAGCTGGCCGGGGAAAGGGGTGTGGCACTGCCGCCATCAATGTTGGAGGCGGTCCGCCCCCTCAACGTCACTAATGGGGGCGAGCCCCAGCCGTGGCGTAACTGATGTGGGCATGCCCAGCACCTACAGTGCTGCTGGGCTTCCCCCAAGCACTCCCTTTAATGTGAATAGATGCCTTGCATGTGCGCACGGCATCTATTCATGTGGCGGTAGGCTGTTTTTACTAAAACATCCTAGCATGAAGACTATGTATTGCATTATGCTGACAAGTTTTATACTTAGATACAGTCTCATGAAAAATGATGTGTCTTCTTTATAATATAGCACACTCTGATGGTTCTTTTTACTTTCAGTTGCTATAATTTAAAGTTGGATAAGTGTCATGTAACTGCCATTGCAAACAGACGTGGTTGGAGTTGCTATCACTGCTGCTTCCTTGGAAGTTGTGATCCGACCTGCATGTTAAGACACAGCATTGATCACTCACCATCGGGCGGCTTGCTGCACCCATTGTGACGCGCAAGCCAGCAGTTGCAGAGTCCAGGAAACCTCTGTAAAACCACGGAGATCCCATTCCTCTTCCCTCCCCCTAAAAGGCAACAATTTTAGACGCTTTTGGGAGGATGGAGCTAGACATACACGTGTGGCTTGTTTCAAGATCCTGCAGGGACTGATGAGAAAATGTCTCTCTGTCCCAGCGGGTTTACATTAAATTTAAGGATTTTCTTATATAAAGTAAAGATTTAAAGGTTTAACATTTTGATGCTTGCTGAATGGCATAAAACGTTAAACCACAATAGAGACCAAAGGATTGCTCTCTACTGTGCTATATATTTAGCTAGATGGGTAGTAACAGAGACGATAATTGCCTTATCTTCTCCGTTAACCCTTTGCTGAATAGCGGGGTTACGTTAAAAATGCGGAAACACTCGTTTCCGCATTTTTAACGAGAAAAAAAGTCCTGAATAGAGCCCATTGTTTCAGAATGCCTATTCTAGATTAAGCTGCTGCCAGTAATATACTCAGAGTTGCACTCCATCACTGCACATGACTGGTAACTGTGGGTGGGATGCAGTTAATATACCGGATGTCGGGATCCCGGTGTTCAAGAGACCAACGCAATCCCGACAGCCGGTGAAATACCGATGCTCGGAATCCCAACATACACCCACTCGGTTGAGGAAGTGGGGTCCACGCCACAAACCGAGTATGAATATAACCCTTGGTGAGCAAAGCGAACCACCGGGCACGATGCGTGGTGAGCGCAGCGAGTCCGCAAGGGGACTTGCTGCTTCACTGTCGGGATTCCAGCAGACGGGATGCAGCTGTCGGTATTTTATTTATTACCAGTTTTCTCTAACGTCCTAAGTGGATGCTGGGGACTCCGTAAGGACCATGGGAATAGCGGCTCCGCAGGAGACTGGGCACATTCCCCATGGTCCTTACGGAGTCCCCAGCATCCACTACGGACTATGAGAAATAGAATTATCGGTAAGTAAATTCTTATTTTCTCTAACGTCCTAAGTGGATGCTGGGGACTCCGTAAGGACCATGGGGAATGTGCCCAGTCTCCTGCGGAGCCGCTGTTCCCATGGTCCTTACGGAGTCCCCAGCATCCACTACGGACTATGAGAAATAGAATTATCGGTAAGTAAATTCTTATTATTTATTTATTATTTATTAACAGTTTCTTATATATTGAAGCAAATTCCATTGCGCTTTATTATATAGTGCACACATATTCTGCAGCACTTTACAGAGACTATTTGGCCATTCACATCAGTCCCTGCCCCAGTGGAGCTTACAATCTATACTCCCTACCACATGTACACACAGATTCACGCTAGGGTTAATTTTGTTGGGAGCCAATTAACCTACACGTATATTTTTAGGAGGGAACCCACGCAAGTACGGGGAGAATATACAAACTCCACACAGTTAGGGCCATGGTGGGAATCGAACCTCGAACCCATGACCTCAGTGCTGTGTGGCAGTAATGCTAACCATTACACCATCCGTACTGTCCGGTATACTGACAGCCGGCATCCCATCTGTCGGTAAAACATACCAGACCCCACAGAAGGGACACAATGCAATTTATTCTGCATCTTACATCTGCTCTTGTATTTATATAGTTAAAAAATGCTAATAAGCAAATATCATATCCAATAAATATTATAAGAATTAAATCACTGACTACTCCAAGCTGTTTAAGCAACCTAGTGGTAATTGAGGTCTGTAGATAGATTCAAGAAAAGAAACCTTTTAAATCAGTGCAACAATGACTGGCCACCTAGTGAAGATACTTTTGCAAGCTGGATTCCACCCAAAAAAATGTTGTTACCTTTTTCAAAGTAGTCCAACAGTTGTGTTTTTAGGGCATTTTCAGCTGTCATATACATTTAAATGGGATATATCTATCAAATATAAGACAATTTGATAGCTGTGCAAAAGGTTGCTGTACCGATGGACCATGGACATGGTTTATTAGTAAAGCAAAGTAATCCAGGCAGCCTGTATTCTTTAGTAGACATTCTGTTCTTCACATTTGTTGTATGCCATTCAAGTTAGTACTTAACTATTGTTATGACTCTTCTGCAATTGTCCTTCCTATCACATATAGGGGGTCATTCTGACCCGCTCGCTTGCTGCGCTTTAACGCAGCAGAGCGAACGGGTCGCTGCTGCACATGCATCGGCGCCGTAGTGCACCGGCGCATGCCAGACGGCCGAAGGTCGTAGCAGGGATGAGATCGCCTCTGCCTGATTGACAGGCATAGGCGTTTGCTGGGCGGGAGGGTGCGTAACGGCAGCGCTTGGCCGCCGTTTCGTCGGTTTGGTCTGGCCCAAATCCACGAAACGGCGGGCAAGCGGGGGTGGGCCGCAGTGGCTGCGTGACGTCACATGCAGCCGCTGCGGGCCAGGGAGCGATGAGTAGCTCCCGGCCAGCACGCTAAAGCTGCGCTGGCCGGTAGCTACTCTTGAAGTGCAAAGGCATCGTCGCTGTGCAATGCCTTTGCACTTCTGCGAGGGGGGGCCGAACTGACATGCGGGGTGGGATAGCCCTGTGCTGGACTTCCCCCCGCATGTCAGGGAAGAAGATCGTAGCTGTGCTAAATTTAGCACAGCTACGATCAACTCGGAATGACTGCCATAGTGCATATCATGCATGGCCTCAGAGAGGTGAAATTACACAACTATACAGTTGGGTCCAAAGTGGCTCTAAAGGGGAGATTCTATTAGCTGTGAGTTAAATGAAAATTGCTCAACACGGGTTAAAAAACTCACAGCCATGAAAATATGCTTTCAATTGGAAATCTGTGTTAATGTCGAACTCAAAAGAAGTTAATACTCATTTTAGATTGCACCTCCGGAGTTGATGTAAAGTAGGGGGAAAAAACTTATTTTAATGGGAAAATGTTGGGATCCCTGGGTAACCCCTCCCAATGAATAATAATGTATCCAGAGTTTTTTAAATAGTAAAATATGTGCAATAAAGATGTCATTTTTCATGGCATTTTCTCTAAAAAAGAAGAAAAGTGGGTTTAATGATGTGGATCATTTATGTTGAGGTGTTGTATTGATGAGAAAAGTGTTTTTGAACTTGCAGATACTGTAGGAGTTGCAAGTGTTTTTTCCCAAACTTTTTACAAACACATATACACACTTAAAATCACTGGCATCACAGTGACGTAATTAGTCTTCACGCTAGGTTGTTTTAGCAGGGCGCTGCCTGATTTTTTTCTAAGGGCAAAATGTGCCCTGCCCCTTTAGTGGCGCCCTGCTAAAACAGCCTGCCTGCTGTTGTGCCACCGCCACGGCATCTATTAACATTATAGGGAGAGCTTGGGGGAAGACCAGCACCTCCATAAGTGATGCGACCAGTCAGAAAGCCCACTGTGTGGCTGCAGGAAGAGAAGAGAATGTTCCTGCAGCTGCCGCTCTCCAGAGGGACCTCACAGTCCCTCTACTATCTGGTTCCCTCTTCTCTGTGCCTGCCGTGCAGCTGATCACTGCTGATCAGGCAGCCCAGCAGCACCCCCCCACCTCGTGTCTGCAGACATAAGCAGCCCCTAGGAAATGTTAAAATGCAGCCCCTTACATGTCCTCTTGATTCCTAGAGGCTACAGGGAGCAGCTTGCGCCGAAAATGTGAAGTTGCGATATTGAAACCTCTGAAAGGTCGCAATGTTCTGACCATCGATGTTTGTATCAATGTTTTTGTTCTTTTTAAATAGCTTTTTTTTTTACTTTATTTTAATTTAATCATGTTGGATATATTTTGATGAGGTATTTTTAACCTAATTCTGTCCTAAAAAAAACCTGACAACTTCTGAGCGGTTTTTAGTAAAAATATTAGCCAGTTAAGTGGTTAAATAACCAGTACCCTGGTTCAGCCAGACCAGTGTGGGCATCAATTATTACTGTGTTTGCCACAATATATACTGTACATTTCTAAGCATCTCATCATATTTGTAATTGATATTAATGTATAAAGAAGCCATCCTAAGACTTTAACGTACATGTAGCCTAATTCAGAGATTTACGTAAACCCGATGTTTGCAAACAACTGGAATGTCTTTGGAGCTGCTCTTCGCATGGGCAGATCCGGTAGTGCAATTTCTCTTGCAGTGCCACAAGCACTGCTGCATGATTGACGTGCTGCTGGCATTTCGGGGCAGCAACAGGCAGCATTGCATAAAATGTTTTCTGGACGCGCCGAGGCCAATAGTTGTGCCCTTGGACGCAGCTTCACTGGCTTCAGCAGCGTGAATTTCTCAACCATCATGACCGATCATGCAGATGATCTGATGCTATCTTCAGACACAGCAACAGAGTAACCTGCAGGAGGCCTATTTACACAAGTTGCCTCCTGTCGTATTAGCATATTATCGCACAGCTGCTGCATACAAAGACCCAGCGGCTGTGTGATACGAGTACATCGCTGAATCAGGGCCATACATATTAATTACTAGTTTTTTTAACCTATCATTCGCCGAGTTGTTCGCTATTGTGCCCGCTGTTGCAGGTTTTTTTTCTCCCCTCCGTCATCCACCCCGGGTGTGGTTCAAAGGGTCGACCACACGTAGGTCAACAGTGTCTAGTTCGACCACCATTGTTCGACAGTGACTAAGTCGACACCCAAAATAGGTCGACACAAGCATTAGTTTAAAAAAAAAATTGGTGTTGTGTTTCTTCGTAGAGTGACCGGGAACCCCAATTAGTGCACCGTGTCCCCTCGCATGGCGAGCAAAGCAGGTTACTATTCCCAATTGTAGTCCACGTGGATCGTAAAGTGTGAAAAAGTTAAAAAATATATAAAAAATTTAAAAACTCATGTCAACCTAGTACATGTCGACATAATGCATGTCGACCAATAGTGGTTGACCTAATGACTGTCGGCCTAAGTGTGGTCGACCTAGGGACCGGATACCATCCACCACACCTTTCTATGTCTATGTCTCTCTGATCTCTGTCCCCTCTACCTCTCTTTCTCATCTCTGTTAACAACCATCCCCCCTCCTCCCCTCCCCAGTCTGTCTTTCCCTCATGGCTGTTCCACAGGAGTGTTGTGGGGTTGAGAGGATGGGGGAAGGGTTCCTTGTGCCAGAGGGAGCAGTGGTGGCACTGTCTTCAGTCACTGACATGAGGAAGCAGTCTCTCTCATGTCTGTCCCTGCTGTGATGGACAGGTTCCTGATTTATGCCACTCATACGTCACATTCACTTATACACTTCTTTCTAACTATGTAGCTAGCAAAGTATGCATTCACTAATACATCAATGAAACATGAAAAGCCTCTACTATAACACAGAAAACCCTTGTGTGAAAATAATACCCCTTTCACACTGCCAATGCCGGATCCCACCCGTGAATTGGAAACGGGTCCTTCCCGGGTGGGATCCATCATTGGACGCTGCTGCTGGCTTCACCGACACGGCAATAAAGTTTTAGTTTTGTTTGAAGTCAGTCTTCAGTAGGACTAAATGGTAATTTCAGGTAAATATACGGTAACTAGCTTCAAGTAAACATAGCCTATAATAGGGTTAGGCAAGCTGTGGCACTCCAGCTGCTGAGGAACTACACATCCCAGCTTTCCCTGCAACAGTTTTAGCTAGTCCTGACAGTAAAACTGTGGCAGAGCATGCTGGGATGTATAGTTCTACAGCAGCTAGGATGTCACAGAATGCCTACCTCTGGCTCATAATATACAGTATCTTGGACAGCGACCAAGGCACAGTAGCTGAAACGAGCATCTGACTATAGGTAGAGGCGGATCCGGCAATACTCTACTATTTGTGAAACTAAGATAAAAGGTCCTGTGCGGAATCACCTTTCTGGTTTTTAATAGACAGTACATGCTAAGATTTTTTAATGCTAGTTTTCTGTAGCCATGTCTTACTTTCAGTATCCTTTGTGCAGCATATTATAAATTAAAATAGACTTAGCAAGCTATTATTTGTTTTTATTGACACCTTTGTACCACATATAAATATGTATACAGTATTTACAATATACGTATGTTGCAGTAGCTATGTTGGTACAGGTATAATATCCAATTTCTGTCTGATAAATATGTTCCGTGTTACTACACCATTTCATGTTACATTTGCCAATTTAACATAAGAATAGACATCTCATAATGCTATAAACTCAGTACATTTTATATTTTGTTTAACTTTATTTCCTTAGTCACTTATTTACTCACTAATTGGAGTGGTGTATACGTTCACAAATTGTCTTTATACATCATGAGATAGTCTTTTTCCATGGCTGCAGTGTTCTTACTTTTCCAGTAGATGCCTCCAGAGACCACTTGAGCTTTTTATTGCTCAGACTTAAAAGATGCTTATTTGAATTTCTTTTTATAGTAAGTCTATTGTCTATAGATTATTTTCATGAATGTAGAGGAGTGGCAAGTTATTACATTGTTCTTAAAAAAAAAAAAAAAGAATATATATATATATATATATACACATATATATACATATATGTATATATATATATGTTGCACACTGTCAAGCCCACAAGAAAAAAACACCACGTTTTAGGTAATTTAAAACTATATTGTAATCCCTTATGGTTTTCATTTTTAGTTAAAAGTCTGTATATTCTCACTGGTTTTTGCATTTGCAGGAATGATTTTCTCATGCAGCTTGCAGAAATCATTTCAGTTGTATTTCGAGATACCTTTTTGAATGAGTCCTGACAATGCCCATCTCCATCTCTCTTCACTTAACACACAGAAACACATACCAATTATTATCATGTCAGAGGGTTTCTTTCATAGTTAGAATTTGCAAAGCAAAGATCTGTAAACACTTGGGCAGTTTTATAGCTGGAATTTATGGTTAAGACTTAAGTTTGCAGTAGGGTTTAGGCTTAGGTTAGTTCTTTAGATCTAAGAATCATCTTTTAAAGTGTCTCTTTGCTTTAAATGTCTCAAAGCTCTGACAGAAGTCCTTAGATGGCAACTTCTGTGAAGGCTTCATTGGTGATCAAATTTCTACCCAATATAAATCTATCCCATGCTACCTAACTCTACTACAAGCTATCTCTTCAGCTTAGTATGTAGCCTGCTCCTCATCTGACACATCCTGGTATCTAGTCTCCATCCTCGGATATCACCTGAGCCATGTTCCCTGTCTTTTGTCGCACGCCTTATTATTTCAGTAACAGGTTCATCCAATGCGCCTTCCATAATCACTGTCTGACCTTTTCCCTAAACAACACAATATAGTGACCAGGGATTTCTACTTCCACAATTTGTCCCATGTCCCTTGGATGCCTAATTGATCACACCATTTGTCAGCATAGCATTTGTGATCCTACTGTTTGTCAGGGACTTTCGTAATATTTGTACTCTTTATTCCACCTCTGTAGGAATAGAATATTTGTCTCGGCAACATAATTTTCTCCTTCCTTGTGCATATGTTCTTGCTTTTTGCTCTTTCAGACCTATTCCATGTACATTGTATGCATGAGTGCCATGTGTGCATTTATGGTTCTTGATGCGTGTACTGTTGTAACGAAGCACATATGTTTCTATTCATCCATGATTGTGTACATAATTGTTGCTACATGGTTATCTTGCTGTAAGTTTAGTACTTAGATGAAGTTGTTTTCAAATCCAACATCACTTCACTTTCTTTCTTTCTTTGGGTGGCACTTGATATACCGGCTGTTGGGATCCCGACACTCAGTATACCGACCCCGGAATCCAAACCGCCGGTATACGACACCCCTGGAGGGAGAATAAATAGTGTCGCGCACCATCGTGCCCGCAGCGTGGCGGGCGCAGCAAGCGGCTCTTTTGCGCTTGCCCCGCTGCTGGCATTCCGGCGGTCGGGATCATACCACACCCCTTTCTTTCACATGACCAGTCTATCATTGCTTAGTCTTAGGGTTGTACGGTGAGATGCCTTCTAGTGATTCAGCTCTGCATATTACAGTAGTTTTTCAAACATGTTTTTAAAATGAACCATGTTAAGATAATTTATATGTTGCTTGACATTTCCGATTACTGCACTTAAATGCTACATATTTATCAAAGCTCTTGATGGACTTATTTGAGTTTGAGAGCTTGTTCCAAGTTTACAGTTTTTATGGAACCTAATATATACGCTTTTGACAATACCATGGGGGGTCGTTCCGACCCGTTTGCATGCTGCTGTTGGTCGCAGCGGTGTGAACGGGTTGGCTCTGCGCATGTGCGCAGGCCACTATGCGCACGCGCGTTGTTGCCTCGCTGGGTAACGACAGGAATAGCGACGAAAGCGATCGCTGCCGCGATCGCAAGAAGAGTGACAGGTGGAAGGCATTCCAGAACTGACCGTTTTCTGGGACTGGAGCAGCGAACGCAGGCGTGTCCAGGCGTTTGGAGAGTGGATGTCTGACGTCAATTCCGGGACCTTCATCGCTGGATCCATCGCACAGGGTAAGTAACTGCAGGGCTAGTCTTGTTTTACACAAAACTTTTTTAGCATAGCAGGGCTGCACAAGCGATAAAATACTCTCCCCCATAGGCGGCGTCTACTTGATCGCACGAGCAGCAAAAAGTTGCTACGTGGGATCAACTCGGAATGACCCCCCATGTTCTAATACTGTACAAAATACCAGGTGACATGAGCATATCTGGCAACAATTGTGATCTGAGTTATTCTCCGTATATGGGAGCATGAAGGGTGTCGCTGGCTAGAAATAAAAATGTTTTTGTCCAGAACATAATATATTCAGTTGTACGATAGTGTACAGTATATAACTTTATTATGTCTGTGTCTGATAATGCCTGCTGCCTGATTAAACATAAGAGTTGCTACCTTGCTGAGAGTTGTCATACTACACAGAAAAAAGAAAATGCAGGTGCATACTCTAAGCACGAGAACACTGCCAATCAAAACAATTATAATTCACTCTACAATTTAACACTGTTAGGATCCGCAGGTAGCGGATCATTTTGCTTGCAGGTCCCGGTTATTTGTTGCCATGGGTTATGGCTTCAAACATTGTTCTGTTTTCCTACAGCTTAGCTGGTCTTTCCTGTCTTCCTGTGTGTTCACAATTCACATTATGTGTTCACTAAGTAATTAGCTGTTTGTCTACAGAGCCGGTATACACATGCCTTTGATTTAGAATTACTCTCCAGGAGCTGTCTGATTGGGCCCTGCCTTCTTTAAGTTACTGCTAGTCCTGTACTCAGTGCTGGTTATACTGTCTCTAAGGTCAGACTTTCCTGAGGCTTTTTGGCCTGCAAGTTCCAATGAGATTATTGCTTATTTCTTCCAGTAGTCAGCTCTGCTGGAGTGCCACCTTTTTCAGCTGTAGGTTGGTGAAACCTTATACTTCACCTGCAGTGAGCTCCACCTCGTTTTCTCCAGATTGTGTACCTGCATCTTCCAAATCTGCCTGGCGGTCGTCTGAATCCTGCATTTCCGGCCTCCGTCGCACCTCCAGCAAACTACAATATCTTCAACATCCGCGCAATCGCTGCACCTTTAACTAACAAACTACAATATCGGCTCATTAGCCGCAACATCGGCGCAATCGCTGCACCTTCAGCAAACAAACTACATTATCGGCTTACTAGCCACAACAGCGGCACAATTGTCGCACCTTCATCAAACAAACGACAATATTGGCTCACTAGCCACAACATCGGTGCAATCGCTGCACCTTCAACTAAGGGATTACAATATCGGCATTAGCAGCAACATCGGCGCAATCGCCACACCTTCAGCAAACAAACTACAATACCGGCTCACTAGCCACAACACCGGCGCAATCGCTGCACCTTCTGTAAATTTACTTCTAGATCGGCTCACTAGCCGCAATTTAGACAGAACTGCCACACTGTTTGATTACAAACTATTATACTGTCTCCCTGGCTCTAATATAGACCCACTAACCACTTCCACAGCTCAATAGTCACTCTACGTTTCATTTATTATCATTGGCGTTCAGCCGTCTCACCAGCTTTGAACTCTGCGTGACTATCAGCCGCATCATCGGCATTCAGCCATCTCTCCTGCTTTGAACTCTGAGTGACTATCAGCCGCATCACCGGCGTTCAGCCTTCTCTCCTGCTTTGGACTCTGAGTGATTATTATTTGTGTCCAGGTTTTGTTGTGACAATAAAGTCACCATTTCTTATTTTATTATCACGTGTCTCTCTCCATACAGGTAACTTCAGTCGTCTGGTTACTGACAACCGTAACAAACATGAGGTGACCTCATCGGGTGGATCCCTAACATCCCTAATACTGACATATTATATAAATATATCCAGGTCTTCCTTATTATAGTGACCATTCTAATACGTAGACAGCAAATGCAAGTGTCACAAGTCACGGAGGGAGAAGGCAGAATCAGGTCACAAAGGAAGCTGAAGTCGAACCAGGAATCACTAACACAGTACCAAAGTCAGGTCACTAGGAAAAGCAGGTAGACAATAGCACAAGGTCAGGAATGCAGGAAAGGTACGAGCCTACACTCTGGCACAGGAGTGCTTCCAGCAACTTCCTTTTAAAGGTGGACCTACAATCTAGCACCAATCAGAACTTCTCTTTTGAGCACACCTTGCCCTTTAAATCTTACATAGAGAGGCACGCGTACCCCTATGGGAGCCGTGGCCACTTGTGCACTGGCGCTGCCTGGAGGAGGGAGTCTGGAAACGAGCCCGCAGCAGCGGACACCGGGGACCTCCCACCCACTGCTGCTCCCCAGCCAGGACCCCAGCACTGCTGGACCCAATAAGTGAGAACCAGATTTGTCCGCACTGCGACAGCAAGGACCCATTCAAATAAAGCACCCAAGGGCCTTTTATTCTGCAATTGTTTATGTCTCTACACTTGAAGATAGAGACACTTTCTTCCTAGATTAGCACCCCACCCACCTGCCATTCAGTCTCCGGCGGCGGTGCGGGTGTCTAATCTTTAATTAGTCGCCGGTCCATGAGCCAGTCAAAGCTCGCTGTCCGGCAGCTATGGGTCTGATTGGCTCACGGGCCGACACCATTAGAAACACAGTGTGTCGGGCTGTCGGACAGTGGGAGCCATGAACCGACCGAGCCTCATGCAGCTCAAGAACCGCGGGTTGGCTACTGCTGGCATAGAGTGTGCACCTGCATTTTCTTTTCTTTTTCTTCTCTTTTCTCTAACGTCCTAGTGGATGCTGGGGACTCCAAAAGGACCATGGGGAATAGCGGCTCCGCAGGAGACTGGGCACAAAGTAAAAGCTTTAGGACTAGCTGGTGTGCACTGGCTCCTTCCCCTATGACCCTCCTCCAAGCCTCAGTTAAGATTTTGTGCCCGAACGAGAAGGGTGCAATCTAGGTGGCTCTCCTGAGCTGCTTAGAGTAAAAGTTTAAATAGGTTTTTTTTTATTTTCAGTGAGACCTGCTGGCAACAGGCTCACTGCATCGAGGGACTAAGGGGAGAAGAAGCGAACTCACCTGCGTGCAGAGTGGATTGGGCTTCTTAGGCTACTGGACATTAGCTCCAGAGGGACGATCACAGGCCCAGCCATGGATGGGTCCCGGAGCCGCGCCGCCGGCCCCCTTACAGAGCCAGAAGAGTGAAGAGGTCCGGAAAATCGGCGGCAGAAGACGTCCTGTCTTCAATAAGGTAGCGCACAGCACCGCAGCTGTGCGCCATTGCTCTCAGCACACTTCACACTCCGGTCACTGAGGGTGCAGGGCGCTGGGGGGGGGGCGCCCTGGGACGCAATGAAAATACCTTAAATGGCTAAAAATACATCACATATAGCTCCTGGGCTATATGGATGTATTTAACCCCTGCCAGTTTTCCACAAAAAAGCGGGAGAAAGGCCGCCGAAAAAGGGGCGGAGCCTATCTCCTCAGCACACAAGCGCCATTTTTTCCTCACAGCTCTGTTGGAGGAAGGCTCCCTGACTTTCCCCTGCAGTCCTGCACTACAGAAACAGGGTAAAACAAGAGAGGGGGGGGGGCACTAAATTGGCATATTAATATATACAGCAGCTATATTAGGGAAAAACACTTATATAAGGTTATCCCTGTATATATATGGCGCTCTGGTGTGTGCTGGCAAACTCTCCCTCTGTCTCCCCAAAGGGCTAGTGGGGTCCTGTCCTCTGTCAGAGCATTCCCTGTGTGTGTGCTGTGTGTCGGTACGCTGTGTCGACATGTATGAGGAGGAAAATGGTGTGGAGGCGGAGCAATTGCCTGTGTTAGTGATGTCACCCCCTAGGGAGTCGACACCTGACTGGATGGTCTTATGGAAAGAATTACGTGATAGTGTCGGCACTTTACAAAAGACTGTTGACGACATGAGACAGCCGGCAAATCAGTTAATACCTGTACAGGCGTCTCAAACACCGTCAGGGGCTATAAAACGCCCGTTACCTCAGGTCGATACAGACACTGACACGGACACTGACTCCAGTGTCGACGGTGAGGAAACAAACGTATTTTCCAGTAGGGCCACACGTTACATGATCACGGCAATGAAGGAGGTTTTGAACATTTCTGATACTACAAGTACCACAAAAAAGGGTATTATGTGGGGTGTGAAAAAACTACCCGTAGTTTCTCTAACGTCCTAAGTGGATGCTGGGGACTCCGTAAGGACCATGGGGAATAGCGGCTCCGCAGGAGACTGGGCACATCTAAAGAAAGCTTTAGGACTAACTGGTGTGCACTGGCTCCTCCCCCTATGACCCTCCTCCAAGCCTCAGTTAGATTGCTGTGCCCGACGAGAAGGGTGCACACTAGGGGCTCTCCTGAGCTTCTTAGTGAAAGTTTTAGTTTAGGTTTGTTATTTTCAGTGAGACCTGCTGGCAACAGGCTCACTGCATCGAGGGACTAAGGGGAGAAGAAGCGAACTCACCTGCGTGCAGAGTGGATTGGGCTTCTTGGCTACTGGACATTAGCTCCAGAGGGACGATCACAGGCCCAGCCTGGATGGGTCCCGGAGCCGCGCCGCCGGCCCCCTTACAGAGCCAGAAGAGCGAAGAGGTTCGGAAAAATCGGCGGCAGAAGACGTTCCTGTCTTCAATAAGGTAGCGCACAGCACTGCAGCTGTGCGCCATTGCTCTCAGCACACTTCATACTCCGGTCACTGAGGGTGCAGGGCGCTGGGGGGGGCGCCCTGAGACGCAATAAAACATGATAAAAATACCTTACATGGCAAAAAAATACATCACATATAGCTCCTGGGCTATATGGATGCATTTAACCCCTGCCAGAATATACAGAAAAACGGGAGATAAGGCCGCCGAAAAGGGGGCGGAGCCTATCTCCTCAGCACACTGGCGCCATTTTCCCTCACAGCTCAGTTGGAGGGAAGCTCCCTGGCTCTTCCCTGCAGTCACTACACTACAGAAAGGGTTAAAAAAAGAGAGGGGGGCACTAATTAGGCGCAGTATTAAAACATACAGCAGCTATAAGGGGAAAAACACTTATATAAGGTTATCCCTGTATATATATATATAGCGCTCTGGTGTGTGCTGGCATACTCTCCCTCTGTCTCCCCAAAGGGCTAGTGAGGTCCTGTCCTCTATCAGAGCATTCCCTGTGTGTGTGCTGTGTGTCGGTACGTTTGTGTCGACATGTATGAGGAGAAAAATGATGTGGAGACGGAGCAGAGTGTCTGTAACAGTGATGTCACCACCTAGGGGGTCGACACCTGAGTGGATGTACTGTTGAAAATTACGTGACAGTGTCAGCTCTGTATAAAAAAACAGTGGTTGACACGAGACAGCCGGCTACTCAGCTTGTGCCTGTCCAGACGTCTCATAGGCCGTCAGGGGCTCTAAAGCGCCCGTTACCTCAGATGGCAGATACAGACGCCGACACGGATACTGACTCCTGTGTCGACGGTGAAGAGACAACCGTGATTTCCAGTAGGGCCACACGTTACATGATTGAGACAATGGAAAATGTTTTATACATTTCTGATAATACGAGTACCACCAAAAAGGGGTATTATGTTCGGTGAGGGAAAAACTACCTGTAGTTTTCCTGAATCTGAGAAATAAAATGAGGTGTGTGATGATGCGTGGGTTTCCCCCCGATAACAATTGATAATTTCTTAAAAAGTATTGGCTGTATACCCTTTCCCGCCATAGGGTAGGGTGCGTTGGGAAACACCCCCTAGGGGGGATAAGGCGCTCACACGCTTGTAAGAACAAGGGCTCTACCCTCTCATGAGATGGCCGCCCTTAAGGATCCTGCTGATAGAAAGCAGGAGGGTATCCAAAAATGTATTCACACACATACTGGTGTTATACTGCGACCAGCAATCGCCTCAGCCTGGAGGTGCAGTGCTGGGTTGGCATGGTCGGATTCCCTGACTGGAAATATTGATATCCTAGATAAGGATAGTATATTATTGCCTATAGAGCATTTAAAAGATGCATTTCTATATATGCATGATGCACAGCGGAATATTTGTCGACTGGCATCAAGTATAAGTGCGTTATCCAATTCTACCAGTAAAATGGTCAGGTGATGCGGATTCCAAACGGCATTTGGAAGTATTGCCTTTGAAAGGGGACATTTGGGGTCGGTCTTTTAGACCTGGTGGCCACGGCAACAACTGGGAAATCCACGTTTGTACCCCAGGTCGCCTCTCAAAATAAGACGCCGTATTATCAGGCGCAGTCCTTTGTTGGCAAGCGGACAAAAGGTTCCTCTTTTCTGCTCGTGACAGAGGGAGAGGAAAAAGGCTGAAGAGATTACCCAGTTCCCAGGAACAGAAATCCTTTCCCGCCTCTGCAAAAGCCCTCAGTATGACGCTAGGGCCTTACAAGCTCAGGCACGGTGGGGGCCCGTTCTCAATGAATTTCAGTGCGCAGTGGGCTCACTCGCAAGTAGACCCCTGGATCCTTCAGGTAATATCTCAAGGGTACATATTGAAATTCGAGACGTCTCCCCCTCGCCGTTTCCAAAAGTCGGCTTTACCGACGTCTCCCTCTGACAGGGAGGCAGTTTTGGAAGCCATTCACAAGCTGTATTCCCAGCAGGTGATAATCAAGGTACCCCTCCTGCAACAGGGAACGGGGTATTATTCCACACTATTGTGGTACCGAAGCCAGACGGCCCGGTGAGACCGATTCTAAATCTAAAATCTAAAATCTTTGAACACTTACATACAGAGGTTCAAATTCAAGATTGAGTCACTCAGAGCAGTGATTGCGAACCTGGAAGAAGGGGACTACATGATGTCTCGGGACATCAAGGATGCTTACCTTCATGTCAAAATTTACCCTTCTCACCAAGGGTACCTCAGGTTATGGTACAGAACTGTCACTATCAGTTCAGACGCTGCCGTAGGGATGGTCCACGGCACCCCGGGTCTTTACCAAGGTAATGGCCGAAATTATATCCCTTCGAAGGAAGGGAATTTTAGTTATCCCTTACTTGGACGATTCCCTGATAAGGGTAAGATCCAGGGAACAGTTGGAAGTCGGTGTAGCACTATCTCAGGTAGTGTTGCGGCAGCACGATTGGATTCTCAATATTCCAAAATCGCAGCTGGTTCCGACGACTTGTCTTCTGTTTCCTAGGGATGTTCCTGGACACAGTCCAGAAAAAAGGTGTTTCTCCCGGAAGAGAAAGCCAGGGAGTTATCCGAGCTAGTCAGGAACCTCCTAAAACCGAACCAAGTCTCAGTGCATCAATGCACAAGGGTTCTGGGTAAAAATGGTGGCTTCCTACGAAGCAATCCCATTCGTTAGATTCCACGCAAGAACTTTCCAGTGGAACCTACTGGACAAATGGTCCGGGTCGCATTTTCAGATGCATCAGCGGATAACCCTGTCACCAAGGACAAGGGTATCCATCATGTGGTGGTTGCAGAGTGCTCATCTTCTAGAGGGCCGCAGATTCGGCATTCAGGACTGGGTCCTGGTGACCACGGATGCCAGCCTGCGAGGCTGGGGAGCAGTCACACAGGGAAGGAATATCCAGGGCTTAGGGTCAAGCCTGGATACATCACTTCACATAAATATCCTGAAGCTAAGGGCCATTTACAATGCTCTAAGCTTAGCAAGACCTCTGCTTCAAGGTCAGCCGGTGTTGATCCAGTCGGACAACATCATGGCAGTCACCCACGTAAACAGACAGGGTGGCACAAGAAGCAGGAGGGCAATGGCAGAAGCTGCAGGGATTCTTCGCTGGGCGGAAAATCATGTGATAGCACTGTCAACAGTATTCATTCCGGGAGTGGACAACTGGGAAGCAGACTTCCTCAGCACGACCTCCACCCGGGAGAGTGGGGACTTCACCCAGAAGTCGTCCACATGATTAAAAAACTCGACAGGTATTGCGCCAGGTCAAGAGACCCTCAGGCAATAGTTGTAGACGCTCTGGTAACACCGTGGGTGTACCAGTCAGTGTATGTGTTCCCTCCTCTGCCTCTCATACCCAAGGTACTGAGATTGATAAGATGGAGAGGGGAAAGCACTATATTCGTGGCTCTGGATTGGCCAAGAAGGACTTGGTAACCGGAACTTCAAGAGATGCTCACGGAGGAGCCGTGGCCTCTACCTCTAAGAAGGGACCTGCTCCAGCAAGGACCCTGTCTGTTCCAAGACTTACCGCGGCTGCGTTTGACGGCATGGCGGTTGAACGCCGGATCCTGAAGGAAAAAAGGCATTCCGGATGAAGTCATCCCTATCCTGATCAAAGCCAGGAAGGATGTAACCGCAAAAACATTATCACCGCAATTGGCGAAAATATGTTGCGTGGTGCGAGGCCAGTAAGGCCCGACGGAGGAAATTCAACTGGGTCGATTCCTACATTTCCTGCAAACAGGAGTGTCTATGGGCCTGAAATTGGGGTCCATTAAGGTTCAAATTTTCGGCCCTGTCAATTTTCTTCCAAAAAGAACTAGCTTCAGTCCCTGAAGTTCAGACGTTTGTAAAAGGGGTACTGCATATACAGCCTCCTTTTGTGCCTCCAGTGGCACTTTGGGATCTCAATGTAGTTTTGGGTTCCAAAAGTCACATTGGTTTGAACCACTTAAATCTGTGGAGTCAAAATATCTCACATGGAAAGTGGTCATGCTGTTGGCCCTGGCCTGGGCCAGGCGCGTGTCAGAATTGGCGGCTTTATCCTGAAAAAGCCCTTATCTGATTTTCCATTCGGACAGGGCGGAATTGAGGACTCGTCCTCAGTTTCTCCCCAAGGTGGTTTCAGCGTCTCACCTGAACCAACCTATTGGTGGTGCCTGCGGCTACTAGGGACTTGGAGGCCTCCAAGTTGCTAGACGTTGTCAGTGCCCTGAAAATATATGTTTCCAGGACGGCTGGAGTCAGGAAATCTGACTCGCTGTTTATCCTGTGTGCACCCAACAAGCTGGGTGCTCCTGCTTCTAAGCAGACTATTGCTCGTTGGATTTGTAGTACAATTCAGCTTGCACATTCTGTGGCAGGCCTGCCACAGCCAAAAATCTGTAAATGCCCACTCCACAAGGAAGGTGGGCTCATCTTGGGCGGCTGCCCGAGGGGTCTCGGCTTTACAACTTTGCCGAGCAGCTACTTGGTCAGGAGCAAATACGTTTGTAAAATTCAACAAAATTGATATCCTGGCTGAGGAGGACCTGGAGTTCTCTCATTTGGTGCTGCAGAGTCATCCGCACTCTCCCGCCCGTTTGGGAGCTTTGGTATAATCCCCATGGTCCTTACGGAGTCCCCAGCATCCACTTAGGACGTTAGAGAAAATAAGAATTTACTTACCGATAATTCTATTTCTCATAGTCCGTAGTGGATGCTGGGCGCCCATCCCAAGTGCGGATTGTCTGCAATACTTGTACATAGTTATTGTTACAAAAATCGGGTTAATATTGTTGTGAGCCATCTTTCAGAGGCTCCTCTGTTATCATGCTGTTAACTGGGTTCAGATCACAGGTTATACGGTGTGATTGGTGTGGCTGGTATGAGTCTTACCCGGGATTCAAAATCCTTCCTTATTGTGTACGCTCGTCCGGGCACAGTATCCTAACTGAGGCTTGGAGGAGGGTCATAGGGAGAGGAGCCAGTGCACACCAGTTAGTCCTAAAGCTTTTACTTTGTGCCCAGTCTCCTGCGGAGCCGCTATTCCCCATGGTCCTTTCGGAGTCCCCAGCATCCACTACGGACTATGAGAAATAGAATTATTGGTAAGTAAATTCTTATTTTTTTCTGTGTGACACTGCATCATTTAATTAACAAGACCAAAAGTGGTAAATGTCAAAATAAAGAGTAAATACTTCTGACTCGTTCATAATATAACGCTGTACTTGTAATACTAGTAGCGCAAAACCCTGGTTGATTTTTATTTTATTTATTGTAGTGGAATTCATACTTCTCTGTGTAGTAATGCACAATTTAGCAGTAGCAGGAAGACACTTTGAGACAGTAGTAGTCTGTAGTAACAGGTATATTTACTAAAGATAATTTTTCATTGACTTTCATCAGTTTTAATTTGATGAAAATTTAACTGAATTGATGTTATATTTCCAGGGTTAAATCACAAATTTACTAACATTTATAAATTAATATCAACAGTTATCTGTTGGTTAAAAGTATGGTGTAGCCCTGTAAACACAACATCGATTTAGATTGATTTAATAAATTAGTAAAAGATAAAAATAGAACTCTTTTAAATATACCCCTAATTCTACTTATACACTCCCCCCGCCCCCCCAAAAAAACAAAAACTGTTGCTATTTCAGTAGTATTAAAAAGCCTTCTCATTTAATTACGGTGCTGGATGCAGCCTGACTGACAGAAGACATGCAGTTCTGACCCAGGTTGCTTGAATGCGATCACAGTTTAGAATGACCTGCATAACCCTGCCTCCAGCTGTGTTCACATGGGATTAATGTTTTATCTCTTAATGTCAGGTGAGCTTTTTGCAAACTGTGTGAATTTGCTTTTTTCTGTACATAGGCCCTCATTCCGAGTTGTTCGCTCGCTAGCTGCTTTTAGCAGCATTGCACACGCTAGGCCGCCGCCCTCTGGGAGTGTATCTTAGCTTAGCAGAATTGCGAACTAAAGAGTAGCAGAATTGCGAATAAATAATTCTTAGCAGTTTCTGAGTAGCTCGAGACTTACTCCTACACTGCGATAAGCTCAGCCCATTTCGTTCCTGGTTTGACGTCACAAACACGCCCTGCGTTCGGCCAGCCACTCCCCCGTTTCTCCAGACACTCCTGCGTTTTATCCTGGCACGCCTGCGTTTTTCCGCACACTCCCAGAAAACGGTCAGTTTCCGCCCAGAAACACCCACTTCCTGTCAATCACACTCCGATCACTTCAACGATGACAATTCTGCGTTCTGACGTGAGTAAATCTACTAAGTTTTGTGCTAAAATACTTAGCGCATGCGCGCTGCGTACCATGCGCATGCGCATTTTTGCCTTAATCGCTCCGTTGCAAAAATCGGCAACGAGCGAACAACTCGGAATGACCCCCATACTCCTGAGATAGTTTTGTTAAGTTGCTGAGGATCTTTAAGTAGCTACTGTAGACTTTTGTGTGCTAATGTAGACCTATATATAAAAATAAGACCAAAATGGTCTATCTAATCACCCTATTTCACCTGCTAATTATTTTGTCAGTAGATCTGTGGTTGTGATTGTTAAAGACTTCTAAAGATACTTTTTATTTACATATTAATCATATTGGGTCGCCCATGTTTTAATGTTGTATTAATTAATTCATATATGTTGCTTGACTCTCTCCAACTTATTAAAAAGGTGGGTTTTATGCTGTAACAAAGAGGGACATTCTACAGTATATCTGAGAGTTACAAATATTTTTGCAGCTGCTTTAGAGCAATTATTAACAATAAATAATAAGTGTGAGATATGCAATTTGCCATACACTCTGATAATGCAGTGCAAATTAAGAGATCACTTTGCTTAAATCCTTATTGGATATAATGATCTCACCATGAGAATTATCTGTGCAATCCATGAACTTCCACATCTTCAATACAAGTGAACTTAAAATACACATTTCTGAGTTTCACACACTGTCAAATTAAACAAAAAG
Organism: Pseudophryne corroboree; assembly: GCF_028390025.1. Taxonomy (NCBI): domain Eukaryota; kingdom Metazoa; phylum Chordata; class Amphibia; order Anura; family Myobatrachidae; genus Pseudophryne; species Pseudophryne corroboree. The sequence goes on from NC_086444.1 coordinate 991,054,161, forward strand.
GCTGACACCAAAGCAGCAGGTTTTGAACACTGAGCTAATGACGGTCTTGAGAATTGTGAGGGAGTTTTTGGCGGAAGAGCGGACAGTAGGACAGGAGAAGAAGTTGAGAATTATAAGAATAGTTTTAGGCATATGAGGTTTAAGGGGGGAATTAAATTAACCCCAGAATTGTTTTTCAGCTGCAAAACAATGTTTTTTTTTTTTTTTTTTCTAAATGTATTTTTCAGGCTAGTCAGTTAGCCCCTGATTTTTGCACACACAAATAAAAATATTTTTTCGTGGGAAAACACATTGAATCCGTGATTAGTTCACTGACTAATGTGTTTTCACAGCCACAACTGCAAAAACAGGGTCATTATCTGGTATTTTTAGTGGAGTCTGCTGAGGTTCTGAAAAAAAAATGCCTGATAAGTGCTGGGGGGGGGGGCCTTGTTTTGGGGTTAATTGAATAGCCTCAGGGTGGGGGTGGGGGGCTTGTCAGGTAGTGTTCTGGTTCCCTGTTAAGAGACCACTTGATCACACTGGAACTGAGGATACCAACTTAGGACCCAATTCAGACTTGGTCTGCGATCGAAGGCTGAAGCCCTATGTTGTGTGCGCAGGCGCAGCGGCCACACTGTGCGTGCGCACACATTGATTGACAGGCAGAGACGGTCGTTGGGCAGGAGGGGGCGTGCCGGCTGCGTTTGGGGGGCGCGGTCCGGACCGTTGCGGGCACACCGTTGATGTCACAAGTTGCTGGCACACCGTTGTTACCACACGCAGCTGCTGTGACCCAAAACATGGCGGGTAGCCGCCTGCCTCCACAGCTAGGTTGCATAGGCAGGGAGCTACTCACCAGGTGTGCGAAAGCATCATCGCCGTGCGATGCTTTCGAACCTCTTTGGGGGGGGGGGGGGCAAGGTCTGGCATGCGGGGTAGACTGGCCCTGTGCTGGGCCTCCCCTCGCATGCCTAAGATTGTGATCGTAGATATGCGGGTTTTTTTTGCACATCTACGATCAGCTCTGAATTAGACCCTTAGTTTTCTCTAACGTCCTAGTGGATGCTGGGGACTCCGTCAGGACCATGGGGAATAGCGGCTCCGCAGGAGACAGGGCACAAAAGCAAGCTTTTAGGATCACATGGTGTGTACTGGCTCCTCCCCCTATGACCCTCCTCCAAGCCTCAGTTAGGTTTTTGTGCCCGGCCGAGAAGGGTGCAATCTAGGTGGCTCTCTTAAAGAGTTACTTAGAAAAAGTTTTTAGGTTCTTTATTTTCAGTGAGTCCTGCTGGCAACAGGCTCACTGCATCGAGGGACTTAGGGGAGAGATTTTCAACTCACCTGCGTGCAGGATGGATTGGATTCTTAGGCTACTGGACATAGCTCCAGAGGGAGTCGGAACACAGGGCTCGCCCTGGGGTTCGTCCCGGAGCCGCGCCGCCGACCCCCCTTGCAGACGCTGAAGATGAAGAGGTCCGGAACCAGGCGGCAGAAGACTCTCAGTCTTCATCAGGTAGCGCACAGCACTGCAGCTGTGCGCCATTGTTGTCAGCACACTTCACACAGCGGTCACGGAGGGTGCAGGGCGCTGGGGGGGGGGCGCCCTGGGCAGCAATGTATAATACCTGTATGGCGAAAAATACATCACATATAGCCCTTGAGGCTATATGGATGTATTTAACCCCTGCCAGATATCTAAAACTCCGGAGAAGAAGCCCGCCGAAAAGGGGGCGGGGCCTATTCTCCTCAGCACACAGCGCCATTTTCCCTCACAGAAAGGCTGGTGGGAAGGCTCCCATGCTCTCCCCTGCACTGCACTACAGAAACAGGGTTAAAACAGAGAGGGGGGGCACTGATTTGGTGATATGTATATATATTAAAATGCTATAAGGGAGGAACACTTATATAAAGGTTGTCCCTGGATAATTATAGCGTTTTGGTGTGTGCTGGCAAACTCTCCCTCTGTCTCCCCAAACGGCTAGTGGGTCCTGTCCTCTATCAGAGCATTCCCTATGTGTGTGCTGTATGTCGGTACGTGTGTGTCGACATGTATGAGGAAAATATTGGTGAGGAGGCGGAGCAAATTGCCTGTATGGTGATGTCACTCTCTAGGGAGTCGACACCGGAATGGATGGCTTATTTATGGAAATTACGTGACAATGTCAACACGCTGCAAGCCGGTTGACGACATGATAGGGCCGGCGAACAAATTAGTATCTGTCCAGGCGTCTCAAACACCGTCAGGGGCTGTAAAATGCCCATTTACCTCAGTCGGTCGACACAGACCCAGACACGGACACTGATTTCAGTGTCGACGGTGAAGAAACAAACGTATTTTCTTTTAGGGCCACACGTTAAGGGCAATGAAGGAGGTGTTACATATTTCTGATACTCCAAGTACCACAAAAAAGGGTATTATGTGTGAGGTGAAAAAACTACCTGTAGTTTTTCCTGAATCAGATAAATTAAATGAAGTGTGTGATGATGCGTGGGTTTCCCCCGATAGAAAATTATTGGCGGTATACCCTTTCCCGCCTAAAGTTAAGGCGCGGTGGGAAACACCCCTCAGGGTGGATAAGGCGCTCACACGCTTATCAGAACAAGTAGCGGTACCATCTACGGATAGGGCCGTACTTAAGGAGCCAGCTGATAGGAGGCTGAAAAATATCCTAAAAAGTATACACACACATGCTGGTGTTATACTGCGACCAGCGATCGCCTCAGCCTGGATGTGCAGAGCTGAGGTGGCTTGGTCGGATTCCCTGACTAAAAATATTGATACCTTTGACAGGGACAGTATTTTATTGACTATAGAGCATTTAAAGGATGCATTTCTATATATGCGAGATGCGCAGAGGGATATTTGCACTCTGGCATCAAGAGTAAATGCGATGTCCATATCTGCAAGAAGATGTTTATGGACACGACAGTGGTCAGGTGATGCAGATTCCAAACGGCACAAAGATGTATTGCCGTATAAAGGGGAGGAGTTATTTGGGGTCGGTCCATGGGACCTGGTGGCCAGGGCAACTGCTGGAAAATCCACCGTTTTTTACCCTAAGTCACATCTCTGCAGAAAAAGACACCGTCTTTTCAGCCTCAGTCCTTTCGTCCCTATAAGAGTCATATCTGCCCAGGGATAGAGGAAAGGGAAGAAGACTGCAGCAGGCAGCCCATTCCCAGGAACAGAAGCCTTCCACCGCTTCTACCAAGTTCTCAGCATGACGCTGGGACCGTACAGGACCCCTGGATCCTACAAGTAGTATCCAAGGGGTACAGATTGGAATGTCGAGAGGTTTCCCCCCTCGCAGGTTCCTGTAGTCTGCTGTACCAATGTCTCCCTCCGACAGGGAGGCAGTATTGAAAACAATTCACAAGCTGTATTCCCAGCAGGTGATAATAAAATTACCCCTCCGACAACAAGGAAAGGGGTATTACTCCACACTATATGGTGGTACTGAAGGCTAGGTGAGACCTATTCTAAATCTGAAAAATTTGAACACTTACAAGGGTTCAAATCCAGATGGAGTCACTCAGAGCAGTGATAGCAAAGAACAAGGGGACTAGATGGTGTCCCGGGACATCAGGGATGCTTACCTCCATGTCCCAAAATTTGCCTTTTCTCACCAAGGGTACCTCAGGTTCGTGGTACAGAACTGTCACTATCAGTTTCAAGACGATGCCGTTGGATTGTCCAAGGCACCCCGGGTCCTTACCAAGGTAATGACCGAAAGGAGGATTCGTCTTCAAAGAAAATGGACGACCTCCTGATAAGAACAAGGTCCAGAGAACAGTTGGAGGTCGGAGTAGCACTATCTCAAGTAGTTCTACGACAGCACGGGTGGATTCTAAATATTCCAAAACCGCAGTTGTTCCGACGACACGTCTGCTGGTCCTAGGGATGATTCTGGACACAGTCCAGGAAAAGGTGTTTCTCCCAGAGGAGAAAGCCAGGGAGTTATCCGAGCTAATCGGGATCCTCCTAAAACCAGGAAAAGTGTCAGTGCATCATTGCACAAGAGTCCTGGTAAAAATGGTGGCTTATTACGAAGCGCTTCCATTCGGCAGATTTCACGCAAGAACTCTTCAGTGGGATCTGCTGGACAAATGGTCCGGATCGCATCTTCAGATGCATCAGCGGATAACCCTATATCCAAGGACAAGGGTGTCTCTCCTGTGATGATTACAGAGTGCTCATCTTCTAGAGGGCCGCAGATTCGGCATTCAGGATTGGATGCTCGTGACCACGTAGGCCAGCCTGAGAGGCTGGGGAGCAGTCACACAAGGAGTGTGATCAAGTCTGGAGAATTCTCTCCACATAAATATACTGGAGCTAAGAGCAAATTTATAATGCTCTAAGCTTAGCAAGACCTCTGCTTCAAGGTCAGCCGGTATTGATCCTGTGGGATAACATCACGGCAGTCGCCCACGTAAACAGAAAGGGCGGCACAAGAAGCAGGAGGGCAGTGGCAAAACTGCAAGGATTTTTCGCTAGGCGGAAAATCATGTGATAACACTGTCAGCAGTGTTCATTCCGGGAGTGGACGACTGGGAAGCAGACTTCCTCAGCAGGCACGACCTCCACCCGGGAGAGTGGGAACTTCATCGGGAAGTTTTCCGCATGATTATGAACCGTTGGGAAAGACCAAAGGTGGACATGATGGCGTCCCGCCCGAACAAAAAATGGGACAGGTATTGCGCCAGGTCACGAGACCTTCAGGCGATAGCTGTGGACGTCCTGGTAACACCGTGGGTGTAACAGTCGGTGTATGTGTTCCCTCCTCTGCTTCTCATAACCAAGGTATTGAGAATTATAAGACATAGAGGAGTAAGAACTATACTCGTGGCTCCGGATTGGCCAAGAGGGACTTGGTAACCGGAACTTCAAGAGATGCTCACAGAGGACTAATGGCCTCGGGAGCTAAGAAGGGATTTGCTTTCAGCAAGTACCATGTCTGTTCCAAGAGGAACCGTGGCATCGGCCTTTAAGAAAGGACCTGCTCCAGCAGGGACCTTGTCTGTTCCAAGACTTACCGCGACTGCGTTTGACGGCATGGCGGTTTGAACGCCGGATCCTAGGGGAAAAGGCATTCCGGAAGAGGTCATACCTACCCTGGTCAAAGCCAGGAAGGAGGTGACCGCACAACGTTATCACCACATGTGGTAAAAATATGTTGCGTGGGTGAGGCCAGGAAGGCCCCACGAAAAAATTTCAACTAGGTCGATTTCTGCACTTCCTGCAAACAGGAGTGTCTATGAGCCTAAAATTGGGTCCATTACGGTTCAAGTTTCGGCCCTATAGATTTTCTTCCAGAAAGAATTGGCTTCAGTTCCTGAAGTCCAGACGTTTGTCAAGGGAGTATTACATATACAGCCCTTGTGTGCCTCCAGTGGCACCGTGGGATCTCAACGTAGTGTTGGGATTCCTCAAATCATATTGGTTTGAACCACTCAAATCTGTGGATTTGAAATATCTCACATGGAAAGTGACCATGCTGTTGGCCCTGGCCTAGGCCAGGCGATTGTCAAAATTGGCGGCTTTGTCTTACAAAAGCCCATATTTGATTTTCCATTCGGACAGGGCAGAACTGCGGACTCGTCCCCAGTTTCTTCCTAAGGTGGTGTCAGCGTTTCACCTGAAACAACCTATTGTGGTGCCTGCGGCTACTAGGGACTTGGAGGACTCCAAGTTGCTAGACGTTGTCAGGGCCCTGAAAATATATATATATATATATATATATATATATATATATATAATTCCAGGACGGCTGGAGTCAGAAAGTCTGACTTGCTGTTTATATTGTAGGCACCCAAAAAGCTGGGTGCTCCTGCTTCTAAGCAGACTATTGCTCGTTGGATTTGTAGTACAATTCAGCTTGCACATTCTGTGGCAGGCCTGCCACAGCCAAAATCTGTAAATGCCCATTCCACAAGGAAGGTGGGCTCATCTTGGGCGGCTGCCCGAGGGGTCTCGGCTTTACAACTTTGCCGAGCAGCTACTTAGTCAGGGGCAAACACGTTTGCTAAATTCTACAAATTTGATACCCTGGCTGAGGAGGACCTGGAGTTCTCTCATTTGGTGCTGCAGAGTCATCCGCACTCTCCCGCCCGTTTGGGAGCTTTGGTATAATCCCCATGGTCCTGACGGAGTCCCCAGCATCCACTAGGACGTTAGAGAAAATAAGATTTTACTTACCGATAAATCTATTTCTCATAGTCCGTAGTGGATGCTGGGCGCCCATCCCAAGTGCGGATTGTCTGCATTACTTGTACATAGTTATTGTTACAAAAAAAAAAAAAAAAAAATCGGGTTATTATTGTTGTGAGCCATCTTTTTTAGAGGCTACTTCATTGTTATCATACTGTTAACTGGGTTAAAATCACAAGTTGTACGGTGTGATTGGTGTGGCTGGTATGAGTCTTACCCGGGATTCAAGATCCTTCCTTATTGTGTACGCTCGTCCGGGCACAGTACCTAACTGAGGCTTGGAGGAGGGTCATAGGGGGAGGAGCCAGTACACCATGTGATCCTAAAAGCTTGCTTTTGTGCCCTGTCTCCTGCGGAGCCGCTATTCCCCATGGTCCTGACGGAGTCCCCAGCATCCACTACGGACTATGAGAAATAGATTTATCGGTAAGTAAAATCTTATTTTATCTGCAGACATTCATGTAAAAGTTCTGTTTTTAAAGACACAATGGGCGGAATTAAAATAGTATTGATGCCGGCAGCCACTAGATGGCACCCAATGGAGATATTAAAAAATATAGCTCCGTTTAGGCGCAGTCGGCTGCCAGCATCTACATTTGAGCTCGTACCTGCTGGGGGGGGGGAGGGGGGAAGCTGAAATGTGTGAAAAGTGATGCGTTTGGCCGCCCAAACGGCACTTTTCCTGATCGTGCCTATTAGTTTAGTCGGGTCTAGCCACTTTCATGGGCTATACCCGACACTAATGGGCGTGATCAGCGCGATAGGGGGCATCAAATGAATATCGCCCCCTGCGATCTCCCGTCACTTTAAACGGGAGATCGGGGTGATAACATTTGAATTCCCCCCAATGTGTTTTTAGTACTCTCTGCATAATATAGGTAGCAACACAGATAAGGAAATAACCATTGCTACTGTATGTGATTGTTACCTAAGGAACTTTGGAGCAAGTACAGTATGTAAGTATGGAATCGTTTTTTGTTGTTGTTGTTTGTTTTCTATTCAGAATTTTGCTAAGACCTGAAAGAAAATATGAAACAATTGCTGCTGTTCAGTGATCATATCATACACCGAACGCCTTCTTCTACAGTAGTTGAAAGGAACTCTGTAACACAGATGAGGAGGTAAATGCTGGGGGCAGTGCAAAGAAAGGCAGGTTCATTTTTATTACAGATATTAAGCTCCAAGTTACAGAAAAAAAACCTTTATTGGGAAAACCCCAAATCTCCAGCATTGTACTGTAGATAGTAGAATTACATACCTGTATATAGAGAAATATGTCACTGTACCTCTTTTGTTTATTATTTACCTCAGTGTTCCCCAACTTACCAAACCATTTTACCAAACCATAACAAATGTTTGCACCTTATGCTCCAGTAAAGGAATATCTTAATTGGACAAAGCTTAAAACAAAATACGACCAGTTCTAGGCAAAAAATCATGGTGATTCTCTACTATGGTTAACCTGCATGCTATTTTACAATAGTCATTGAGAGACATGATGCTGAACTCGTTACATACCCTCTATCTGTCCCGATTTAATACTCATACCGCCTGGAATTTTATGTCTGATTCAGAGGTGGACGCAGTTACATTCACAACTGAGATTTTGCGTGCAGCGGATCTGCAAAAATATGGGGATGCAGCTGGAATTTGGGTGCAACTCTGACATACACGCAGTACAAAAAACTGTGCTCAACTGCACAACCATCTGCATTGCGTCCACTTTTATATCAGGCCCTTTGTCCTAGCAGGAATTTGGTGAGAAATGTCCTGATAGTTTTGTTTGGATGCCACGGTGACTTGCTGCATGTTGCAATGCAATAGTACTGTTAGAGGAGAGGGATTGTATGCAGCCTAGGGTATGTCAATTCAATTGGCGTCAATTCAGTTAGGTGCGAGTTGGGTCCTGCGAGCCATTTTCACGGTGAACTCGCACTATAAATTTATTTTGCAATTCAATTCCAAACTCACATTGCTTTTTCAGAAGAAATTTGTGTTTTTATGTTCGCATGCCCCTGAGCAGGTAAAAAGGCAGGAAAATCTTTATTGTAAGGTAAAAATGCCAGAAACAGTACAAACTTCTGGGGCACTCCTCCAAATGAAAAATCCAGCACTTGGAGGGGTTAAATTGACATGTAAATTTTCAGGTGACTCTCTATAAAATGCTCAGTAATCGGTTACAGGATGTGGGACAGGTAGGCAGAGGTTTTGTATTATAGGAGAGGAGACTTTGAAATTGCAAATGAGAGCTAAAAGTGTTTATGCTAACTTTTTACAAAAACGGTATTATAATACTGAAAACTCACTTTACAGACATTTTTCTGTACCCTTAAATGCTAGAAAGACTATGGGGTTTATTCAATAAGTGTCATAAACTGCCGACAGATTTAGGTCAGACGGGGTTCCAACCTATTCATTAGAGGCTGTTTTTTTCCGACAAGTCTGGAATTCCCAACTTGTCAGAAAACACGTGGATCGGCGGAATAGCCGCGGATCCACATGCTTTTGTCGGAAACAAGGCCGTTTCCGACAACCTCAATCCGACTTTTAAAAAAAAGTTCTATTGAGGTGAGGAGACGGGGGAGCGGGGCGAGGAAGGGAGAGAGAGTGCTTACCGGCGGGGGCAGCTGTAGCCGTGGACACTGGAAGACATGGCTCTCTCCCATTTCTGGGCTGTGCATATTTACACAATGTTTGGAGGTTTCATGAAACAAATTAACTTTTGCAAATTCACTTCTAATTTAATGGACCCAGTAATGTGACAGAAATATACAAAGGATTTCAGCACAACAATAAAACACTGCAGCTTCCGATTCAAATTAATGACATGTCTTACCACTAAAACACATAAAAAATCAATAATACGTTTTACCCTTATCAGTGCAGTGCTATGACCTTCTTGTCTTACCTAAACTAAAATTTCAGTAAAACTAATATAGGGCCTGATTCAATTTGTACATAAACCTAATGTTTTATGTACAAATCCGTTACTCAGATGACCGATGTTCATGCAAGTATTCTGATGCTGCGTCCTCACACAAGCATGCAGGAGGCATCTATTGGGTAATTCTCCGGAAAGTGAGCATAAAGTCCCATGCTTTACATGCTTTTATTTATTTTTTTTCCTTTTAAACTGGTCTGTTAAGAAATTGTTGTTATATGGAAACTTAATTGCTTAGTAGCAATGCCTATCCCTATAACTTAAGACCCACTTAAATCTTGGTATTTTGAAGAAGTATGTTGTTTGAACTTGTGTCGCTGTCCAGTGCATCACGGAGAATCACTCTATTCACATAAGTTAGCAGCTGCTACTGCTTACCATACGAACTAGAATTAGGCCCTTAGTGCAGATGTTCCCAAACACGGTCCTCAAGGCACCCCAACGTCCTGGTTTTAAATGTATCCATGCTTGGCCACAGGTGACTTAATTAGCACCTTAGTCAATTTGATCTGTGCTGAGCCATGGATATTCCTAAAACCTGGACTGTTGGGGTGCTTTGAGGACCGCGTTTGGGAACCTTTGCCTTAGTGCATAACTTCAGTTATAAAACACACACTTGTGAGAAAAATTTTAAAAAATTGTTATTGAATAGTAGTCTTGTCATTTAAAAGTACTATAAGCACAAAAGTTCCACAATGAAATGATTAATGGGTATTCAATACTCTTAAGCTGGGTGCACACTGGACGACATGAAACATGAAAGATATCGTTGAATGATTTCCCTTGAACTTCCTGGAGTCCCAGACAAACAATATAGTGCGTACATACTGAGCAAATTTCATATACGACTAATGATATACAGGAGTCGTCCAATATTACCACATTGTTGGGTTTCGGCCTAACTTAATTAGTAAAAGATAATAAATCCAAGTGGCGCTTGACAATACATATACGTTTAAAACATTTATTATAAAGAGAAGTACAATGTAAATGAACCTCCCAGCTGTTTAGTACAAGGTATATCACACACATCAATATAAAAAATACATACAACTTAAAAAGATGCAATAAAAATTTAAACCAACTGAAGTATCTGGTTACTAAGTAATCACACTGAATTTCATAATATGTAACAATCAGTGTTTAAAGCTCCTGTTCCATAAGATATAAATTACCTCCAGTATAGTGTAGTAGTGTGGAAGCTCCAGTAATATAGCGTGGCTTTTGATAATATATAGCACAAAGTGACTTGGGATGTGAAACGTGCCACTCACTGTGATAAGTAAAAGATAATGGTGGTCCAATTCCAGTTATACGTACGCCTGTTTGTTTATTTCTCATACGTCCTAGAGGATGCTGGGGTCCACTTCAGTACCATGGGGAATAGACAGTTCCGCTGGTGCCATGGGAACGCTAAGACTTTTCAAAGGGTGTGAACTGGCTCCTCCCTCTATGCCCCTCCTCCAGACGGTTGTGGTCAGATTGATCTCACGTCTATATATCTATATATAGGTGATTTTCAGTCACAAATTGTGTAGTCATAAACAGAAAAATCTGAATCTCAACCTGAACAGGTTCAAGTTCAAGATGGAATCCCTGAGGGCAGTGATTTCCAGTCTGGAGAAGGGGGACTTCATGGTGTCAGTAGACATAAAGGATGCTTACTTGCATGTTCCCATTTATCTTCCTCACCAAGCTTATCTGAGATTTGCAGTACAGGATTGCCATTACCAGTTCCAGATGTTGCCGTTCGGACTCTCCACGGCACAGAGGGTATTCACCAATGTGATGGCGGAGATGATGGTCCTCCGTCGTCAAAAAGGAGTCAATATAATTCTTTATCTGGACGATCTCCGGATAAAAACGAGAGCCATGGAACACTTGATGCAGAACATCACACTCTCCCTGTCAATACTCCAACAACACGGTTGGATCATGAATTTTCCAAAGTCGCAGTTGGAACCGACGACAAGATTGTCCTTTTTAGGGATGATTCTCGACACAGAAGTATGGAGAGTATTTCTTCCAGTGGAAAAGGCTCTGGAAATCCAAAAAATGGTCAAACAAATATTAAAACCAACAAGAGTGTCGATCCATCAATGCATTCGGTTGTTGGGGAAAATGGTAGAAGCCTACGAGGCCATACAGTTTGGCCGATTTCATGCCAGAGTATTCCAGTGGGACCTGTTGGACAAGTGGTCCGGATCCCACCTACACACCGGAAAATAATCCTGTCCCCCAAAGCCAGGATTTTGCTCCTGTGGAGGCTACACAGTTCTCACCTACTAGAGGGACGCAGGTTTGGGATTCACGACTGGGTCCTAATAACCACGGATGTAAGTCTCCGAGGCTGGGGAGCTGTTACACAGGGGGAAAGCTTCCAAGGAAAATGGTCAAGTCAGGAAGCCTGCCTTCACATAAACGTTCTGGAATTGAGAGCCATTTACAACGGCCTTCTACAAGCGGTACATCTTCTTCAAGATCAACCAGTGCAGATTCAGTCGGACAATGTAACAGCAGTCGCGTACATAAACCGTCAGGGCGGAACTAAAAGCAGTGCAGCGATGGCAGAGGTGACAAAGATCCTCCTCTGGACAGAAAGACATGTAAGAGCTCTGTCAGCAATTTTCATTCCGGGTGTTGACAACTGGGAAGCAGACTTCCTCAGCAGACACGATCTCCATCCAGGAGAGTGGGGCCTCCACCAAGAAGTCTTCGCAGAGGTGACAAGTCTTTGGGGAGTTCCTCAAGTAGACATGATGGCATCTCGTCTAAACAAGAAGCTTCAGAGATATTGTTCCAGGTCGAGAGACCCTCAAGCAATAGCAGTGGATGCACTGGTGACCCAGTGGATGTTTCAGTCGGTATATGTTTTCCCTCCACTTCCACTGATTCCAAAAGTTCTCAAAATAATAAGAAGAACAAGAGTTCGAGCAATCTTCATTGCCCCAGACTGGCCAAGGAGGGCTTGGTATCCAGATCTTCAGTAGTTGCTCATAGAAGATCCTCGGCCTCTTCCTCCTACTACAGCAGAGACCATGTGTGTATCAAGACTTACCGCGGCTATGTTTGACGGCATGGCTGTTGAGCGCCGGATCCTAGCCCGAAAGAGTATTCCCAAGGAAGTCATCCCCACTCTTATTCAGGCCAGGAAAGGAGTAGCGTCTAAACATTACCACCGTATTTGGATTAAATATGTGTCTTAGTGTGAATCCAAGAAGGCTCCTAAGGAAGAGTTTGAGTTGGGACGTTTTCTCCATTTTCTGCAGGCTGGTGTGGATGCGGGCCTTAGATTGGGGTCAATCAAGGTCCAGATTTCGGCCTTATCAGTTTTCTTTCAAAAACAATTGGCCTCCTTTCCAGAAGTTCAGACGTTCGTGAAAGGGTTTCTGCACATCCAGCCTCCATTTGTGCCTCCAGTGGCACCATGGGACCTTAATGTGGTTTTGCAGTTCCTTCAATCAGATTGGTTTGAACCTCTGCAGGAGATAGAAATTAAGTTTCTCACTTGGAAAGTGGTGATGCTTTTGGCCTTGGCATCCGCTAGGCGGGTGTCTGAGTTGGGGGCCTTGTCTCACAAGAGCCCTTACCTGATCTTCCATGAAGATAGGGCAGAGTTAAGAACTCGTCAACAATTTCTTCCAAAGGTGGTTTCGTCCTTTCACATAAACCAACCTATTGTGGTGCCAGTAGCTACTGACACTTTCACTGAGTCAAAGTCTCTAGATGTGGTTAGAGCTTTGAAGATTTATGTCACAAGAACAGCTCGGTAATGGAAAACAAAGGCTCTGTTTGTCCTGTATGCTCCCAGCAAGATTGGGTGTCCTGCTTCTAAGCAGACTATTGCGCGATAGATCAGAGGGACGATTTAGCACGCTCATTCTACGGCAGGCTTGCCGGTACCGAAGTCGGTGAAGGCCCATTCTACTAGGAAAGTGGGCTCATCCTGGGTGGCTGCCTGGGGCGTCTCGGCTTTACAACTTTGCCGAGCAGCTACTTGGTCAGGGTCAAACACATTTGCTAAATTTTATAAGTTTGACACTTTGGCCGATGAGGACCTCAAGTTTGGTCAATCGGTGCTGCAGGGTCATCCGCGCTCTCCCGTCCGTACTGGAACTTTGGTATAACCCCATGGTACTGAAGTGGACCCCAGCATCCTCTAGGACGCATGAGAAAACAGGATTTTAATACCTACCGGTAAATAGTTACATAGTTACATAGTCAGTGAGGTTGAAAAGAGGCAAAATGCCCATCGGGTACAACCTGTATTCTGCATTAATCTGTTCATATACTGTGCATGCTGAAGTAATGGTTTAGTACCGATTTACAGCAATGATTCCAACCACTCCCAGATAATATTTGTCACAACTGAGGGCCTGAGCTGACGGGAGGCAGCCTCAGTTGTAGGGGCTGAGATGTACCGGAACCTGGGAGGTTGTATCAGACCCCTGGACATGTAAGTAACATGAAGAAGAACCGCCCGAAGGCGTGACCACGACAACTTGAATAAAAGTCAATGATGTTTATTTATGACAAACTCCATGCATCACAGTAGCAGTAAAAGAAACATAAAATCAGCAGAGAAATAATACAGTTCCTGGGTACTACAGGGTGGCAGGGGCCACAGAGCTCTGGTAGTATGAGACAGTTCTTATTATCTGCGAGTTGGAAAGTCCTTACCAGGCCTGACTGTAGCAATGAAGAAAGCCCAGGATCGTACCAGCTGGTGTTCCAGGGAAAGCTGGACTGCTGTAAATAAAATAGCTGCTGTGGGTTCTGGGTGGAACCAGACAGATGTTGGCACGGAGTGGATACTGGCTGGAACCAGTTAGATAATAAATGAAGCTTGAGAGCGATGCAATATGAATGAAATGTAGAGTTTGAGAGCGGAGAAATAATAATACCGGTGGAGAGTGGTAAACTGTAGAAAGGACACCGGCCCTTTAAGAGAAGCTGTACTCTGCTGGAAGCTGGGCTGGAAGCAGGTAATGTTGTAGCTGGAAACAGATGAATCCACAATGGATCGGAGAGTCAGGCTACACCGCAGGTGGAATGCTGGTGCGGGTCTCTATGGTGGAAGTCTTGAGACAGGAGCTGGAACCTGGAAGACAATCACAGGAGAGAGACAAACAGGAACTAGGTTTGACAACCAAAGCACTGACGCCTTCCTTGCTCAGGCACAGTGTATTTATACCTGCAGCAAGGAAGGGATTGGCTAGGCAATTATGCAGATTATCAATACTGAGAACAGATTGGTGGAAATGATCAGCTGACAGAATCCAAGATGGCTGCGCCCATGCAGACACTTGGAGGGAAGTTTGGTTTGTAATCCATGTGGTAATGAAAACAGTAATGGCGGCGCCGGCCACCGGAGACAGGAGGCGCCAAGCTGACAGGTGCACATCCAACCACGCGGACACAGCGGAGGCCGCGGCTGACGTAATCGCCACTCAGACACTCTGCATGCAGAAGCTCAGGGACGGCGGCGGAGGCCGCGGGAGACGCCATGCCAGGTGTAATATGGCGTTTACTGTGACCGCGTCTCAGAGTGACAGGAGAGGATACAGGAATGTAAACATCAGGATAACAGATGGGATCCGGACCTGGAGCGCTGAGCCAACCTTAGGAGGCATCTGATGGGTAAGAAATGGCGTCCAGATACCCGGATCGTGACAGCACCCCCCCCTTTAGGAGTGGCCCCAGGACACTTCTTTGGCTTTTGAGGAAACTTGGAATGGAATCTCCGGACCAAGGCAGGAGCATGGACATCAGAAGCATTGGTCCATGAACGTTCCTCAGGGCCATAACCCTTCCAGTCAATAAGATATTGTAGTTGACCGTAACGGTGACGTGAGTCCAGGATCTTGGCTACTTCATACTCAATGCCTCGTTGAGTTTGAACTTTCGGAGTTGGAGGAAGTGAGGAATGAAACCGATTCAAGATCAGCGGTTTCAACAGGGAAACATGGAATGTCCTGGGTATTTTTAAGAAGGGAGGCAACTGGAGTCTGTAAGCAACAGGATTGATGACTTGTTCAATCTTGAAAGGACCGATATAGCGAGGTGCAAACTTCATACTGGGAACTCTTAACCTCAAATTCTTCGTGGATAACCATACCCGATCACCCACCTTGAGAGCAGGAACTGCTCGACGCTTCTTATCCGCAAACTTCTTGTACCTGAACGATGCCTTGAGCAGAGCTGATCGTACGCTCTTCCAGATATTGGCAAACTGATGCAAGGTGATATCCACTGCGGGAACAGAAGTTGCTGGAAGCGGTTGGAACTCAGGGACTTTAGGGTGGAATCCAAAGTTAGTGAAGAATGGTGTTGAAGCAGATGAAGAATGATACTGGTTGTTATGACAGAACTCGGCCCAGGGAAGTAATTGAACCCAGTCATCTTGAGAGGAGGACACATAGATGCGGAGGAAGGCCTCCAAGTCCTGATTCACCCTCTCGGTTTGACCATTGGTCTGAGGATGGTAAGCCGTGGAAAACTTTAGCTTGACTTGGAGGACTTGACATAAACTTCGCCAGAATTTGGCTGTGAATTGAACTCCTCGATCTGAGATAATTTCTTCAGGAAGACCGTGGAGTCGGAAGATCTCTTGTATGAATACTTGAGCCAACTTGGAAGCTGACGGAAGACCGGTGAGAGGAATGAAGTGTGCCATCTTGGTGAACCGGTCAACTACCACCCAGATGGTATTGAACTTGTTGCACATGGGTAAATCTGTAATAAAATCCATCGACAAATGGGTCCAAGGTCGACGGGGAACAGATAGTGGAACCAGTTGCCCCGCAAGCGACTGGCGGGATACCTTATGTTGAGCACACTTTGGGCAAGATGCAATAAACTCCAAGACGTCCTTTTTCAGAGTTGGCCACCAATAGGACCTAGAGATAAACTCCAGGGTTTTTTGGATACCTGTATGTCCGGCAAAACGGGAAGCATGGGCCCAATGCATGAGCTTCTTCCTTAGCATCGGTTTCACAAAACTTTTCCCTGATGGGGGCGTAGAGTCCATCCCTACCGTGGAGAATGCCAACGGATTTATAATAGGATGCTTGTCTGAAGACTCTGACTCATTTTCTTGCTCCCATGAGCGGGAAAGGGCATCGGCCTTGCGATTCTGAGAGCCCGGACAGAACTGGAGTTTAAAGTCGAACCTGGAAAAGAAAAGTGCCCATCTGGCCTGACGAGGGTTGAGACATTGTGCGCCTTTCAGATATAAAAGGTTCTTGTGGTCTGTAAGTATGGTGATTGAATGAGAAGCTCCCTCCAACAGATACCTCCACTCTTCTAGAGCGAGCTTGATGGCTAGCAACTCCTGGTCGCCAATGGCATAGTTGCGCTCAGCTGGGGAGAACTTCCGGGAGAAGAAACTGCAAGGGTGTAAATGGCCATCTTTAGCCCTCTGAGATAACATCGCTCCTACTCCAACGGAGGAGGCATCCACCTCTAAGATGAAAGGAGAGTCGATGTCAGGCTGTTTCAGAACAGGCGCAGAGATGAACCTTTGTTTTAAAAGATGAAATGCTTGCATGGCTTCTTCAGACCACTTGGACGGGTTAGCACCCTTCTTAGTGAAAGCAGTAATAGGCGCCACAATGGTGGAAAAGTCTCGTATAAACTTTCGGTAATAGTTGGCGAACCCCAAGAACCTCTGGACCCCTTTGAGGGTTAAGGGTACCGGCCAATTTTGAATTGCTTGTAGTTTCTCAGGATCCATCTCTAGTCCGGAACCGGACACAATGTACCCTAGAAACGGAATGGACTTGACTTCAAAGACGCATTTCTCTAATTTACAATAGAGATGATTGACACGGAGACGGGACAGAACCTCTTTAACCCAAAAACGATGTTCCTCTAAATCGTTGGCAAAAATGAGGATATCGTCTAGATAGACCACGACATGACGGTATAGAATGTCTCTGAAGATCTCATTGACAAAATGCTGGAAGACAGCTGGAGCATTGCTCAATCCGAAGGGCATGACGAGGTACTCATAATGTCCGTCACGGGTGTTAAAGGCGGTCTTCCACTCGTCACCCTCACGGATCCGGATGAGATTGTACGCACCTCTCAAGTCCAGCTTTGTAAAGATGGTAGCTCCGCTAACTCTGTCAAAGAGCTCAGTAATCAGGGGTAAAGGATAACGGTTCTTGATGGTAATGTCGTTCAAACCTCTGTAGTCGATACACGGCCGCAGACCACCATCTTTCTTCTTTACAAAAAAGAAGCCTGCGCCGGCTGGAGAAGAAGAAGGTCGAATGAACCCCTTTGCTAGGTTCTCTTTAATGTATTCCTCCATAGAATGCGTCTCATGCAGAGACAACGGATAAGTTCGGCCTCGAGGTTGAACCTTCCCTGGAACAAGATCAATCGGGCAGTCCCATTCTCTATTAGGAGGAAGGATATCAGCAGAAGCTTTACTGAACACATCCGTGAAATCTTGATATGGAGGAGGTGGAACATCAGACGACCTGGGGGAGGAAGAACAGACAGGCAATACTTTAAACAAACATGTCTCAGTACAGGAGGAACCCCATGCCAGGATTTGCGTAGATGTCCAATCAATTGTAGGATTGTGAAGACGGAGCCATGGAAGGCCCAGGACCACAGGATGTGTGGCTCTTGGAATCACTAAAAAAGAAATAAGTTCGGAATGAAGAACTCCCACTCTCAGACGAACTGGTAGAGTCCTTAAAGAAATAACTGCATCAAAAATTTTGCTGCCATCCACGGCAGTTAAAGAAATGGACGAAGGAAGTCTCTCGGTGGGTAGGGACCACCGTTTAACATAAGCTTCGGTAATAAAGTTCCCAGCTGCTCCGGAATCAAGGAGGGCAATGACGTTCCGATAACGTTGAGCAACTTGAAGCGAGACTGGGAGATTACAATCTTGAGGAGATGGAGAGGAGATCATTACTCCTAGCCGGCCCTCTCCTTGGCGAGCTAGGATTTGGAGTTTCCCGGACGTTTGGGACAGGCATTAATGGTGTGAGACGGAGCTGCACAATAAAGACAGAGAGACTCGGAGAGACATCTTCGGCGCTCAGCAGGAGTTAAACGGGAACGACCAATTTGCATGGGCTCATCTTTAGTTGGTGACAGTTGGCGAGGAGGAGGAGCAGAAGATTTTGGAGCAGATGATCTTCCACGCTCAGTTGCTCTCTCTCTGAAACGTAAATCAACTTTCGTGCAGAGTGAGATTAGCTCATCTAACTTAGAGGGTAAGTCTCTGGTAGCTAACTCATCTTTAATACGCTCAGATAAGCCATGCCAGAATGCAGCATACAGGGCCTCGTCGTTCCATGCCAGTTCGGATGCCAGGATCTGGAACTGTATCAGATATTGTCCTACAGTACGTGACCCCTGGCGTAAACGGAGAATCTCGGATGAAGCTGAGGTTACCCGGCCTGGCTCGTCGAAGATGCGCCTGAATGTTGACACGAATGCAGTGTAAGAAGATAGCAGGGTGTCGGACCTCTCCCATAACGGTGATGCCCAATCAAGGGCTGAGCCACTGAGAAGAGAAATAATGTAGGCAATTTTTGTACGGTCACTGGGAAAATTGCCAGGTTGTAGCTCAAACTGAATCTCACACTGGTTGAGAAATCCCCTGCAGAATCTTGGAGATCCGTCAAATTTTGCTGGCGTTGGAAGATGAAGACGTGGAGCAGAAATGGGTAAGGTGGGTGGGGTTATAGCTGGAGTCACTGTGGTTGACGCACCAGAAGCGCCTGATCCACGGAGAGTTGTCTGAATCCCATCCAGCCGAGTAGAGAGATCCTGGAGACAGCGGATGATGTGGCCCTGTGCAGCCTCCTGATGTTCTAGTCGGGCTGCCAGTTCTTGCATCGGCCTGGCCGCTTGATCCTGGTCTCCGGCTGGATTCATTAGGTCAGTGCTTACTGTCACAACTGAGGGCCTGAGCTGACGGGAGGCAGCCTCAGTTGTAGGGGCTGAGATGTACCGGAACCTGGGAGGTTGTATCAGACCCCTGGATATGTAAGTAACATGAAGAAGAACCGCCCGAAGGCGTGACCACGACAACTTGAATAAAAGTCAATGATGTTTATTTATGACAAACTCCATGCATCACAGTAGCAGTAAAAGAAACATAAAATCAGCAGAGAAATAATACAGTTCCTGGGTACTACAGGGTGGCAGGGGCCACAGAGCTCTGGTAGTATGAGACAGTTCTTATTATCTGCGAGTTGGAAAGTCCTTACCAGGCCTGACTGTAGCAATGAAGAAAGCCCAGGATCGTACCAGCTGGTGTTCCAGGGAAAGCTGGACTGCTGTAAATAAAATAGCTGCTGTGGGTTCTGGGTGGAACCAGACAGATGTTGGCACGGAGTGGATACTGGCTGGAACCAGTTAGATAATAAATGAAGCTTGAGAGTGATGCAATATGAATGAAATGTAGAGTTTCAGAGCGGAGAAATAATAATACCGGTGGAGAGTGGTAAACTGTAGAAAGGACACCGGCCCTTTAAGAGAAGCTGTACTCTGCTGGAAGCTGGGCTGGAAGCAGGTAATGTTGTAGCTGGAAACAGATGAATCCACAATGGATCGGAGAGTCAGGCTACACCGCAGGTGGAATGCTGGTGCGGGTCTCTATGGTGGAAGTCTTGAGACAGGAGCTGGAACCTGGAAGACAATCACAGGAGAGAGACAAACAGGAACTAGGTTTGACAACCAAAGCACTGACGCCTTCCTTGCTCAGGCACAGTGTATTTATACCTGCAGCAAGGAAGGGATTGGCTAGGCAATTATGCAGATTATCAATACTGAGAACAGATTGGTGGAAAT
The DNA here is from genome assembly GCF_028390025.1 of Pseudophryne corroboree. Classification (NCBI taxonomy): domain Eukaryota; kingdom Metazoa; phylum Chordata; class Amphibia; order Anura; family Myobatrachidae; genus Pseudophryne; species Pseudophryne corroboree. Next base: position 991,074,116 of record NC_086444.1, read on the forward strand.
GATCAGCTGACAGAATCCAAGATGGCTGCGCCCATGCAGACACTTGGAGGGAAGTTTGGTTTGTAATCCATGTGGTAATGAAAACAGTAATGGCGGCGCCGGCCACCGGAGACGGGAGGCGCCAAGCTGACAGGTGCACATCCAACCACGCGGACACAGCGGAGGCCGCGGCTGACGTAATCGCCACTCAGACACTCTGCATGCAGAAGCTCAGGGACGGTGGCGGAGGCCGCGGGAGACGCCATGCCAGGTGTAATATGGCGTTTACTGTGACCGCGTCTCAGAGTGACAGGAGAGGATACAGGAATGTAAACATCAGGATAACAGATGGGATCCGGACCTGGAGCGCTGAGCCAACCTTAGGAGGCATCTGATGGGTAAGAAATGGCGTCCAGATACCCGGATCGTGACAATATTAATGTCAATATGCTAAATGCTAAAGCCCTTGATACGTTTTCCTGTTAGAAATTGTCCAATCCGTTTTTAAATCCAATTACAGAGTCTACCATTACTACCTTCTCCGGCAGTGAGTTCCAAATCTTTATTCCCCTTACGGAGAAGAACCCTTTCCTATGTTGTGTACGGAATTTTCTCTCCTCTAGCCTCAGTGAGTGCCCACGCGTCCTATACAGAGTTCTTTTAATAAACAAATCCGCTGCTAACTCCTTGTAATGACCCTTTACATATTTGAAGATATTAATAATGTCTCCTCTTAGTCTCCTCTTTTCTAGTGAATACATATTTAATTTAGTAAGCCTCTCCTCATATTCCAGTGTCTCTAACCCTTTAATCAATTTAGTAGCTCGTCTTTGAACTCTTTCTAGTTCCCCGATATCCTTTTTGTAATATGGGGCCCGGAACTGAACGCAATATTCCAGGTGTGGGCGTACCAATGATTTGTACAACGGCAGAATTACATCCTCATCCCTGGTGTCAATGCCCCGTTTAATGCACGCAAGCACTTTACTTGCCTTCTTTGCTGCAGTTTGGCATTGTGTACTGTTACTAAGCCTATGGTCTATGAGCACCCCAAAATCTTTTTCCACCATCATTACCCCTAGACTTTCTCCATCTAGAGTGTAGGATGCAAGTGTGTTTTTTGTCCCAAAATGCATAACTTTGCATTTTTCTATGTTGAACCTCATTTTCCATTTAGATGCCCAAATTTCCAGTTTAACTAAGTCATTCTTTAGAGACTCCACATCGGTTTCTGAGTTAATTACCTTACACAGTTTAGTGTCGTCTGCAAAGATTGACACTGTGCTTTCCAGGCCTATTCCTACATCATTGATAAATATAATGAACATCAGTGGGCCAAGAACGGACCCTTGTGGTATTCCGCTGACTACTGGTGCCCAGCTGGAGAACATCCCATTGACCACTACTCGTTGTACCCTGTTATCCAGCCAATTACCTATCCATGTACAAATAGTATTTCCTAGGCCAAGTTCCCTTAATTTGTGGACCAGTCTCCTATGTGGCACTGTATCGAAAGCTTTTGCAAAATCTAAGTAAACCACGTCCACTGCTTTTCCATGGTCAAGATTCTTGCTCACTTCCTCGTAGAAGCTAATTAAGTTGGTTTGACATGATCTGTTCCCTACAAACCCATGCTGACTTTTAGTAATAAACTTAGTTGCCTGTAAGTGCTCCTCTATGCTATCCCTCAAAATGCCTTCTAATATTTTACCCACTATAGAGGTTAAACTAACTGGTCTATAGTTTCCAGGATTATTTTTAGTTCCCTTTTTAAATAAAGGCACTACCTCAGCTATGCGCCAATTCTTTGGTACCATGCCTGATCTAATTGAACTATTGAAAATCAGGTATAGGGGTTTTGCTAGCTGTGTCCTAAGCTCCATAATAACCCATGAAAACCGTCTGGGCCTTGTGATTTATTAATCTTTATCTTGCTTAGCCTCTTCAGGACTACTTCCTCACTTAAACAGGTATCTAGCCAAGAGTCATTACCTTCACTGTCGTTAAGCACTACTGTCACCTGTACATCCTCCCTGGTGAATACTGACGGAAAAAAATTGTTCAATATTTCCGCTTTTAATTTGTCATCGTTTGTCAATGATCCCAATTCATCTTCTAATGGGCCCATGTTCTCCTTCTTCAACCTTTTGCTGTTTATATATTTATAAAACTTTTTAGGATTGGTTTTACTCTATAGCGATTTGCTTTTCGTTTGCAATTTTAGCAGCTCTTATTACTTTTTTGCATCTTTTATTGCATTCCTTGTAAAACCGGAATTACTCCTCCCCTCCATTAGATTTAAATGTTTTAAAAGCATGCCTCTTATTAGCCATTGCTTCTTTGACCTCCTTATTAAGCCACATTGGCGTTTACTGCTCATTGGAATGAATTTGTGAATATTGCTTTCAAGCAACCCTTTTAAAGCATCCCACATTTCCGAAGTGTCCTTGCCATGAAACAACTCTTCCCAATCAATGCCGTTTAGTGGCCGTCTCAGCATGTTGAAGTTAGCTTTTCTAAAGTTGAATGTTTTGGTTGCTCCTTTATAGCTATTTTTCTTGAAACTGATGTCAAAAGTGATCATATAGTGATCGCTGTTTCCCAAGGTTTCCCCAACTTTAGTGTTTGATATTATGTCCACGTTATTGGTAATTACTGGGTCCAGAATAGATTTACCTCCTATTTGGGTCCTCGAATAATTGAGTCAGGAATTGATCCTTCAATGTATTTAAAAACCTGCTGCTCCTAGTTTTTAAACACGAATCATTCCTCCAGTTTATATCAGGATAGTTAAAGTCTCCTAACACTAGGATGTCCCCCATTCCTACTGCTTTTTCTATTTGCTGTAAGAGTTGTTCCTCCTCATGTATGCAGATATCCGGTTGCTTGTAACACGTGCCAATGACTAGTTTCTCTGCTTCAGTGCCCTCACTTGTGATCTCAACCCATAGCGACTCCACGTTATCTCCAATCCCCTTGTAGATAGTATCTATTATGCATGGTTTAAGAGATGCTTTAACGAAGATACATATCCCTCCTCCCCTTTTGGTAGCCCTATCCCTCCTAAAAAGAGAATAACCCTCCAAAAACGCAACCCAGTCGTGAGAGTCGTCCCACCATGTTTCCGTAATAGCTATAATATCGTATTGGAATTTTGATACAAGACATTCCAATTCTCCCATTTTACCCGATAGGCTTCTTGCTTGTTTTAAAGATATCTTTTCTGTATTTAGATGTGTCCTTCTAGAATTACTTTTACCTATTTTTAATCTCGACTTGACTACTGTAATGTCCTCCTCACTGGCCTCGCTTGCTCCCATCTTGCTCCCCTCCAATCTGTCCTGAACTCCGCAGCTAGGCTTATCTTCCTCTCCCGCCGCACCACATCTGCCACTCCCCTTCAACAAAATCTACACTGGCTCCCATTCCCCTACAGAATCCTCTTCAAACTCCTCACCCTCACATACAAGGCCATCTCTAATTCCACTGCTCCCTACATCTCCAACCTCCTTTCCCTTCATACTCCCTCCCGCCCCCTACGGTCGACTAATGACCGTCGCCTCTCCACCGCCCTGGTCACTGCTTCCCATGCACGAGTTCAGGATTTTGCCCGTGCTGCACCCCTTCAGTGGAACGCACTCCCCTGCTCCATTAGACTCTCCCCAACCTTGCAAAGCTTCAAACGGGCACTAAAACCCCACCTATTCATCAAAGCATACCCTCCCGATGCATAACCCAGTGCTGAAGCCGTGCCTCCACCCCCCTGCCTCATGCCGTGAACATCTCAGCTTTGCTTGCATACTGCCATCAGGCTACCTCCCACTTGCCTGCACCTCTTGTCATCTGTCTGTCGCCCCTCCCCATTAGATTGTTAGCTCTTCAGAGCAGGGCCCTCTTTCCTCTTGTTATCTAAGCCCTCGTCTCAACACATTTCACTCACAGCTCTCCCCTACTCAACGACCATCTTTATCCTACTAGTAAAGGCTCATCTCCATCTATGGCCACCAGCCTCTAGTAGTACGATGATCACTCCCTCGATACTTACATCTTAGCTGTATTATGTCTTGAGAATGTGTGGTGCTCTGTTACCTGTACTCTATTTCTGTTATTTATTTACTGTAATGCAATGTTTTGTCCCCTGTACTGTCCTTTGTACGGCGTTGCGAAACACATGTGGTGCCTTATAAATAAAATGTAATAATAATAATAATCTCCTCCCTCCATTACCACCCCCATCATATTTAATACCTCCTTCCTCTCTACTAGCACAATTTGACGTAATAAGTTTTTCCAAGTCCTGCCCCCTGCTGCTAGTATCTTCCCTTATGCTTTGGAAATCCTTATCTATATTCCGTATTGTTGTGGAATATTCGTCCGTAGGTAATAAATACTCATCCGTAGGTAATAAATTCAGAATATCTCGGACAATACCAGTGTCCATAAATCCGGTGTCAACACCCAAGCAGATACCCTTGCCTGCTGATCTTTCGCTCCCCCCTTCTCCTCCCCCAAATTGTTCTTTACCCCGATCGTTACTGTTCTCCCTGTTTGTCCCGTAGATTCTAGCTAAACCCTCCCCCCAGGCTCCTAGTTTAAAAGCTCCTCCAACCTTCTAACCATTCTACCTCCCAGCACCGCAGCCCCGTCCTCATTCAGGTGCAATCCATCACGACAAAAAAGATGACGCCTGACTGAGAAGTCCGCCCAGTGTTCCAAGAACACAAACCCCTCCTTCCTACACCAGTCTCTAAGCCACACATTTACCTCCCTGATCTCCCTCTGCCTTCCTGGGCTAGCGCGTGGCACTGGTAATATTTCTGAGAATATTACCTTAGATGTCCTTGCCTTTAATTTCTTGCCTAATTCCCTATAGTCTTTCTTAAGGACATCCCACCTTCCACTAACTTTGTCATTGGTGCCAGCATGCACCAAGACCGCCGGGTCTTTATAAGCCCCTCCCAACAATCTATCTACCCGGTCCGCGATGTGCCGTACCCGAGCAACCAGAAGACAACAGACTGTACGGCGATCACGTTTCCGGTAACAGATTGCCCTGTCTGTTCTCCTGATGATAGAATCCCCTACCACCACAATCTGACTAGGTACCTTACTATCTTTTTTTCCCATCTGTACCGGAGGGACCGCTCCTCTGGTTGCTAGAGGAAACAGTCTCCTCCGGTTCCGTCATTTCCTCAAAGTCATCCCCAGAATCTTCGGCCAATCTGGTGAATTTATTGGGGTTTGGCAGATCGGAAATGTCCTATCTCCCCCTCCCCCTTTTCTTCTTCCTTCTAACCGTGACCCAACTGGCTACCTGATCCTCCTCATATACCAGTGCTCCCCCCTGCAACTCCTCCACCGTTCTATCTAAACTTTGCTCGAGATTGTGAATGTCTCTCAGTCGCTTAACGGTCTGCTCTAGATCAGTTACCTGGGCTTCCAGGGCAGCCGTTCGCTCACATTTCGCACAGATGTACCCGCACTCGGACAGTTGACCCAGGTGTGCATACATCATGCACGACATGCACTGAGTGAGATCCCCAATCTCGGCCCCTCCCATTTTTAATATGTGCTAACTCTCTGTTACCTTAAAAAGAAACAAACACGGGGACAATCTATATAAAAATACAATAAATACGGGACAAAAGACAATAAATGAGCAGATAAATAAAGGACAGAAAAGGATAAACTAAGTAGAATAAATTAAGTACGAAATAAAAAGTACCAATGAAGAAAAAAAACAGTAAGTGACAGTCGAAAAATGAAAAAAAATAAAAATTAAAAAGACAGGGGCAATCTATATGTATAGGACAATATATAAGAAACAAGGGGTCAATAAATAAAAAACTAACTGATAAGTACAAGAATTAAATAATAAAATGTTTATAGTTAAGGACAAGGGCAGACAATCACATATACAGAAAAGTTGGGAAGTTGATACTTATCTGCTCCCTTCTTATCTGTTCACAGGTTCACAGGTGCAGTGTCTCAGGCTCCAGGCACTGCTCCCTGCTCATATCTCCCCCCTGGCATGGCTCCCAGGTTCAATGTGCGGCCCTTCCCTCACCGCACTGCCCTCCGTCCGGCTTGTTACTGGTAGCGGCACTTGCACCTTACAGCAGGTGCTGCCTCTCCGTACCGTCCCTTCCCCGCTTGTGCGCGCGCTCCCGCACTCGCTCATTACTTCCGATTACGGCTTCTCAGCGTCTCTCAGCCTTACAGCGTCTCCTCTCACTCAACGTTTTGTAACTATTTGACTATGTAACTATGAATGCCATGTTGTGCGGCATGGTTGAGGTGTGAGCTGGTATGAATCTCACCATTAGTATTAAAGTAAATCCTTTCCTCGAAATGTCCGTCTCCCTGGGCACAGTTCCTATACTGAGGTCTGGAGGAGGGGCATAGAGGGAGGAGCCAGTTCACACCCTTTGAAAAGTCTTAGAGTGCCCATGGCTCCTGCGGAACCGTCTATACTCCATGGTACTGAAGTGGACACCAGCATCCTCTTCGGACTAGGAGAAAAGGATTTACCGGTAGGTATTAAAATACTGTTTTTTATATTTGAAGCCCAATTGTATTCTTCTGTATTTCAACCTTTCAATAAAAGTATAATTAAAAAAATAATAATAATAATAATAATAATAAAACATAATAGGAACTCTGACACATGAACATAGGCATGTTCATTCGCTAGCAGGGGCATAACTGCAGCCTCTGCACTCAGTGCGACTGTTTTGGGACTCAGCAGAACAGACATTGGACAGCTCCATGTACCGCGGTGCAGCACTACTAACGAATTGCTGACAACCGCACGCGGCCAGGTGCAGATGCACACTCCCGGTTTCCCCTATCAGATGCATGATCTGATTTCTGGAGGTTCCCTAGCAGAGCAAAAGCACTGGCAGAGTTGGAGACAGCTGGAAGTTTTTTAGTCAGACCAACAGCCATTAAGTCCCCTGCACTAATAAGGTAAGCAACGAGGCAGCATTAATATTAAAATCAATGGTATTTGTTTCTTTGGGGAGATGTATCAAAGGCATTTTGTGTAAACTGAGGTAAGGGAAGCGACATGAGCTGAAATCTTCCTTTAATGTACCAACACACATACGAAGTATTAGGTTAAATACCAGTAGTCCCTCTGGAAATATCAGCGCTACTATACAATTTCAATGGTGGCAGTAATTCATCAAAATTTACTAAGTTAGATGTACTTATCATTCTGCCTTTCAGCCAGGAAACATTTTGACAGGCCCCAGTGCCACTATACGAGGTGCCTTATGCGGAATTATGTAACTGCCCCAAGCGCCCCCAGCAGATATTGTTTCATGCTTGCACACTGGCTCTCTGATGGTCTCTAAGTATTAAGTGGCCCCCATGAGAAATAGTTGCCCACCCCTGTCTTAGAGGGTAAAAGGTGTCTTTAAGGGGAGGGGGTGCCATCTAGAGTGCCCATAAATATTTTGCCAGCCCTCAACTTGAATACCATTTTATCCAGACAGTTTCTGTTTGTAATTTTCTTAAAATGTCTGTGAATACAATTGAGACTAATATTCCATTTTGCAGTTATTACTGTGCCCTTTTAGATTCTGACTGTCGATCAGTCATCGATGGGAGTGACTTTATAATGGTGCGTAGAGGACCCCATCAGATTTTGCTCTGGGGCCCAAACATTTGTAGTTATGCCCTGGAGTGCCAGTTTCACAATGCGGTTTCACAATGCACCCAACACCCTGTTTAATTTTTGAGGATGAGACACATGAGCCATCACTGAAATTCGCCATACACACGTAAACTCAATTATTATAGCTTTTTCTGTTTGCACTTCTATAGACTGTGAAAGGAAATGATCAAGGGCCACATCCTGTGACACAGCCAGAAGCCATGTCAGACTGTTTTCCTCCCAGTTATGAAAATTTTGCTTATGAACACAGACAAATTAATGTGAGCTTCGTCACTTGCGAGCAGAACTGCATTTGCAGGAATATTTTGAAGGCTATCCTCACAACATGCCATTCAGTTATCCCAGTTGTGTTCATTAAGTTCTTGAACAACCATCATTTTGTATGGGTGGAACTTTAGATCAGCGTGTTAAATTTTCCTGTAAGTTCGATCAGACATCCCGAAAGCAGAAGCATGTTTACAGGCTGGGCATTTGGGAGATTGCACAATGGACTGTCTCACAGCACTGACCTTTTCTGGCGCCCGAACGCTCCGTAGAATTTTTTTAACATCGAACCTGTGGCCCTTAAATTTGCAACCCATAGCAATATGTTTTTTTGGTCCGGAACAGCAGCATTTCGACCGAGAGCGAAGCGGATTCGAAAAGCTCTCTGTGCGGCAATCACATTATCATTGTTTCGGATAAATGATTCAATAGCAAGCACACGGTGCACTCTTCTCCAAGCCATGACGGTAACTGAAAACAGTAAGGCACACGACCCGCCCCACTTCACTAGTGCTGAAGCAAGGGCTGAGCGAAATATGGGAGGTTTTCTTGCTGCACCCTGTATATGTCTGTATACCTCCTATAAATTACATAGTGCTGTGTGAAATATTGGCAATTTAAAAATGCTCAATGATCTTAATGCAGTAGATGAGGATAAGGCAGTAACCAAAATCAATCATCAACAATTACTAATGCACACAAAATTGATGTTTATACGTATAATACAGTAATATAACACAGGATATGACAAATAAGGCATCATGTGGTCGTATACTATGAGTTGCAGGTTAGGCAATACTTCAGCAGACTTATTTGTGTCACATGTCAAAGAGTTTGCATGTTTATCCATTGCCTTTTCCTTTTATTGTCACATTCTGGTGTGAACAAGGGTTCCTCCAGGCCATTACTTGGGAAGTTCCTGGCTTCCAGAGGAATACAGGGGCAGATTTATTAAGCTCAGTGAAGTGATAAAGTGGAAGGTGATAAAGGACCAGCCAATCAGATCCCAACTACCATGTCACATGCTGGGTTTGACAAATGACAGGAGCTGACTAGCTGGTGCTTTATCACATTCCAATTTATCACTTCACTGAGCTTAATAAATCTGCCCCACAGTTTCTTTATCTTTTACCCGCTTTGATAGAAAGAGTGACTGCCGGCAACAGATCATCAGTGGTGCTGTTGCGGAGATGTGCAGGTGCTTGGAAGGCATCTCTCTATTGTGCTGTAAGGGAATTGGAACAGGGACCTCCAAGCTTTCAAGTTTGTCATACTACAGCATAATGAGGAGTATCTTCAGCTGGGAAATACAGTATATTATGTTAGCTTTATAAGCATGTCAGCAATGCCTCCCCCCTTCTTGTCAATAACTAAACGTTCTCGGAAAATGTGCAGTTTAGAGCTAGTTATTAGTTGTAATTATTCTAACACATACTGTAGGAGGACAGAAATTTAGCTTGGTTTCTAATGTGGGCACAATAATCAGCCCTAGTAACTTCTTCAAAAGATACACAGTGGGCGATGTAGTTATATTATAAGCTAAATAAGTTAGAACATCACTTACAATATAAATAATACAGCCATAATAATGTGGGTGTAAAAAAGTGATTTTTTTTCACCTAGGTGAAATAACGGCCCTAATTGAATTCCCCCAATAGAGATGCATGCCAGCTTGCCATTGGTGAAATGCTCTCCTAAAAATGTTTGGTGTGATAATTTTGTGGACTAGGGGGCTTTATGTCTATGTACATGGTAAAAAAAAGAAAAAGAAAATATAACATAACAGTCTTGCCTATTATCTTACACAATTTCAGCGTGCAACAGCCCTAAAAATAATGTATCATTTTGTGCTATTTCTGCGTATGTAGGGGGTGATTCCGAGTTGTTCGCTCGCTAGCTGCTTTTAGCAGCATTGCACACGCTAGGCCGCCGCCCTCTGGGAGTGTATCTTAGCTTAGCAGAATAGCGAACGAAAGATTAGCAGAATAGCGAATAGAAATTTCTTAGCAGTTTCTGAGTAGCTCCAGACTTACTCAGCCATTGCGACCAGCTCAGTCCTTTTCGTTCCTGGTTTGACGTCACAAACACCCAGCGTTTGCCCAACCACTCCCCCGTTTCTCCAGCCACTCCTGCGTTTTGCAACTCGAACGCCTGCGTTTTTCCGCACACTCCCATAAAACGGACAGTTTCCGCCCAGAAACACCCACTTCCTGTCAATCACAATACGATTAGCACAGCGATGAAAAAGCTTCGTTATGCCGTGAGTAAAATACCTAACTTTTGTGTAAAATAACTAAGCGCATGCGCTCTGCGAACCTTGCGCATGCGCAGTAAGCGACTAATCGCAGTATAGCGTAAATCGGCAACAAAAGAACAACTCGGAATGACCCCCGTAGGGCGATGTGGTACATTCATTTAGAGTTATTGCTAAACAAAACTGTGGTCATGGGTTCATCTTAAATTAGGGCACTGTCTGTGTGCAATTTTATATGTTCTTCCACTCACACGCCGGAAAAAAAATACATACTGCTACAGTAGACTGATTAGCTTCGTACAAAGTGGACCCATTGGTTATGTTGTTGTATCAGTAAATTTAGAGTGTAAGCTCCACTGGGGCAGAGACTGCTGTACGGGTTTACATATTCTCTGTAGGGGTGTAGTATGGTTTGCCGGCGGTCGGGGTCCCGGCGACCAGCATACCGGCGCCGGAATCCCGACCGCCGGCATACTGACAGCTGGACGAGCGCAAATGAGCCCATTGTGGGCTCGCTGCGCTCACCACGCAGCGGACACGGCGCGCGTAGCGCGCCATGCTATCTATTCTCCCTCCAGGAGGGTCGTGGACCCCCAAGAGGGAGAAAAGATGTCGGTATGCCAGCAGTCGGGATTCCGGCACCGGTATGATGGTCGCCGGGAGCCCGGCCGCCGGCAACCTGAAGACCACCCCCCTGTACAGTGCTTTGTAAAATGAATGGCGCTATATAGTGCAAAACAATAGTTAATATATATGCATGTTATATGCAGTTTAAGTGATATACAAAGTCACATTCGTTTTTAGCTATGGGTACTGTCATTTGCTTACTATTTTGTTTGCTTGTGTGATGTGACCATTTTATTCACTTATTTACATTTAAAAATAGTGAAAGAAATTGTTTCCATGTTCTGCAAGTGCAGGATTATCTTACAAAAGCCATGTACTGTATGTGACCTGTGTTATTAATAACAGACAAATTTCGACATACATACTGTATGTGTATATGTGTGTGCCTGTTTGTGTCTGTTCAAAAATTCTCAAATTTAATTCAGTGCACAAAGTTAAGCAGTTTGATTTATCTATATATATATATATAAATGTGAAAGCCCTCACTCACTAATTCTCTTACTTCCCAATATGTTAGGAGGATGAAATCTAACATTCTTCAAGGGTGTGGTTCGCTGGGTCACCAGTATCTAGGTCCACCACTATTGGTCGACAGTGACTAGGTTGACACCTGAAATAGGTCGACATGGTCATTAGGTCGACATGGTTTAAAAAAAATTGGTGTAATTTTCTTCGCTCGCCATGCTTCAGGCAAGGTGCATTGCTCTGCTGCGCTCGGCACAGGTTACTATTGCCAATCGTAGTCCACCTGGATCGTAAAGTACGGAAAAGTTAAAAAACTAAATAAATGTGAAAAACATGTCGACCTTTTCATGTGTCAACATTTGCCATGTCGACCTAGTGACCATGTCGACCAATAGTGGTCGACCTAGTGAGTGTCGACCTAAAGACCGGATACCGGGGATAAAAAGGGGGTTGATATAATGATGTCATTACCGATGCGTGGCTTGTGTTGCGTGAACGATAACGCCCAAATGGACAATCGGATCAAAATTTGGATTGCACCTCCTGTGTGTAGAATTTAATAAACTACAAAAATGGTCCTGTCACTTTTTACCGTCTCTGCTACGGGTGCTCCTCCGTTAACGCCAAGTCCCACTGCATTAATATTTACTTACGGTACATTAAGAAGTCTCAAAATTACATCTCTATAGATTTACCAAATTTTTAACACATTTATATTTACAACCGTGAAAATCAGAAACTCCCGTGCGAAGAACGGGTAGAACAGCTAGTTTAATAAACAACTGTGGGGAGCTATTCAGGTTTGTTAGCAAATCAAAAAAGCTCACTAATGGGCAAAACCATGTTGCACTGCAGGTGGGGCAGATGTAACATGTGCAAAGAGGTTCAGATTTGGGGGGTGTGTGTTCAAACTGAAATCTAAATTGCAGTGTAAAAATAAAACAGCCAGTATTTACCTTGCACAGTAACAATATAACCCACCCAAATCGAAATCTCTGCACATGTTACATCTGCCCCACCTGCAGTGCAACATTGTTTTGTCCATTAGTGTGCTCTTTTGGTTTGCTAACAAACTTGAATAAGGCTCTGTGATAATAATATACGTTGATTATTTTGTAATGATTAATATTAGATATACCACTATTGAGGTAGGCAAACACCATCGTGTAAAGGAAAATATGCAATGTTAAAAAAAATAATAATAATGATTTGACTGGTTCTGTCTGAGTAAGTACCACATCAAAAGATCTGCATACACAAGCTCAAAACATATGTAAGAGTGTATAAAATTCCATATACAGGTACACCACCGATTTTCCGGCAACCGATGATCCGGAACCTCTTTTAATCCGGACAATTTTGATTTGTCCGGATTAAAGGGGGTTAGGGACATCCTTCAATCCGGAAAAATTTCTGCGCATGGACGTAACACGCAATACGCGCAAGTGTCAGTGGGTACAGCTTCCACGGACACTGCAGGTGACACAGCAAGCATCAGTGGGGCTGTTATGGCGTCCAAGGTCACAGCAAGTACCGCACATGGGCGGAACACACAGCCTGAGCCTGATACCTGTTTTGCTTATAAACAGTTTTGCATACACTACTGTGTTTATTCATTCATTAATATTATACTGTAGCATATATTTTACTATTTATTGCTTTAGAAATGTTCTGAAGGTGCAAAATTAGTTTCCACCGTTAATCCGGCAAAATCGATAATCCGGCACGGCACTGGAACCGAGGATGCCGGAAAATCGGTGGTGTACCTGTATTTAATAAATCAAACATTTAATTCAGGTGTAGGCCAAAAAACATGAAGACTTGCTGACCTATCTGGAATATACTGTAGATTAGATTAATTATACCACTTTCAAACAGAAAAGTCATTTCAATGCCGGGTAGTTTTGCCAGGACCTGCCTGACCCTCCTTTCACAGACAAGCAAATTACCGGGTCGAGAATTTCGACCTGGTAATTTGCAGATCAACACACAGAGCCGGCCATAGGTATAGGCAAACTAGGCAATTGCCTAGGGCATTTGATATGCCCAGGGGCATCAGCAGCTTCTGCTGATTAAAATGATATGCGGCATGCCTATATTCTGTGTGTAGCATTTCATATGCAGATACAGCCGCAGTCGTACACAGTATATAGGCATGCTGCATATCATTTTAATCAGCAGAAGCTGCATGTGCATCCTAGCCACATAGCAATGCAAATAAGATGCATTTTCATAAAAAAAGGTGCCCGACGTTAGCATTGAGGCAATATTTATGAGGACACATCTGTATCCAAGCAGAGGCAGAGGTCACAGTGTTAGTGGCAGTGTGAGTGCTGTGTGCATGTGAGTGGGTTGGTTGTGCAGTAGTGTTCAGAATATGTGTAAGGAGCATTATGTGTGTCATGTAAAAATGCATTAATAATATGCAACATATGTGTAAGGGGCACTATGTGTGTCATTATGTGTATAAGGGCATTAATAATGTGCGGCATATGTGTAACAGAGAACTACTGTATGTGTGTCATTATGTGTATAGGGGCACTAATAATGTGCAGCAAATTTGTAGGGGGCACTATGTGTGTCATTATGTGTATAAGGGCATTAATAATGTGCAGCATATGTGTAAGGGACATTATGTGTAAAAGGGCATTACTAAAAGTTGTCATAATGTGTAAGGTGCATTATGTTTATAAGGACATTAATAAGGTGTCTCATGTGTAAGGAGCATTACTGTGTGGAATGTGTGTAAATGCATTACTAATGTGTGGCATTATGCGTATAAGGTGCTCTACTATGTGGCGTTGCGTATAGAAAGGGCACTACTGTATCGTCTAATGTGAATAAAGAGCAATAGGGTGTGGTGTAATGTGAATAAGGAGCAATTCAGTGTGATGTAATGTGAATAATGGGCTCTACTGTGAGGAGTAACGTTTATAAGGTAAAGTGATACTTCTGTGGGATGTAATATGAATTATAGACACTTTTGCATGATCATATGTGAATAAAGTTGCAGTACTGTGTGACGTAATTGGAATTGGGGTTATTGCGTGGCCATGCCCCTTGCCAGCAAAAACACACCCCTTTTTGGGCTGTGCGCCAAATGTGCAAACTGTTCCTATTTAAAATATAGGGGGTACAAGGTCAGAGGCGGAACCAGCGGTGGTGCTAGGGGGCACCAGCCAAAATCTTGCCTAGGGCATCATATTGGTTAGGGCCGGCTCTGTCAACACAGGAATTTTGTCTGTGTGAAAGAGTCAAACCGGGTCGAAATTCCTGTGTCTCCGACCCTGGTAAATTCCATGGTCGAAGTCCCGGGAATTTCAACCCAGGTTGACCCTTTCACACAGAAAAAGGACCCGTGTTTTTCATTAAATTACCGGGTGGAACTGCTTCACCCGGTAATTTCAGTTTCTGTGTGAAAGGGGTATTAGATATTTTTTTTTTACTGACTGGTAACACAAGATTTTCTGGTAAATTGTTATTAACATTGAGTGTGATATTCTATGGAAAGATAGAAGAGTCAGTAATGGTAATATGTGTTATATGTGTAAGAGTGGAATTTTATATATTTCCCTCCCTTACTCTAGTAGGGGAATATTAATCCTTCAGTGACCAGGTGGAGTCACCAGAGCTGCATACAAACATGTCCTGGAGCCTTTCAGAGGAAGCCAGTGTCTGAATACTCCACTTCTGTTGTCTGAGAAAAGTGTTGTCCATATTTATAAGTTATTGTCTAAAAATTTCTCTCTAGTGTGTTCAAACCAGTCATTAAAGAGCAGTCTAATGGTAAATGTGCATTGTGCACTAAGATACTCAATTCCAGCATATGTATTCTACTGTACACTGTTCAAAGTAAAACATTTGGGACATTGCGTAAATTAACAATTAAAGTGTAATGTAATGCATGCTGTGACTGTTGTAATTATGAGGCTATTTAACTGTTTGTTTTCTTCTTTGTGCAGTTATCAGAATTCGTTCAAGCACAGCATCTGCATAGAAATGCTGTGCCAAGGCTATCACAAGTCGTTCTCAGAACTCTTTACTCTGATTCAGAAGTGGAATGCCTTAAGGGACGCTGGAGGGCCTGGGTCAGCCATATGGCAGAAAAAACCCTTGGAGGAGCAGCACGAGAAACTGGATCAACTTCAACACTTCCTGACCAGGGCTGAGGCAGCCCAACGAGCAGGTAAAATAGGGAATTCTGGGAAACAGAGCAGCAGGAACTGAAGCAGCAAGAGCCTGAGGCGAGGATTCTAAATTGTTTCATCTTTGAGTTTGAAACATTACTACAATTTAGCACATATCAGCTTTACTCTTATCAGCCGTATAGCAAGATAAGTAGTAGATCATAAAGTATAGTTAAAAAGGATAGTCTGGCATCAAACTGTGCTTTTCTAATCCTTTAAAACAAGAATCAAGGAGAGTAAGGGGTGCATATATTTTAACATCTCTTAAGGGAATATTTTTGTTTTATATGCACAAGAGGTCTGCTGGGAAGCTTATGTATGCATAGCATTGAGGCTGTGTCATTTTTTGTTCTGGTAACACTGCTGCATTAAGCAATATTGCAGTGCCATCATGTACGTTCAATATACACTGTGAAATGCAATGAGATAAAATCCAGGTGAAGTAATAAGCAGCTGCCCCAAATGAAATGCTATTCTTAAATAATATGCTCACTTTTCTTTCACATTACATATTAAAATATGTATTTATTTTGCACAGCAGATTTACTCATAACCATAATTTTCAGTTTTGCAGTAAAATGTCATCATTAGGCAAAGCACCTTGGATAGTTGTAATTGGTAAACGGAAACTGATACCACCTTGATAAGTATAAGTTATTTCACTTTTTCTCTAAAGTTAAATTAAAATATATAGGTACATGGTAATCAGTGCAAAGTTTATTTTGATATTTGTGTTTTTGTTATTGTAATTAGGAGCTGCTATATAGTTGGATTAGCCTAAAGCCGGGTACACACTGCTGGGCAACCTACCCAGTTGGCAAACAGCGCTATGTCACATACAAAACGCTACTTTACAGTGTTGTCTTCGAAAACACTGTAGCGTAGTATTTCATATGCTGATACAGCCGCAGTCGCACACAGAATATAGGCATGCCACATATCATTTTAATTGCAAAAGCTGCTTGTGCATCATATTCACACCATTTTGCAAATAGGACACATTTTAATGGAAAACGTTGCACGATAAGATGATTGGCCCTACCAAGTCTTGCAACGGCATGGTAGTGTCCCTCCTAGGATTATGGGAGGATAAGGCACAGAGATGCTGGGGCAGGAAGGGCGCACGCTCAAAAAGGGGGTGCAGTCCTGCCAGCATCACCAGCCCCCTCGGCATGACTAATGGGGACATGCCCCAGCCATGGTGTCAGTGATGAGGGAGTGCCCAACACCTGCGGAGGGGCTGGGCTTCTCTGAAGCTCTCCCTTTAATGTGAATAGATGCAATGCGCACATTGCGGTGGGCACGGAACTGGGCAGGCTTTTTATCAGGGCACTGCTAAAGGGGCAGGGCGCATTTTGCCCTTTAAAATCGGACAGGGTGCTGCTAAAACAGCCTAGCATGAAGACTAGCATGCTGTCACTAGAAGGGCTGTTTAACATGCAGGGAGGCTAGATGTGGACAGATCTGTTGCCTCGCCTTGTGATTTTTCTTAAGATATGCTACTTTAATCTGCTACTTTTATACAAATTCTTTTGCAGTAAAAAAAATTGGGAATCCATCCAGTTGCTACTCGTGATGGAGTGTCTTAGCCATGCTAAGCGAAAAGGGAAAGGTGTTTGAGGACACATCTATATCTTGATATGGCAATTAGGCACATCAGACAGACAATGTGGCTAACATGGCAGGATCAGTGTTTGCTCATACACAGTGCTCTGCCCTCTGTAGGACACTATATTGTACATGTATCCATTATGAATTGTCAGCATTATTTATTATTTTATCTATGTAGACATTAGGGGATAAATTTACCAAGTATCGGTTTTGGTTCTAAACTAAAACCATCAGTTACCAATGGACATCAACTGCGTTTCTAAAAACAGACTATAAGGTTTCAGCTTTAGTTGAAACCACACATATATATCAGTCAGTTCAAAACCGAAATCAAATAGAATAACAAAAATCAATGGCAACCACCCCAAACAAAAGCACTGCATAGGTTATAATCTTTGTAGGCTTCATTAGGGTAA
The DNA here is from genome assembly GCF_028390025.1 of Pseudophryne corroboree. Lineage (NCBI taxonomy): Eukaryota > Metazoa > Chordata > Amphibia > Anura > Myobatrachidae > Pseudophryne > Pseudophryne corroboree. The sequence continues at coordinate 991,091,600 of NC_086444.1, forward strand.
AAAGCAAAGAAAGAGTTACATTTAAAAAATAAAAATGTGTGGGATTGCCCCCCTCCTCAAAACAAGTAATGTATGAGCCAGCATCCACTAATCCATCCGTGAGTTTGCAACACATAGGGGTATATTCAATTGCTGTCGAATTGCTGCAATTGTCGAAAAACTGGTAATTTTCGACACAAAAAACCTGTCTAATTGGATTTGACAATTCAATACAGTACTTTACGACAAAAAAACGTTTCATTTTCGACTTTTTTCAATTCGACATTTTTTCAATTCGACATGTCTGCAATGTTAAAAATGCGGCTTTTCGACAAAAGTATATTCAATTGAAGAATGTCGACTCGACAACAGTGCTTTTCGACAGTCATTTCGTCAATTTCATTCCGCCTAATTTTTCTGTCATGATCTAATAAAAAATTTTTAAAAGATGTTTTTTTTGGTGCTTTTTTGATTGCTAATAGCATATCTATTTATATTTGAAGGGATTATCTACTTGGTTTGTCTATTTATGAGCCACAAGTATTATTTAATAGATTTTTTAAAATAATATTTTTCTTTTTTTTACTGACTACAATAATATGGAGAGATCAGTGCATGTTTTTCAGTTGGAAGGGGTGTGAAATTGTTAAAAATCCTGAAAAAAATTGCGTGGGGTCCCCCCTCCTAAGCATAACCAGCCTCGGGCTCTTTGAGCCGGTCCTGATTGTAAAAATACGGGGGGTGAAATGACAGGGGTTCCCCCGTGTTTTAACAACCAGCACCGGGCTCTGCGCCTGGTCCTGGTGCAAAAATTACGGGGGACAAAAGACGTAGTGGACCCCCGTATTTTTAACACCAGCACCGGGCGCCACTAGCCAGAGAGATAATGCCACAGCCGGGGGACACTTTTATACTGGTCAATGCGGCCGTGGCATTAAATCCCCAACTAGTCACCCCTGGCCGAGGTACCCTGGAGGAGTGGGGACCCCTTAAATCAAGAGGTCCCCACCCTCCAGCCACCCAAGGGCCAGGGGTGAAGCCCGAGGCTGTCCCCCCATCCAAAGGCGGCGGTGGGGGGCTGACAGCCTTTTGTGACAAAAAAAGAATATTGTTTGTTGTAGCAGAACTACAAGTCCCAGCAAGCCTCCCCCGCAAGCTGGTACTTGGAGAACCACAAGTACCAGCATGCGGGGGGGAAACGGGCCCGCTGGTACCTGTAGTTCTACTACAAAAAAAACCCATATAAAAACAATACACAGACACTGTGATAGTATAACTTTATTACATACATGCACATCAACATACATACATACATACTTACCTATGTTGACACGAAGCAGTCGGTCCCTTTCTCCACGTAGAATCCACGGGGTACCTGTAAATTAAATTATACTCCCAACAATCCAGTGTAGATCGGTCCTCTTCTGTTTGTAATGCACGTACTTGGCAAAATAAAAAAATGAAAAACCCGGACCACGCACTGAAAGGGGTCCCATGTTTACACATGGGACCCCTTTCCGCGACTGGCTAGTTGTTAAAATACGGGGGAAATCATGTCATTTCCCCCCCCGTATTTTTACAACCAGGACCGGCTCAAAGAGCCCGAGGTTGGTTATGCTTAGGAGGGGGGACCCCACGCAATTTTTTTTATGATTTATTTAACACTTTTGTCCTGTCCATGAAGTCGAATCCTGGCCGCCCACTATTCGTCAATTGGTCCGTTTTTCGACAGCGGGACTGTCGAATCCGTTATTTATTGAATATGTCGAATTCGGGTCCCGGCTGGAGGGTTTCGACTATCGAATTGTGTCGAATCCAAAAACGGTCGAATTCACACCAGAATTCGACCGCAATTGAATATACCCCATAGCATAAAACCGTAGACTTTAATTAATATAGAAAAAGAATAACATAAAAATTATCTCTTACAATATGACAGAATTGGTAAGGCTTATCTGAGTAACATGTTCTCCAAACGTATTCCTCCACCAATAGCTGATCAACACACAACAACACCAAGAAGCCAACATGGGAGGCCATCCAACGCGTTGTACATCTTCCCCTATGAGAGTTTTTAAACCTAATGAATAAATGTCCCTGTTGCAATGTTTGTCTATTAAAGTACATAAATAATTATCCACCACAGAAATATATTTTTAATTTATCCAGAAATCTTCTTACAGTTTTATTATCATGTTTATTCATGCTAAACTAAACATCTAAAGTATATGTGGAACGTTTCATATATACATTAGGTATGTTTTGAAGGAAGTTGAAAGAGAGTGTGTGAGTAAGTATCAGGCTAATAAACATATATGGAATATGGCACTATTCAGTACGATGAGCAAGAAAAGAATAATGGTGCTATACTGCCAGCATTTATCCATATATTTTTCTATTGTCTAGCGAGTGTCAGTATTATTTCACTCCCTTTGTGTGATTTATTGTGACAAAAGAAGTTTGGTACCACAATTGTTCTTGTATGTGTGGCTAGGAAATGGGTTACTACATATGCTAGAAGTTCACAGTACATAAGGTTGTTGTGAGGGGTAATTTCATTACCCCTATTAAGTGCTGGAAGAGAGGCTGCGTAGCACTAAATGGGTTATGTAAAATGAATAGATTGAGTAATAGTTGGACATTTATTGATTTATCGTGCTTGTCACAGCTGCACACCAGACTAACTGTCTGCTCGCATTACTATTATACCAAAGGATTTATCTTATCATATATGTCCTATAGTATATTACAATAAAAAAGTAAAACCTATCTTCACCATATTACCATTTGCTTTAAAACAAAGTTCACATAATTGTTCATGCAAATAAACTACACATATATTATTGGGTTTGCACAAGAGATATCTTGATACCATAAAAAGACATCTGTTTCTATTTTTTGGAATCCATCGGATATTGTTTATAGAAGTATCTCAAAAATGAGGTTAAACAATTACCATTTGATGCTCATCACACTCTAACTGTATCTTTTATTAAGATGCTAAAGTTACAAAGAACACTTTTACATTTGCATCAAAATGTGTATTTAATGTCATTTTGGGTTTTATACAACTGTCATTTATATAAGTATAAAAAATATAAACCAGTTAAAGTATATATTTAAAGTTATATACACTTTTTTTTAAAATACTGAATATAAAGGCCCCCATATACCTACCTGCCATTTCTCCAATTCCCCAATGTGACCGGATCATCCAATCGGGTCTATCAAGGAAGTTCATTATGGAAAAAATCCCAGATTTGCCTATCCCGACCGTTTTGTTTCAGGATCGGGGAATTGAGAGTTTTAAACAGAATATTCCCCAACCCAGGCGTTGGAGGATATGGAAGTTGTGACAATGCGTTACAGTTGTATGGGGGTCTTAAGTGCCTAGATCTTACATTTACAATAATATGCGTTACAAAATCTGTGTACTACTGTACAGTGTTGGACTGGAGCATGAAGGGCCCACCGGGGGTATGTAGTGGTAGGGCCCCATGATTAGAGTTGTGGCCAGCCTCCAAAGGGGGTGTGGCCAGCCACCACAGAGGTTTGGCTAACCATTATAGAGTACATGGTCTGGTCGCCTTGATAATTTATATAGTAATTAATGCTAGTGCATGCATGATAATGTGCCAGATTAATGACAGCAATGTACTGTAGAGAATAAATGTAATAAATAACATATGTATAATATATAATTCAAGTGCACAGTCTAGAACCTGATCCCTAAAGGAGGAGGGGCCCCCAGGCAGTGGGGCCTACCGGTGGTTTCCCCTGTACCCCTGTGGGCCAGTCCGAGCCTGCTACTGTATGTTACATGTCATGGTAAAATGTGCGTACCATAACATGAGAATGTTTGCTTGTTATAACAAATACACATGGTTAAAAATGTGTGTTGTTTTCTTTAAACATACGTTTATGCAGGTGTGAAAGGGCTGTTGTCACCATGTGTTTTGCTGTAGAATTTCAATTAATTAAATATCAACTAATATAAAAGACATCACTTTTGAAACAACATTACTTATAAAGCATTTCTGAAATATATAATTTCTCTAACGTCCTAAGTGGATGCTGGGGACTCCGTCAGGACCATGGGGAATAGCGGCTCCGCAGGAGACAGGGCACAAAAAGTAAAAGCTTTTGGACCTAGGTGGTGTGCACTGGCTCCTCCCCCTATGACCCTCCTCCAAGCCTCAGTTAGATCTTTGTGCCCGGCCGAGAAGGGTGCAATCTAGGTGGCTCTCCTGAGCTGCTTAGAAGTAAAAGTATACTTAGGTTTTTTTATTTTCAGTGAGTCCTGCTGGCAACAGGCTCACTGCAGCGTGGGACTAAGGGGAGAAGAAGCGAACTCACCTGCGTGCAGAGTGGATTGGGCTTCTTGGCTACTGGACATTAGCTCCAGAGGGACAATCACAGGCCCAGCCATGGATGGGTCCCGGAGCCGCGCCGCCGGCCCCCTTACAGATGCTGAAGCAAGAAGAGGTCCATAAATCGGCGGCAGAAGACTTTCCTGTCTTCATAAGGTAGCGCACAGCACTGCAGCTGTGCGCCATTGCTCTCAGCACACTTCACACTTCGGTCACTGAGGGTGCAGGGCGCTGGGGGGGGGGGGCGCCCTGGGAAGCAATGAATTTACCTTATTTGGCAAAAAATACATCACATATAGCTCCTGGGCTATATGGATGTATTTAACCCCTGCCAGTTTTCCAGAAAAAAGCGGGAGAAGAGCCCGCCGAGAAGGGGGCGGGGCCTATCTCCTCAGCACACAGCGCCATTTTTCCCACACAGCTCCGCTGGTAGGAAGGCTCCCAGAATCTCCCCTGCATCCTGCACTACAGAAACAGGGTAAAAAAGAGAGGGGGGCACTTATTTGGCAAAATAACAGATATAAGCAGCTATAAGGGATAGACACTTATTGTAAGGTTGTCCCTATACATATATAGCGCTCTGGTGTGTGCTGGAAAACTCTCCCTCTGTCTCCCCAAGGGGCTAAGTGGGGTCCTGTCCTCTATCAGAGCATTCCCTGTGTGTGTGCTGGGTGTCGGTACGTGTGTGTCGACATGTATGAGGAGGAAAATGATGTGGAGGCGGAGCAATTGCCTATAATGGTGATGTCACCCCCTAGGGAGTCGACACCTGAATGGATGGCCGTAATTAAGGAATTACGTGACAGTGTCGGCACGTTACAAAAAACTGTTGACGACATGAGACAGCCGGCAGCTCAGTTAGTGCCTGTCCAGGCGTCTCAAACACCGTCAGGGGCTATAAAACGCCCGTTACCTCAGTGGGTCAACACGGACCCAGACACAGACACTGACTCCAGTGTCGACGGTGAAGAAACAAACGTATTTTCCAGTAGGGCCACACGTTACATGATCACGGCAATGAAGGAGGTTTTGCACATCTCTGATACTGCAAGTACCACGAAAAGGGGTATTATGTGGGGTGTGAAAAAACTACCCGTAGTTTTTCCTGAATCAGAGGAATTGAATGAAGTGTGTGATGAAGCGTGGGTTACCCCCGACAAAAAACTGCTAATTTCTAAAAAATTATTGGCACTATATCCCTTCCCACCAGAGGTTAGGGCTCGTTGGGAAACACCCCCTAGGGTAGATAAGGCGCTCACACGCTTATCAAAACAAGTGGCGTTACCGTCTCCAGAAACGGCCGCCCTTAAGGAGCCAGCAGATAGGAGGCTGGAAAATATCCTTAAAAGTATATACACACATACTGGTGTTATACTGCGACCAGCAATCGCCTCAGCCTGGATGTGCAGTGCTGGGGTGGCGTGGTCGGACTCCCTGACTGAGAATATTGATACCCTGGATAGGGACAGTATTTTATTGACTTTTGAGCAATTAAAAGATGCATTTTTATATATGCGAGATGCACAGAGAGATATTTGCACTCTGGCATCAAGAGTAAGTGCGCTGTCCATTTCTGCCAGAAGAGGGTTATGGACGCGACAGTGGTCAGGTGATGCGGATTCAAAACGGCACATGGAGGTATTGCCGTATAAAGGGGAGGAGTTATTTGGGGTCGGTCTATCAGACCTGGTAACCACGGCAACGGCTGGGAAATCCACATTTTTACCTCAAGTCACCTCTCAACAGAAAAAGACACCGTCTTTTCAGCATCAGTCCTTTCGTTCCCATAAAGGCAAGCTGACAAAAGGACAGTCATATCTGCCCCGGGGTAGAGGAAGGGGAAAAAGACTGCAGCAGACAGCTTCTTCCCAAGAACAGAAGCCCTCTTCCGCTTCTGCCAAGTCCTCAGCATGACGCTGGGTCCTTACAAGCAGACTCAGGTACGGTGGGAGGTCGTCTCAGAAATTTCAGCGCGCAGTGGGCTCACTCGCAAGTAAACCCCTGGATCCTGCAAGTAGTATCTCCGGGGTACAAATTGGAATTCGAGACGTCTCCCCTCGCCGGTTCCTGAAGTCTGCTTTACCAATAGCTCCCTCCGACAGGGAGGCGGTATTGGGAGCCATTCACAAGCTGTACTCCCAACAGGTGATAATAAAAGTACCCCTCCTACAACAAGGGAAGGGATATTACTCCACACTGTTTGTGGTACCGAAACCAGACGGTTCGGTGAGACCAATTTTAAATCTAAAATCTTTGAACACTTATATCAAAAGGTTCAAATTCAATATGGAATCACTCAGAGCAGTGATAGCGAACCTGGAAGAAGGGGACTATATGGTGTCTCTGGACATCAAGGATGCCTATCTCCATGTCCCGATTTGCCCTTCTCACCAAGGGTATCTCAGGTTCGTAATACAGAACTGTCATTATCAGTTTCAGACGCTGCCGTTTGGATTGTCCACGGCACCCCGGGTCTTTACCAAGGTAATGGCCGAAATGATGATTCTTCTTCGAAGAAAAGGCGTATTTATTATCCCTTACTTGGACGATCTCCTAATAAGGGCAAGGTCCAGAGAACAGTTAGAAGTCGGAGTAGCACTATCTCAAGAAGTACTACAACAGCACGGGTGGATTTTAAATATTCCAAAATCGCAGCTGATTCCGACGACACGTCTGCTGTTCCTAGGGATGATTCTGGACACAGTCCAGAAAAAGGTGTTTCTCCAGGAGGAGAAAGCCAGGGAGTTATCCGAGCTAGTCAGGAACCTCCTAAAACCAGGAAAGGTGTCAGTGCATCAATGCACAAGGGTCCTGGGAAAAATGGTGGCTTCTTACGAAGCGATTCCATTCGGCAGATTCCACGCAAGAATTTTTCAGTGGGATCTGCTGGACAAATGGTCCGGATCGCATCTTCAGATGCATCAGAAAATAACCCTGTCTCCAAGGACAAGGGTATCTCTTCTGTGGTGGCTGCAAAGTGCTCATCTCCTAGAGGGCCGCAGATTCGGCATTCAGGACTGGATCCTGGTGACCACGGATGCCAGCCTGAGAGGCTGGGGAGCAGTCACACAAGGAAGAAACTTCCAGGGAGTGTGGTCAAGCCTGGAGACTTCACTTCACATAAATATACTGGAACTAAGGGCAATTTACAATGCTCTAAGCCTAGCAAAGCCTCTGCTTCAGGGTCAGCCGGTGTTGATCCAGTCGGACAACATCACAGCAGTCGCCCACATAAACAGGCAGGGCGGCACAAGAAGCAGGAGGGCAATGACAGAAGCTGCAAGGATTCTGCAATGGGCGGAAAATCATGTGATAGCACTGTCAGCAGTGTTCATTCCGGGAGTGGACAACTGGGAAGCAGACTTCCTCAGCAGACACGACCTACACCCGGGAGAGTGGGGACTTCATCCGGAAGTCTTCCTCATGATTGTGAACCGTTGGGAAAAACCAAAGGTGGACATGATGGCGTCACGCCTCAACAAAAAACTAGACAGGTATTGCGCCAGGTCAAGAGACCCGCAGGCAATAGCTGTGGACGCTCTGGTAACACCTTGGGTGTTCCAGTCGGTGTATGTGTTCCCTCCTCTGCCTCTCTTACCCAAGGTACTGAGAATTATAAGACGGAGAGGAGTAAGAACTATACTAGTGGCTCCGGATTGGCCAAGAAGGACTTGGTACCCGGAACTTCAAGAGATGCTCACAGAGGACCCGTGGCCTCTGCCGCTAAGAAGGGACCTGCTTCAGCAGGGACCCTGTCTGTTCCAAGACTTACCGCGGCTGCGTTTGACGGCATGGCGGTTGAACGCCGGATTCTGAAGGAAAAAGGCATTCCAGATGAAGTTATTCCTACCCTGATTAAAGCTAGGAAGGATGTAACCGCACAGCATTATCACCGTATTTGGCGAAAATATGTTGCGTGGTGCGAGACCAAGAAGGCCCCGACAGAGGAATTTCAACTAGGTCGTTTCCTACATTTCCTGCAAACAGGACTGTCCATGGGCCTAAAGTTAGGGTCCATTAAGGTTCAAATTTCGGCCTTGTCGATTTTCTTTCAGAGAGAATTGGCTTCATTTCCTGAAGTTCAGACTTTTGTAAAAGGGGTACTGCATATACAGCCTCCCTTTGTGCCCCCAGTGGCACCTTGGGATCTCAATGTAGTTTTGGGATTCCTAAAATCACATTGGTTTGAGCCACTTGCCACGGTGGAATTAAAATATCTCACATGGAAAGTGGTAATGTTGTTGGCCCTGGCTTCTGCCAGGCGAGTATCTGAATTGGCGGCTTTATCCTATAAAAGCCCTTACCTGATATTTCATTCGGATAGGGCGGAATTGAGGACTCGTCCTCAATTTCTTCCTAAGGTGGTTTCAGCGTTTCACCTAAACCAACCTATTGTGGTGCCTGCGGCTACTAGGGACTTGGAGGACTCCAAGTTGCTGGACGTAGTCAGGGCCCTGAAAATATATGTTTCCAGGACGGCTGGAGTCAGGAAATCTGACTCGCTGTTTATCCTGTATGCACCCAACAAGCTGGGTGCTCCTGCTTCTAAGCAGACTATTGCGCGTTGGATTTGTAGTACAATTCAGCTTGCACATTCTGTGGCAGGCCTGCCACAGCCAAAATCTGTAAAAGCCCATTCCACAAGGAAAGTGGGCTCATCTTGGGCGGCTGCCCGAGTAGTCTCGGCTTTACAACTTTGCCGAGCAGCTACTTGGTCAGGGGCAAACACGTTTGCTAAATTCTACAAATTTGATACCCTGGCTGAGGAGGACCTGGAGTTCTCTCATTCGGTGCTGCAGAGTCATCCGCACTCTCCCGCCCGTTTGGGAGCTTTGGTATAATCCCCATGGTCCTGACGGAGTCCCCAGCATCCACTTAGGACGTTAGAGAAAATAAGATTTTACTCACCGATAAATCTATTTCTCGTAGTCCGTAGTGGATGCTGGGCGCCCATCCCAAGTGCGGATTGTCTGCAATACTTGTACATAGTTATTGTTAACAAAATCGGGTTTTTGTTGTAGTGAGCCATCTTTTCAGAGGCTCCTCTGTTATCATACTGTTAACTGGGTTCAGATCACAAGTTGTACGGTGTGATTGGTGTGGCTGGTATGAGTCTTACCCGGGATTCAAAATCCTTCCTTATTGTGTGTGCTCGTCCGGGCACAGTATCCTAACTGAGGCTTGGAGGAGGGTCATAGGGGGAGGAGCCAGTGCACACCACCTAGGTCCAAAAGCTTTTACTTTTTGTGCCCTGTCTCCTGCGGAGCCGCTATTCCCCATGGTCCTGACGGAGTCCCCAGCATCCACTACGGACTACGAGAAATAGATTTATCGGTGAGTAAAATCTTATTTTTTTTTATTTCACTGTCATGATGGTCTCTGAGGTTGTTTGTGTGAGAGGTTAAAAATGTAAGAGGATGTTCCTATAAAATACATCATTACATGAGCAGTAGAGCAGAATTGTGATATTTACAGTATTAGGGGAAGAACTAAATACTGTACATGTTGAGTATCCCATATCCAAATATTCATAAATACGGAATATTCCGAAATACGGAATTTTTTGAGTGAGACAGAAATAGTGAAACCTTTGTTTTCTGATGGCACAATGTACACAAACTTTGTATAATACACAAAGTTATTAAAATACTGTATTAAATGACCTTCAGGCTGTGTGTATAAGGTGTATATGAAACATAAATGAATTGTGTGTATGTGCACACACTTTGCTTAATACACAAAGTTATTAAAAATATTTGATAAAATGACCTTCAGGCTGTGTATAAGGTGTATATGAAACATAAATGGATTCTGTGCTTAGATTTAGATCCCATCACCATGATATCTCATTATAGTATGCAGTTATTCCAAAATATGGAAAAATCCGATATCCAGAATACTTCTGGTCCCAAGCATTTTGGATATGGGATACTCAACCTGTATATCTGAAGTTTATCAACAAGCAGACAAACGCTTGCTGCACCTGCATAGAAATGACATTCCATCTATGCTTGTGGAAAGAGTGGTAGGAGTGAGGACATTAAAAAGAAAGAATATAAGTGAGGTGTCTCAGTCCTAATTGTCTTGACCTTTCTCACAATGCTGATTGCAGTAAGTGAAAAGGAATGTGTCTGTTGCTGGTATTGTCGTGGATCCTCACATGTCGTCAGAGTTACTGTACGTGTTACTATCCAAATAAGGTGAAATTTCAGCTTTTTTTTGTTGAGAATGGGACTGCCCATTTAACCTGGTACCGTGTGTCACCAAGGGGAGTAAAATACTTGCAGTCTGATCCTGAGACAGGTGCCTTGACAACCTACTATAACACGCTGGTCCTGGAATCCGACAGGCATCTTGAATTTACTATTCATTGAAGGTGCCAAATTGCTACCGTATTCCATGGCTACTGCTGTTACATGACTACTGATGTCAGGAGACTGCCAGTGTCACACTTGCATTACCTATTTAAGCAAAGCCTTGTTCACTGTTTTCTGCCTGTAGTAGGTGACATACAGTATGTCTAGAATTCCTGATTCTGCAGCTCCCTTATGCTTCATATCCAAGTTCCAGTTCTTTGCTTGTTCCTGACCTCGATTTTGTCTTCTGGTTTGGTCCTTTTCCCAACTCCTGCTCCTCCACATTGTGGTGTCTACCATTATTTTCCAGGTCTTCATACCTTATCTATTCAGACTTCCCATTTAATAACAGCATGCGTCATGATAGAGGATTGCGACCTGCAGCCATTCTGCAGTGAAGCCCAGACCTCCTTGTGAGAGTCCATTAGGAATACTGGGGGGCCCATAAGACTCTGAACGTCTGATTAGTGAGAGCAAAAAATTATTGGTGAGAGCTAAACATGATATGGTAGGAATAATCCATTAATTTATCCAGCAATAGGTTAACAATATGGGCCAGTATAACATGCCACACACAACGACAATTTGACTAAATTTAATTTATTGATTACTCTGTGATGGTTATATCAAGTTACTTAAACTGTGATTGACCATATACCTACAATATTTTCATTGTTCTCTTTCTCAAGAAAATTGTTTTGTTTTGGTTTATCCTAAATCTTTTTGTACCCCTCTTATGATTCCTTATACTGATATTCTTTTTAAAATATTTGTCTGTGTTTTGCACCTGTATATAGCTTACTCATAATATTTTTTTTTATAATCCCTTTTTTTGATTAAACAAAATTATCTTTAATGCATACTAATTAAAAGTTATATCTTAAAAACGGAATACAATATAGGCAGAGTGCCCCTGTAAGAGAGTTCTTCTCATATCCTTTCTTGAATAGTTCTGTCTTACTACTAGCCACTCTCAGGGAGCACCGCCGTAGAGTTACCTCTATGGAAACTTGATGAGAATTTATGATATGTGGATAGTCCTATATTAAAACCTATCTTACTAGTTGGGATTCTCCAGTGCTCAGACCTTCCCGTTCCCCACTTCCCTCACACCACAAGACCTGTAAATTGTATATAATTGGTTTCATATCTAGGAGAAGCTGAATAGAAGATAGAGTGCATCACAAATAGCACTATGAATACCGTGTCATGCCAATCAGCCTGTGCAGTGCCCTAGTCATCAAACACATGTGAATTCTATCTTTGGGGACCTATGAGAGACATTAGTCCTCACCTGTCAGCATGATAACCTAATTTTCTCTAGCTCAACTCATGGACCATCCAAGTTCCCAAAGTAATACCAACATACTGTTGGTACTGGATCATATTTTCAAGCCGTCCATTTCATGGCCCTGAAAAGAATGCTGTTGACACTCCAACTCTCACAGTTCTACACCAAAGAGATCTCCCCTTGGAGAATGCCTCTGACCAAGGATCCCGTTATGTGATAAGTTTTTGAGGGCTTTCTTCAAGGGAATTTGATTCCATTTGGTTTCAAGGTTTCATGACCAGCATGCAACAATTACTGAAGCTGTTTCCATGGGGCATTGTTTTGGTTGGCCAAAATGGATGATCCCATTTTTATGTAAGCAGGATTCTCACAGAAACACCTAATATCTGCATTCTTCATTAATTTCTACTTACACATAGTGGTCTTAGAGATCCTATGCCTTTCTGAGATTGCTTTTACAGACGAGCATGTGCAAGATTTACATGAGCTGTGGAACAGGCTGCTGGACCAACTGAATGGTAGTGTTGCTAACAAAAAAAAACATTTTCATACCAGAATTTCAGTCTCACTTGTCAAAGTCGAAAAATATTGAAGAACACACAGCACGTATAAACTGCACACACATGCCCACTGCGCGTGCACTTGTTCTGCAGTGCGTGCACATGTACGCACTTTGCGTATGGTCGCTCCCGCGGTCCTGCGCATCGGCGCGTGGTATGGGTATTTACGGCAGAGTTTGTGTACGCATGGAGGGCGATCAGAACACATTACATATTTAATCCAAATAGTGCACAATGTACACATAGTCTCCTTGCACCACATCAGAAAGTTATAGCTGTTTAAATGGTTGCAGAACAAAGGGATTCATCTTTACAGGATAAGAGGGGACAGACTAAGGTTATAAGGTGGTATTTGGTATCCAGCTGTAGGGTATTTTAAGGGAAACATTCCGATGTTGGTCTGCGGAAGATCGCATGTTCCTGCGGATAGTTATGTGCAGAAGCAGAATATAGATATAAACTGTATTTACTGTATATTATGTATGCGGCGGGAATCCAGAGGAGACCACCCACAAGAGCAGTTGAGAAAGGCATCGCCTACCTTTTCAAATCAACCTATGACCTCTCCTGTACTGTAAAGGTGCATCCCTGTGTCCAATGGACAAAGGGATTACAGTATCCATTGTATTGCTTTTGGAAGACTTGTATAAATAAAGCCTGCTGCAGAGCGGCCAGCCACAAGATTCACAACGTTATCTATTTGATTACGAAGGACTGGACCAGGAAGCGCACGCGAATATTCTCACGTATGTACATTGACTGTAGCCATTATTCTGTTATATATATTGTCTGTATTGTAGTGTATAATTTGTATTGTAAACCCCCTTTCAGAAATAATACACTGTGGTGTCGGAACCCAGCGGTTAATCACAATTGGTGTCGTGTGCTCATTGCCCTGCTAAGGTTTTTTTTTTTTTAAATAGAGTTTGTTTATTCGAAAAAGGATCACCAGTACAGACATAGCGTTAAACATGGGAAATCGGATAATACAGAATAAGCAATGCAACAGTTTTTAGCATGTGTAAACTCCAAAAGCATAATACATTACATCACATGCGCAATTACTCCCATAGTACTACCAAGCTCACGGTGTAAGGAAAATCTAATGTCTGTAAACAGGTCGTAAATCACATATTAAACATTTTTAATTTTCTCCCCAGTTATTTAGCAATTTCAACTTTAGCTAGTAGGCCGTAGTATAGCCTATGGATACTTTTACAACATAGGAGAAAAAAAATAGAAAAGGAAGAGAGAGAGAGAGAGAGAGAGAGAGAAAAAAACATCAAGAAGCAGTATTACAATAAAATAGCTGAGGTATATGGAATATAGATTAATATCGCGACCTGGCCTTGCATGAGCCTAGGATGCACATCGCTACCAGGGCGCAGTGCTTCTCATAGTGCAAGGGCGGGAGAGGAGTATACAGAGGTAATCCAAGGGGACCATATTTTCTCATATTTAGAAATGGCATTATTTTTCAAGTATATATAGCGGTCTTTAAGGAGAGTGTCATTAACCAGAGCCTTAAAGGCAGATACAGTAGGGCGACACGGGGCCATCCATGACCGCGCAATGCACACTTTGGCCAGGGCACAAACACTATGAGCATAAAGGCCCTCCCACTTGGACCCCGAAGCAGGACCCCCCATTCCCAGTACACAGAATCTCGAAGTCAACATACTCCCAGGCATCCCCGTGCGCTCCAGAATCGACCTGACCCCAGACCAAAACTCCTGAATGGACGGACACTCCCACACAAGGTGCCAAAAGGATCCCCCATCGGCCCCACATTTAGGGCAAGCAGCTGTATTGCCAGCCCCAAATCTGGCCAACCGAACCGGTGTCATATAGGATCTATGCAAAATAAAAAGCTGTATTTGTTGAAATCGGAGTGACTTAGTCGCCATACCTGGGTACTCCAGGGCTAGCTCCCAGTCCTCCTCACCTATGGGGCCCAGATCACACTCCCAACGCGCACGGAGTCCCGAGTGAGGGTCTGCATGAAGTATTTTTAATAGGTACGAGTAGGTGAAAGAAATCACCTTAACCCGCCCCAACGAGCTTAAAAAGGTCTTTATGGGGAAATGAAGGAGCGCCAGGGGTGAGTCCCGAAATTGTGACTGCAAGGCGTGTCGGAGTTGTAGGAATCTAAAAAAATAAGAATTAGGTATACCAAATTCCTCCTTTAATTGCTGAAACAATTTCAGCGTACTATCATTGTACAATTGGGATATGGAGACAATGGAGTACGGAACCCACACCGCCCCGCCCTCGAGAGCCCCCAGCTCGGGTAGTGAAGTAGAGTGCCAGAGGGGAGTATCCGACCCAAGCCATCAAACCCAAGCAGTTTTCTCATAGCGAGCCAGATCTTCATGGCCTGGAAGACAATAGGGGGAGAGTACCGAGAAACATTCCCACTCAGCAAAACCTGCACCGGAGTGAGACCCGGATAGTAGCACTGGAGAAACGCCCATTGTAAAGTGCCGGCATCCCCGCCCTGTATCCAGGTGCTAAGATGTGATAACTGAGACGCAAAGTAGTACATTTGAAAGCTGGGTAAGGCTAAACCTCCATCAACCTTCAACCTAGTGAGGGTGTTCAACCCTATCCTAGGCCTTTTGTTGGAACAAATCAGGGATGATAGTATACCATTCAGTTTCCTAAAGAATGCTGGGAAGATATATACCGGGGATTGCAAAACAATGTATAATAGTTTGGGTAGAATTATCATTTTTATGAGATTAACCCTTCCAGTCACTGTTAGTGGAAGTTTGCACCAAGCTCTCGACTTGCGTATAATCAGTTGCGTCAGTGGGTCCAGATTCAGGGGTATAAAATCAGAAGGGTTATTTGTGACCTGAATTCCTAGATATTTAAACTGATCTGTCCAGCATAGCGGCAGGGAAAGCTTCGGGACCTGGGGAGGAGGACCAATAACAGTCATAATAAATGACTTGGGCCAATTGATACGGAGACCAGAAAAGCTGCCTAATTCCTCAATAACCTGCAGCAAAATAGGCATAGCGACAGCATAATCATGTAGGAATAACAGCAGGTCATCCGCATAAAGGGCAATCTTGTCAACACAAGGGCCCGTAGCGATTCTGCCAATGTCCGGGTGTGTCCTGATCAGGCAGGCCAGAGGCTCTATGGCTATAGCAAATAGGGCAGGGGAGAGGGGGCACCCTTGTCTAGTACCCCTAGACAGGGTAAAGGAGGGTGAAATGTAACCATTTACTAAGATCCTGGCACACGGATTTTGATACAGCAGTCTGATCCATTGTATAAAGTTAGGGCCAAAGCCCATGCATTTCATAACTCCCCACAGGTAGGACCATTCAACGCTATCGAATGCCTTAGCAGCGTCCAGAGAGACCACGACCGAGTCCGAGGGGAAGGTATGTGGAGCTTGCAGAATAGTATACAGCCTGCGCAAGTTAATAGACGTGGACATGCCTGGCATAAAGCCAGATTGATCCTGATGTATTATGGACTTAATAACCGAGTTGAGCCGAACTGCCAAAATTTTTGCCAGGATCTTAGCGTCAGTAGGAATGAGGGAGATTGGCCTATAGGACTCCAAGAGGCGGGGGTCCTTCCCGGGCTTCGGCAGTACTATAATAACAGCCTCGGACATTGAGGGAGGAAGTTGATTAGTAGTAAACGTATCCGTAAACATAGTAAGCAACTTAGGGCCAAAGAACTCTATATGTGCTTTATACAGCTCAGTGGGGATGCCATCACAACCCGGAGACTTACCGCCGGGGGACAAACCCACTGCCGCGGTCACCTCCTCCAAAGTCAGAGGTGATTCCAGGAAATTACTAGCCTCAGAGGAGAGTCTGGAGAGGGGTACATTATTCAAGTATATGTCTAAGTCTGCCGCGGAGTGCGTCAGCCGAGACTCATACAGATCCCTGTAATATGAAAGGAACAGCCGTGCAATGTCTGGGGTGTTGTCTACAATGGAGCCATCAGGACCAGACATCGGCACCACCGTAGACCCAGGCCGGTCGTAGTGTACTAAATGGGCTAACAAACTTCCCGGTCTATCCGCCTGCATGTACAAATTAGTGGCCCGAAACAAAAGGGAGCGCGCGTTTTTATCTGAGAGATGGGCCAGCCATGCCGCCTGAGCCGTCAACCATTGCGATTTAAGTGCAGAGGTACCCTCTGCCAAATAGCGGATCTCGAGGTCCCTAAACTTGGACTCGAGTGTCCTCTCCTTCTCCCTGCATGACAATTTATGTGCAGCAATTTTACCAATCGGTGTACCACGTAAAAAGGCTTTAAAGGAGTCCCAAATGACAGGGGCCGGGGCCGAGCCCACATTATCCGCAAAAAACCCCTCCCACTTTACTGTCAAGTCCGAACAGTCGCTCAACTGAGCTAACCAGGATGGATGTAACTTCCAATACGACTGTCCCCTCTGGCACTCCACCTCCAAAGATAACAACAAGGGCGAATGGTCGGACACCCCCCGCGCCTCATAGTGAACATCTAAGATTCTGGGCAGAAGCTCAGGGGAGACCAGGGCCAGGTCGATTCTAGAGAATGAATCATGTGTGCCGGAGAAGCACGAGAACTGCCCAAGTGCTGGATGCCGTACCCTCCAAGCATCCACCCACTGCATATTACTCAGAAAGTCTGCAAATTTAGACTGGGTACCCCCTATCTCGGGAGCCGAGGGGGACCTCCACCTATCCAGGGAGACGTCCAACACGTTATTAAAGTCCCCCAAGCAAATAACAGGGGCGTGAGGGGAAGAGGCAATGAATGAGGTGGCTTTCTGCAATACATAATATGAGAAAGGTGGAGGAATATACACTGATAGCAGGAAGTAATGACAGGAATTCAATTTGCATTCGAGGAACACAAACCTACCATAGGGGTCAGTATTTACCGTAATCAATTCAAACTGGACAGTTCTTTTTATCATGACTGACACCCCCCGGGAAAAGGAGGAGTGAGAGGAATGATACGCCCATCCCACCCAAGGTCTGCGGAGCGACAGCAGTCTATTTCCCTCTAAATGAGTCTCACTCAAACAGACAATGTCCGGGTCGTATTTCTTAATCATTTTAAGTACCAGGGATCGCTTTACTTTATTGTTGATACCCCGGACATTCCACGCCAAACATTTTAAGGCAGGCATGACGTCTGTACGGCCATCTGGGACACACCACATATATACCTCGCAGGGTGGACAAGGGACCCCGCAATCAAGGTTATCTGCGCACCTACCCGCCCATATAAAGCAGTATCTTGTATACCCTGCCGTCCGCAGACCCCGGGCCAAGAGCCTAGCCAGGCAAAACAACACATCAGTACCTCACAAGGAAAAGAACAAAAACAAAAATATAGAAAACAATAAACTGAAGAAAGAAAAACAAATCCCACATAGAAACAAACAATACCCAAATTCCAACCCCCCTCCCCGTATACCTTCCCAAACAGTGGCATACCATATCCCTAACCAAACCCAACCCTGGAGATCCAAGTGCCTACGGCAAACCTATGCGTAGCATAAAGACCTAAAGTCCCAGTGTAAAAATAGAACCCTAAGTGTATATAACGTTACGCTACAAAGTCCAGAACCAACAAAACTAGAGGGTGCTCCCCGGACATATACTTGCATGTTTTAGGCCCATGTAGGAGGGGGACCAGGATATCAGTCCGGAGCTATATACTTGCATGCTTTATGTTCATGTAGAGGGCAAAACAGAATATCAGTCCGGAGCGAGTTGACGGGCGCCCGGAGCATATCTGTCCAGCCAGGCCGCCGCCTCCCTTGGAGAGCCGAAGAACTTAGTTTCCCCGTCCGCGCAACCTGGAGGGAAATAGCATCAAGTAGGGAAGATTCAAGTCACGAAGGCGCCGCTTGATAGGCAGGAACTGGGCCCTGTCTTTCTGGACATCCGCTGCAAAGTCCGGGAATGCCGACACCCGGACACCATTTCGAAGCAGAGGGCCCTTTGTGCGGCCCAGACGTAGCACAGAGTCCCGGTCTTTGTAATGCAAAAATTTTGCAATGAAAGTTCGTGGTGGGGCACCAGGAGGTAAGGGCCGGAAAGGAACTCTGTGGGCCCGTTCCACCGCAAACTGGGAGTTGAAGAATTCTGCACCATATGCCTCCTTGAGCCATGACTCCAAGAAATCTTCAGGATGTGCCCCCTCCTCCCTTTCTGGTAGGCCCACAAACCGCACGTTGTTTCTACGGAGGCGCCCCTCCATATCCAGAAGCTTGGATTGCATTGTGGAAACCTGCTGAGAGACTGCCGACACGGATTGCTTCAGGGGGCCGCAGAGATCCTCCAGATTAGAAACCCTTGTCTCGGCCTCACCCACTCTCTCCCGGATACGTTGGACATGCTGACGCAACAAGGACAGATCGCACTGCACCCTTTCCATTTTGTCCGACAAGCGTTGTTCGCTAGCAGCTATAGCCTCCAGTACCTGCTGAATGGATGGAGCAGAAGGCTGCATAACCGCGTCCGAGTCGGCCCCGGCCGGGGGATCAGGGCGGGCAGGTGGGGACGATTTAGGAGATGACTGCGCCGGCTGGGAGGTAGACTGGCGGGCAAACTTCTCCAACTTAGCCACAGCCGCGCGTTGACTGTCTTTCACCATATTAGCAGAGTTGGAACCACCGACCAGGTACGACACGGACCCAATCAGGCACAGGCGGCACACAGGTCCCAAATATTCAGTGTCAGAAGGTCCAGCAGTAAGAAAGAAATGTAGTATCAAATGCACCCCAATAGCCAATGAAGAAACAGGTGAGGTGGGTAAGGAGGGCCCAGGGGCATATGTAGAGTCGGTGGGGTGGCAGTTTATTAGAGAGCAGGACAGTGTGCCCAGTGACACTGCAGCCAGCCCCACAAGCTCCTCAGTGTCTCAGTGCAGTAATGCCTATGGAGCTGCTTCCAAAATGGCCGCCAGGCCCACAGCCTCCTCACCCCCCCCCCCCCCCCCCCAGTCTTAGGAGCCCAGGCACCGGGGGACAAGTGCAGGCAGACAGTTATTCAGGGTGCAGTCGGGTGCCACGTCCCTCAGGTCGCGTACAGCACGATTTTTCGCCCGCGGCAGCGCGTCCAGGCACCCGCAAATTGAGGCCGGGGATGCTCCGGCGGCCTAGGCCAGAAATACGAGCGGCGGCCGGGGAGACGCTCGGAGGAGGCTGTCAAGGTCACCCGCCGCTGCCCCAGAGGCTCAGGAGGCAGATTTTGCAGGAGGACAGATCTGGAAAGGGGATTAGGATGGTGTCAGGATTGATTGTCCGGGGAGCTCCCTCTCCCTGCTTCCTACCCTGATGCCGCCGTGGCCACGCCCCGCCCTGCTAAGGTTTAAAGTGTATTATTATTGTTATCATTGCATTGCATTGCTGTAGAAGGTTTTAAGTGTATCTCTGGGTGGGTACGCGCTGAGAGTACTTTGTACCGTCAGCGCGGCGTGTGTACGCAAAGTCCGTACACTGTACGGGACTCTGTCCGCAAATAGCGTAAAAGGTGCGTAGAGTGTGAACTAAGTATAGCGGCCGCAGCGGCTAAAGGTTTAAAGTGTATTGATGGTGTGTTTAAGGTATAGCTTTTATTCCTGTAAAGATAATCGACATTATCACACTTGACAATAAAGTCTGTATCTCAACATGCAGTATCACCCTGTTGGTAAGGAGAAACATGATTCATGCCCATTCAGTGGAGGAATAGTTCAACCAATCATTAGTGTTTGCTGCCAAAAAGGGAGAGAATTCCAAACCTCTCCAAAAAAGTCCACTTGCAATAGATCTTTAAAGTGCAGGTCCATGGCCATAAATGAGATGATGACCACTATTCCATCTCTCTGTATGAAAAAGTTCTAGTAAAATCAAATCAAAGATACAGCTAAGATGTCTCAATCATTAGGATGCCTGAATTCAAACTAGGACCTTACTCAATCAATAGGAGATAAATCCAGTACCAGACAGGTTATGACTGTTACCTTGCTTCTGGTTTTACTAAAATGTTTCTCCTCCCACGTTAGAGGTACTGTAGATTGGCACAAGAAAAATATTATCCAGTCGATCCAAATTTACTCCTGCAGGTGTAGGAAAGGTGTGCTCTACATTGTGTACTGGAAGGGCTGTAGGATATGAGAACTGCTCTTGGATTATATTGACTGATGTTTTTGCACCTGTTATGCTCACCGTATTTTTCAGGCTACATCCTGCGAAGCCCAATGGGTTGCATCCTGCCAAGCCTATAGGTTGACATCTGCTCCTAAAGATTGAGGGCACTCTAAGGTTCCACTGCAATGGATGTAAAGATAACAGGTTGCAGTAACAATGCTGACTGCACAAAGTTGTCATTTTGTTTCTCTGCTGGTACTTTAATTGTCTTGTTTTGTTTGCTTGTATATCGACTTCTGCTTCAGTCCTCATTCTACTTTCTGCAGCCCATTGACTTCAGATTCTCAACTCTTCCTCTCAGGGTTTAGCAGCTTAAATGATCTACCTGTTTTTTTGATAGCTACACAAGCCAAGTGAGTCTCTCCTGGAAGTAGCCATCACTCATTAACTTAATTATGTTCATCTTGTTGCACATATTTGTAAATTCAATAAAAAAAATTGAAAATATGAATTTAAACAACAATAATATCATAGCAATATAAATGTAATGTTGTAGCAAGACAAAAGAAATGAAAAAAAAGATGACTGGGATAAGGGTAAAGAGAAGAAATGGAAACCTACTGCTGTGTTATATATCATATGAAAGCCACAAAAAAGAGGTTTAAAATGAGACCCTGTCCAACTCTCTAGGTCAGGGGTGGGGAACCTTTTTTCTACCAAGGGCCATTTTGATATTATAAAATCCTTCAGGGGCCATAGAAAAATTATCAACTTAAAAATTAGCCTGCCCCCAGTAGTTATGCCCCAGTAGTTATGCCCCAAGTCAGTAGTTATGCCCCCGGTCAGTTGTTATGCCCCAGTAGATATGCCCCCCGTACATATGCCCCCAGTCACTTGTTATGCCCCATTAGATATGCCCCCAGTCAGTTGTTATGCCCCATTAAATATGCCCCCAGTCAGTTGTTATGCCCCATTAGATATGCCCTCTAGTAGCGCCACGTACACACACATTAAAAGAAAAAAAAACACAATACTCACCAGCCCCGCTCCTGCTTCCGGACCGTTGCCCTCCGCCTGGCCACCCTCTCCTCAGAACTATGGGAGAGACGTTATGACATCTGTACCATAGCGCCGCACACGCACACTGCCAAATCTCAGCGGGCGCCCGGCATCTCCACGGTTAGGTGAGCCTGGCCAGGCCAGATCAAGTGACTCTGCGGGCCTTATACGGCCCGCGGGCCTGAGGTTCCCCACCCCCTGCTCTAGGTCAATAACTGTAGGTGAGCTGCAAGTGCAATTTAAAAAGATGTTAATAGCACATTTTTTGTTAAACATTTGTAGCTTTAAAGGTATATAACTTCAAAACCGTTGAACATATCAGCCTAAGAATCGGGGGGTTTCCTTACACCCATGGCAGCCTGAAACCTGTGTTGATTTGGTGTGGAATAACCCAGCACACTATAATACTCACCAGATGTGTTTTATATAGTACAGTACCTCTAACTTCTCCACATTTGTGGTACACAAAGGGTAAAAACTAGAATTTAACCTGTGGCTGTTTGGGGTGCAAATGGGGATTAAATTCTATCAGGTCAAGACTGAGGGGTCTATTTATTAATTAAAATGTGTGGGATATCTGCAGAATGCATCTTTGGGAGGAATTACAGCAGATATAGGGCCTAATTCAGACCTGATCGCTGTTGCACAAAATCACACAGCGGCTGATTATCGAATGACTGCGCATGCACCACAATGCGCACGAGCGAGCCCAAACAGTGACAGAATGGTGTAAAAATTTAGACCGCTAGGCATAAGCAAGGTGATTGATAGGAAGCGGACGTTTGTTGGTGGTAACTGGCCATTTTATGGAAGTGTCAGGAAAAATGCAGACATGCCAAAGCGTTTTCTGGGAGGGTGTGTGACGTCAGCTCAAACTCCCAATCAGCCTGATTCTGTCACACTGAAGCAGTAAGTCCTGGGCTATGCACAGACTGGAAAAATCATTCAATGGTGGGTGAGTTGCGAATGTATTTGCAGATGTCCGCTGTCTGGAAAAGTTTTTGCACGGCGTACGCATGCATTTGCAGAATTGCACGGGGCAGGTTTTTACTCTCTATGGACGACAACTATCTGATCGCAGACATCTGCAAAAACGCAGAGGAGCAATCAGGTCTGAATTAGGCCAATAGTTTTTGATCACAATGGCAACCCCCATAGGTTTCTTTGTTGACTGCTATTTCTGAGATTTAATGAGACAAGCTCCGGAATGTGAAGCAGTCCAGATTTGGCTGTGACATCATTACAGGTTGTCTATCCTCCAATAGAAAGAACTGGGAAAGTATTACTGGGATTTAAAGAAACTTATCCAAAACATCTTTTTGGGATTATAATTAAAACCAAATCACTGCATTTTTCTTGAGCAAATATTAGCTTTACTAAATATATTTATTGAAAGTCACAATATTCTTATAACGTTATCTCTCTTTACAGAAGATAGTGTAGTTAGAAAAGACTACTGTAAAATTATTAGAAAAAAGTTAATAAAGAATTAATGGGACATAAGCAGGGTTGAATTTAAAGGATAATAAGTGTCAATTTACTCATAATTTTTAAATCTCTAAGAGGGAAATTCATTTATCCAACAGAACCTCATGTAATTTGAGTTATCCAGACTTAAAACCCTGCTTGCTTTTGCTCGCGTCCCATAAAAGTTTTGCCACCTCTAGTTGTCCATAATGGGGCAAGTTTAGATGTACAGTGATATCTCTGTAAATGCAGCAGGGGACGCCTCCTGCTGCAGTAGTGATTTGTGCTGCGTCCTAGAACTCGGGCATCATATTACTGTGACCCCATTGGTGTTGCCTCCACCCCCCCCCCACCCCTAAAACCGCATTAGACTGTCAGTCACTGACAGTCTGATGCTGGACTGCTTCCACTGTCACAGGACCTGCTTGCACATGCGCAGAAGAGACCCTGCACATGTGCACAGTACCAATAATCTGTACTTTACGACATTAGAAGCAATTACAACTGGACCTGTGCACAGCTATGTATTGCTTGCTTAATATCTCCACCTACTGTACTGTATGTGTTGATGTTTGGTCACTTAAACCGGTTACAAGTCAACTATAATTACAATATATCTGGTATTATGAGTTCCCTGATCAGGTGTAGTTTATCCTATTTATATTCATATTTCAGTAATGTCTGCATTTAGCAATATCTAGAAAGTTAACCGCCCTGACATAGTTGGTGACATCACATCAGTTCTCTGCAATCTAACGCCCCATTGTACAACAGAAATGGCTTTCTTCATAGCTAGAGTAAATTAGCTAGAATTGAAATGACTCTTGGCTCTGAAAAATATGTAGTTTTACATAAAGGGACAAGCAAAGAAAAAGAAACCCCTTTAAGGAACAAAAAAAAAGTATTTTAAATATTAGGCCTTTGGGTGACTACATTTGAATCTCGTCCACAAAAATCATAATATGGTTAAATATTATGTAATCCGTGGATGATGCTGTATATTTTTGGTGCAAAATGTGTGCCCGCTCTTGAATTTTTAGAAATGTTGTTACTGTAATAAGTGTTTGATGTCAATATTTTATTGAACATATAAGTCGTAAATGTAATAGGGTGCGAGAAGCCATAAGTGCAGGACTTCGTTCGAGAATGAACATATTTTTAATGCGACAATCCTTTACAAGACAAAACCAGGTTGGTAAATGTATCCCATAGTTGTACAATAGATATACTGTGTACTGTATGCACTGCTTATATGCCTGGAAGTGAATCTGCTTTTTTTCTTTTTTTAAATCCTTAGTAACATAGTTAAAATCATATCAGTTTTAGGAAGTCTCATATTTGACATCATACTTTACTTCTCCTTTAAAAGGTTAATGACAGTACAATCCCATCTGGCACTTTAAATTTGAAAGATGGCTCACTGGGAGAACCTGAGGTGTAATTAAGTCTCACTCGATAAACACTGCAATTCCTGGCAGAGGTTTTAAAGATACATTCATTTTCAAAATTAGAAAATTTCTGGGTTTCTTTTTAACAACAGTAAAAAAATCAAAAACAAGCACATGCAAAGTAAATATATGCTCCAACAATACAAAGTAAAAGCAATATAATTGCATGAATGGCTACAGTATTCTGAATGAAAATGTGCCATTTCCGTGACTTATGGCTATTAGTCCTCTCAAGTTTAAAAAAATGTATTTCACTTTTCAATGACATATTTTACATAGTTACATAGTCAGTGAGGTTGAAAAGAGGCAAACTGCCCATCTGGGTCAACATGTATTCTGTGTTAATCTATACATATTATTATGTGCCTGCTGAAGTAATGTCTTAGTACCAAATGAAAACAATGGTTCTTACCACTCCCAGATAATGTAATGTCCATATGTTAAATGCTATAGCCCTGGATACATTTACCAGTTAGGAATTTGTCCAATCCGCTTTTAAATACATTTACAGAGTCTGCCATTATTACCCTCTCCGGCAGGGAGTTCCAAATCTTTATTGCCCTTACCGTGAAGAACCCTTTCCTATGTTGTGTACGGAGTTTCGTCTCCTCTAACCTAAGCGAGTGCCCCCGCGTCCTATATAGAGTTCTTTTAATAAACAAATCCGCTGCTTGCTCCTTGTAATTACCCTTTACATATTTGAAGATATTAATAATGTCTCCTCTTAGACGCCTCTTTTCTAGTGTATACATATTTAACCTAGTTAGCCTTTCCTCGTACTCCAGAGACTCTAACCCTTTTATCAGTTTAGTAGCTCTTATTTGAACTCTTTCTAGTTCCCTGATATCTTTTTTTATAATGCGGTGCCCAGAACTGAACACAATATTCCAGGTGCGGACGTACCAATGATTTGTACAGTGGCAGGATTACATCCTCGTCCCTTGTCTCTATGCCCCGTTTAATGCACGCAAGCACTTTACATGCCTTCTTTGCTGCACTTTGACTTTGTGTACTGATATTAAGCCTATTATCTATAAGCACCCCCAAATCTTTTTCCACCATAGTTACCCCTATATTTTCCCCATCCAGAATGTAGGATGCATGTGTGTTTTTCCCCCCAAAATGCATAACTTTGCATTTGTCTATATTAAACCTCATTCCCCATTTAGACGCCCAGATTTCCAGTTTAACTAAGTCTTTATTTAAAGACTCCACATCGCCTACTGAATTAATTACCTTACACAGTTTAGTATCATCTGCAAAGATTTATATTGTGCTTTCCAGGCCTATTCCTAGATCATTGAAAAATATAGTGAAAAGCAGTGGGCCAAGAACTGACCCTTGTGGTATTCCGCTGACTACTGGTGCCCAACTGGAGAACATCCCATTGACCACTACTCGTTGCACTCTGTTATCCAGCCAATTACTTATCCATGTACAAATAATATAACCTAGACCAAGTTCCCATAATTTGTTGATCAGTCTCCTATGAGGCACTGTATCGAAGGCTTTTGCAAAATCTAAATACACCACGTCCACTGCTTTTCCATGGTCAAGATCCTTGCTCACTTCTTCGTAGAAGCTAATAAAGTTGGTTTGGCATGATCTGTCCCTTACAAACCCATGCTGACTTTTACTAATAAACTTTGTAGCCTGTAGGTGATCCCCTATGCTTTCCCTCAAAATGCCTTCCAATATTTTACCTACTATAGAGGTTAAACTAACTGGTCTATAGTTTCCAGGATCATTTTTATTTCTCATACGTCCTAGAGGATGCTGGGGATGTTTCAAGAACCATGGGGTATAGACGGGATCCGCAGGAGACATGGGCGCTTTAAGACTTTAAAAGGGGTGTGAACTGGTTCCTCCCTCTATGCCCCTCCTCCAGACTCCAGTTAGATTCTGTGCCCAGTGAGACTGGATGCACACTGAGGAGCTCTCCAGAGTTTCTCAGAAAAAATACTTTTGTTAGGTTTATTATTTTCAGGGAGACCTGCTGGCAACAGGCTCCCTGCAGCGTGGGACTGAGGGAAGAGAAGCAGACCTACTTCTGTGAGTTTCAGGGCTCTGCTTCTTAGGCTACTGGACACCATTTGCTCCAGAGTGTCTGATCGCTAGGTACGCCTAGATGTTCGTTCCCGGAGCCGCGCCGTCAACCCCCTTGCGGAGCCAGAAGTCAGAAGCCGGGTGAGTAGAAGAAGATTAGAAGACTTCAGTGACGGCAGAAGGCGGCTTTTGAGGTACCGTGCAGCAGGCGCGCTGCACGCCATGCTTCCACATTCAAAACGGCACTGCAGGGCGCAGGG
The DNA here is from genome assembly GCF_028390025.1 of Pseudophryne corroboree. Taxonomy (NCBI): domain Eukaryota; kingdom Metazoa; phylum Chordata; class Amphibia; order Anura; family Myobatrachidae; genus Pseudophryne; species Pseudophryne corroboree. Next base: position 991,118,543 of record NC_086444.1, read on the forward strand.
GGGGGGGCGCCCTAGGCAGCATAAATCCTCAATAGCGACTGGCACAAGTGTATACAGTGCCTGGGCACTACATACAGACCCCCGCCAGTATAAATATGTAAAATTAAGCGGGACTGAAGCGCGCCATTAAGGGGGCATGGCTTAGCCCTCACAGCTCTGACCAGCGCCATTTTCTCTTCACAGAAGCTGCAGAGATGCTGAGCCTGGCCTCCCACACTACTGTACAAGTAACAGGGTGAAAAACGGGGGGGGGGGGGGGGGCACAGGTGACTTGGTGCTATTTTATTGAATATAAAGGCGCTAACAGGTCTGGGCAGTATATTACTCGCTCCAGAATCGGGATAGGCGCTGGGTTGTGAGCTGGCAGAACTCCCTCTGTGTTTCTCTAACAGGCTTTGTTGTGGGTCTGTCTCCTATAGCCCCAGTGTGGTTGTGGGTGTCGGTACGCATGTGTCGACATGTCTGAGGCTGAGTGCTCTTCCCAGGAGGAGGCTGGAGTGGGGACAGAAAAGGCTGTGGGAGTGACCGTGTTGTCACCGCCGACGGCTGATTAGGTGAATATGTTGAGTGTGGCTCGGTTGACTAAGAGATTAGATAAATCTGAGTCTAAAAACCAGACATGGAGGAAATCCATGGAGGATGCATTTTCACAAGCTCAGACCCCTTCGGGGTCACAGAAACGTGCATTTACCCAGATAGCAGATGCAGATACCGACACGGACTCTGATTCCAGTGTCGACTATAGTGATGCCAGATTGAATCCTAAACTGGCTAAGAGCATTCAGTACATGATTGTGGCGATAAAAGATGTATTACATATCACGAAGGACCCTGCTGTTCCTGATACAAGGGTCTGTATGTTTAAAGGAAAGAAACCTGAGGTAACGTTTCCTCCCTCTCATGAACTGAACGCTCTTTTTGAAAAGGCTTGGGAAAATCCTGACAAGAAGGTACAGGTTCCCAACAGAATTCCAGTAGCATATCCGTTCCCCTCTGGGGACAGGGAAAAGTGGGAGTCAACCCCCACGGTGGACAAAGCTCTATCGCGTCTGTCCAAAAAGGTGGCGCTTCCGTCTCCTGACATGGCAGCCCTAAAGGATCCTGCGGATCGTGAGCAGGAAAAACACTAAAATCCATTTATGTCACTACAGGTTCGCTACTCAGGCCTGCCGTTGCTTCGGCATGGGTGAGTAGCGCTATTGAAAAGTGGGCAGATAACTTGTCATCTGAGATAGATACCCTGGACAGGGATAGCGTGCTTTTGACTCTGGGTTATATCAGGGATGCTGCAGCATATTTAAAAGAAGCTGCGAGGGATATTGGCCTTTTGGGATCAAGGGCCAATGCCATGGCAGTCTCAGCTAGGAGGGCATTGTGGATTCATCAATGGAATGCTGATGCTGACTCTAAGAAGACTTTGGAGTCTCTACCGTTTAATGGTAGTGTCTTGTTTGATGATGGCCTCACTGACCTGGTATCTACGGCTACCGCGGGTAAGTCATCATTTTTACCTTATGTTCCTGCACAACAAAACAAAGCGCCCCACTATCAGATGCAGTCCTTTCGGCCCAATAAATACAAAAAAGGACGAGGGTCCTCCTTCCTTGCTGCGCGAGGAAGAGGAAAGGGAAAAAGGCCACAGGCTGTGGCAAGTTCCCAAGAGCAGAAGTCCTCTCCGGCTTCTACCAAATCCACCGCATGACGCTGGGGCTCCTCTGCGGGAATCCGCACCGGTGGGGGCTCGTCTCAAACTCTTCAGTCAGGTCTGGTTTCACTCGGACCTGGATCCTTGGATTTTAGAAATAGTAACCCAAGGGTACAAATTAGAGTTTCTAGACGTGCCCCCTCACCGATTTTTCAAATCGGCCTTGCCAGCTTCTCTTCCAGAAAGGGAGGTAGTATGCGCTGCACTATTAAAGCTGTGTCAAAATCAAGTCATTGTCACGGTACCCTCATCACAACAGGGGAAGGGCTTTTCAAGTCTGTTCGTGGTCCCGAAGCCGGATGGCTCAGTCAGACCGATTCTGAACATAAAATCCCTCAATTTCTTTCTAAAAAAAAATCAGATTCAAGATGGAATCTCTCCGAGCAGTGATTTCCAGTCTGGAGGAGGGGGATTTTATGGTGTCGGTCGACATAAAGGATGCCTACTTACACGTCCCCGTATATCCTCCACATCAGGCATACCTGAGGTTTGCTGTTCAGGATTGTCATTACCAATTTCAGACGTTGCCGTTTGGTCTGTCCACGGCCCCGAGGATTTTCACCAAGGTTATGGTGGAAATGATGGTTCTCCTGCGTAAGCAGGGAAACACAATTATCCCGAACTTGGACGATCTCCTCATAAAGGCGAGATCCAAGGAGCAATTGCTGAAAAACGTTGCGCTCTCACTGACAATTCTGCAACAACATGGTTGGCTCCTAAACTTGCCAAAATCAGAGTTGGTTCCGACGACACGGCTGTTGTTCCTGGGTATGATTCTGGATATAGAATTACAGAGAGTTTTTCTTCCAGTGGAAAAGGCTCTGGAAATACAGAACATGGTAAAACAGTTTCTGAAACCGGCAAGAGTGTCGATTCTTCAATACACTCGGTTGCTGGGGAAGATGGTGGCGGCCTACAAGGCCATTCAGTATGGCAGGTTCCATGCCAGGGTGTTTCAGTGGGACCTGTTGGACAAGTGGTCCGGGTCTCACCTGGACATGCACCGGAAAATAATCCTATCTTCCACGACCAGGATCTCCCTTCTGTGGTGGCTGCACAGTTCTCACCTTCTGGAGGGACGCAGGTTCGGGATTCAGGATTGGATCCTGGGGACCACAGATACAAGTCTCCGAGGCTGGGGAGCAGTCACACAGGGGAGAAACTTTCAGGGAAAATGGTCAAGCCAGGAAGCTTGTCTGCACATAAACATTCTGGAATTAAGGGCCATTTACAATGGCATTCTGCAAGCGTAACATCTTCTTCGCGGTCTGCCCATCTTAAATCAGTCAGACAACATAACAGAAGTGGCGTACATAAACCGCCAGGGCGGAACAAAGAGCAGAGCGGCGATGGCCGAGGCCACAAAAGTTCTTCGCTGAGAAGAGAGACATGCAGGCGCACTGTCAGCAGTCTTCATTCCAGGAGTGGACAAGTGGGAAGCAGACTTCCTCAGCAGACACGATCTCCATCCAGGAGAGTGGGGTCTTCATCAAGAGGTCTTTGCAGAAGTGACAAGTCGTTGGGGAATTCCTCAAATAGACATGATGGCGTCCCGCCTCAACAAGAAACTTAAGAGATATTGTTCCAGGTCGAGGGACCCTCAAGCAATGGCGGTGAACGCCTTAGTGACACCGTGGGTGTTTCCGTCGGTCTATGTGTTCCCTCCACTTCCACTCATTCCGAAGGTGATAAAGATTATAAGAAGAACAAGGGTTCAGGCGATACTCATTGTTCCAGACTGGCCAAAAAGGGCCTGATATCCAGATCTTCAGGAGTTGCTCGTAGAAGATCCCTGGCTTCTTCCTCTACGGGAGGACCTGTTACAACAAGGACCGTGCGTGTATCAAGACTTACTGCAGCTGCATTTGACGGCATGGCGGTTGGACGGCAAATCATAGCCCGAAAGGGTTTTCCCAGTGAAGTCATTCCCAGACTTTTTCAGGCTAGAAATGATGTAACGGCAAAGCATTACCGCCGTATTTGGAGAAAATATGTGTCTTGGTGTGAATCCAAGAAGGCTCTTACGTAAGAATTTCAGCTGGGGCGTTTGCTCCATTTTTTGCAAGCAGGTGTGGATGCGGGCCTAAAGTTAGGCTCCATTAAAGTACAGATTTCGGCCTTATCAATCTTCTTTCAGACAGAATTGGCCTCCCTTCCAGAAGTTCAGACCTTCGTGAAAGGCGTGCTGCACATCCAACCCCGTGGGATCTTAATGTGGTATTGCAGTTCCTGCAATCTCATTGGTTTGAACCTTTACGTAAGGTTGAGTTAAAATTCCTTACTTGGAAAATAGTCATGTTGTTGGCCTTGACATCCGCAAGGCGGGTATCTGAGTTGGCGGCTTTGTCTCACAAAAGCCCCTATTTAATCTTCCATGCTGATAGAGCAGAGTTGTGAACTCGTCAGCAATTTCTGCCAAAAGTGGTTTCACGTGAACCAGCCTATTGTGGTGCCAGTGGCTACTGACGCCTTGGCGGAATCGAAGTCTCTCGATGTGGTCAGAGCTTTGAAAATCTATGTTGCCAGAACGACGCAGATTAGGAAAACAGAAGCTCTGTTTGTCCTGTGGGCTCCCAACAAGATTGGGGCTCCTGCTTCCAAGCAGACTATTGCGCGCTGGATCTGTAATACAATTCAGCAGGCGCATTCTACGGCAGGATTGCCGTTACCGAAATCGGTGAAAGCCCATTCTACCAGAAAGGTGGGCTCTTCCTGGGCGGCTGCCCGAGGGGTCTCGGCATTACAGCTGTGCCGAGCTGCTACTTGGTCAGGGTCAAACACCTTTGCGAAGTTTTACAAGTTTGATACCCTGGCTGAGGAGGACCTCTTGTTTGGTCAATCGGTGCTGCAGAGTCATCCGCACTCTCCTGCCCGTTCTAGAGCTTTGGTATAAACCCCATGGTTCTTGAAGCATCCCCAGCATCCTCTAGGACGTATGAGAAAATAGGATTTTAATACCTACCAGTAAATCCTTTTCTCTTAGTCTGTAGAGGATGCCTGGCGCCCGTCCCAGTGCGGGCTGTATCTGCAGTTTGGTTATGGTTACACTCATGTTGAGTTAAGTACAGTCACTCTGTGGCTGATGTTGGTCATGACGCTGCATGCTTTGTTGTTGAATGCCATGTTGTACGGCGTTTTTGAGTGGTGAGCTGGTATGTATCTCACCTTAGTTTTAAAATTAAATTAAATAAATCCTTTTCCTCGAAATGTCCGTCTCCCTGGGCACAGTTCCTATAACTGGAGTCTGGAGGAGGGGCATAGAGGGAGGAGCCAGTTCACACCCCTTTTAAAGTCTTAAAGTGCCCATGTCTCCTGCGGATCCCATCTATACCCCATGGTTCTTGAAGCATCCCCAGCATCCTCTACGGACTAAGAGAAAAGGATTTACCGGTAGGTATTAAAATCCTATTTTCCCTTTTTAAATAAAGGCACTACCTCCGCTATGTGCCAATCCCTTGGTACCATGCCTGATCTAATTGAACGATAGAAAATCAAGTATAGGGGTTTTAACTGTAACCTAAGCTCCATAATAACCCTTGGATGAGTACCATCTGGGCCTGGTGATTTATTAATATTCACGTTACCTAGTCTATCCAGAACTACTTCCTCACTTAAACAAGCATCAAGCCAAGAGTCATTACTTTCGCTGTCATTATGCAGTAATGTCACTGGCTGATCCTCCCTGGTAAATACTGATGGAAAAAAATTGTTCAATATTTCCACTTTTAATTTGTCATTATTTATCAAAGCTCCCAATTGATCTTTTAAAGGGCCTACGTTCTCCTTGTTTAACCTTTTACTGTTTATATATTTATAAAACTTTTTAGGTTTGGTTTTACTCTCTATAGCGATTTTTTTTTTCGTTTATAATTTTAGCTTCCCTTATCGCTTTTTTAAATGTTTTTATTGCATTCCTTGTAATACCGGAATGACTCCTCCCCTCCATTAGATTTAAATGTTTTGAAAGCACGCCTCTTATTAGCTATTGCTTCCTTGACCTCCTTATTATGCCACATTGGTTTTTGTTTAGTACTCCTACGTTTACTGCTGATGGGAATGAGTTTGTGAATATTGTTTTCAAGCAACCCTTTAAAAGCCTCCCACATTTCCGATGTGTCTTTGCCTTGAAACAAAGCTTCCCAGTCAATGTCGTTTAGTGCCTGTCTCAGCATATTGAAGTTAGCTTTTCTAAAGTTAAATGTTTTAGTTGCTCCTTTATAGCTATGTTTCTTGAAACTGATGTTGAATGTGTTCATGTAGTGATCACTGTTTCCCAGGGTCTCCCCAACTTTAGTGTTTGATATAATGTCCACATTATTGGTAATTTTCATTCTCAATTCGTTTTTATATACCTACGAAGTGTTTTTGTCTCTTTTGTAGTTTGTCCTTTATAAAAGAAAAAAATAAAACAAAAGAATTTGCATAATCTGGATATTGAATTCAATTAGCCATGGTAAATTACCGTGGCTAATTGATTTCCCAGGCGTTATTCAATTGTCCCCTATATTTAACACTATCAGGGATTATTTTTTACCTGTCCAAAGACAGGCGAAGCAAAATCCATGGTAAGTGCCTTTTTATCACGGACGCATTCCTATAAATACATGGATCCGGGAAATTGTTCCAGATCCTACGTGTTTTTCCCTGAAAAGTTTTTGTGCAGTAAAAATGGGGGATATTTGAATTAGCCAGAAATAAAATTGTGGTAAAGTACAGTTTTTATCGTGTGAAATACAGTATTATCAGGTAGAATTAAATTCCACCCTTAATGTTGTTCATTCAGTATTATTTTAATGTTAGAATTGATTTATACAAAACTATGGCATGCCCGGTGAGCAGTCCTTTGTGAGCAATTCTTTGTTATAATGAGTGAATTCATTCATGAAACCGTTATTAATCTCTACAAATAAAAAATGTTTCTGTGGGGTAAATTTACTAAGGTCCCGATTTTGACCGAGATGCCGTTTTTTCATCAAAGTGTCATCTCGGTAATTTACTAAGCAATAATCACGGCAGTGATGAGGGCATTCGTAATTTTTTGGAAGTCCAACAAAAAAATTACGAATGAATACACCATCGGTCAAAACGCGGCTGTTTAACTATGAATCTCGGTAATTTACTAAGAAGTGCAAAGCAAAAAAAAACCAAACACTGCCGTGAAAAATTACAACTCGTAAAAAAGTGCTTAAAAAAAACAGACCTGCTTTTTTTTACCGTGATTGTATAGGCATGCACGGATCCATGAGATCCGTGCATGTATATCAGTGGGAAGGGGTGGGAAAGTGATTATTTTCTAAAAAAAAATTGCGTGGGGTCCCCCCTCCTAAGCATAACCAGCCTCGGGCTCTTTGAGCCGATCCTGGTTGCAGAAATATGGGGGGAAAAATGACAGGGGTTCCCCCATATTTAAGCAACCAGCATCGGGCTCTGCGCCTGGTCCTGGTTCCAAAAATACGGGGGACAAAAAGAGTAGGGGTCCCCCGTATTTTTAAAACCAGCACCGGGCTCCACTAGCTGGACAGATAATGCCACAGCCGGGGGTCACTTTTATATAGTGCCCTGCGGCCGTGGCATCAAAAATCCAACTAGTCACCCAAGGCCGGGGTACCCTGGGGGAGTGGGGACCCCTTCAATCAAGGGGTCCCCCCCCAAGCCACCCAAGGGCCAGGGGTGAAGCCCGAGGCTGTCCCCCCCCATCCAATGGGCTGCGGATGGGGGGGCTGATAGCCTTTGTTGTAAATGAAAAGATATTGTTTTTAGTAGCCGTACTACAAGTCCCAGCAAGCCTCCCCCGCATGCTGGTACTTGGAGAACCACAAGTACCAGCATGCAGCGGAAAAACGGGCCTGCTGGTACCTGTAGTACTATTACTAAAAAAATACCCAAATAAACACAAGACACACACACCGTGAAAGTAAAGATTTATTACATACATCCACACAAACATACATACATACTTACCTTATGTTCACACGAGGGTCTGTCCTCTTCTCCAGTAGAATCCAAGGGGTACCTGTTGAATAAATTCTACTCACCAGATCCCGGGTCCCAGGGTCCTCGGGGCAACCATTTGTAATCCAGGTACTTGAATAAAATAACAAAACGGAGAGCCGAGCCACGAACTGAAAGGGGCCCCATGTTTTCACATGGGACTCCTTTCCCCGAATGCCAGAAACCCACTCTGACTGATGTCAAAGTGGGTTTCTTCAGCCAATCAGGGAGCGCTACGTTGTAGTACCCTCCTGATCGGCTGTGTGCTCCTGTACTGTCTGACAGGCGGCACACGGCAGTGTTACAATGTAGCGCCTATGCGCTCCATTGTAACCAATGGTGGGAACTTTCTGCTCAGCGGTGACGTCACTTTAGGTCAACCGCAGGGCAGAAAGTTCCCACCATTGGTTACAATGGAGCGAATAGGCGCTACATTGTAACACTGCCGTGTGCCGCCTGTCACTCAGTACAGGAGCACACAGCCGATCAGGAGGGTGCTACAACGTAGCGCTCCCTGATTGGCTGAAGAAACCCACTTAGACATCAGTCAGAGTGGGTTTCTGGCATTCGGGGAAAGGAGTCCCATGTGAAAACATGGGGCCCCTTTCAGTTCGTGGCTCGGCTCTCCGTTTTGTTATTTTATTCAAGTACCTGGATTACAAATGGTTGCCCCGAGGACCCTGGGACACGGGATCTGGTGAGTAGAATTTATTCAACAGGTACCCCTTGGATTCTACTGGAGAAGAGGACAGACCCTCGTGTGAACATAAGGTAAGTATGTATGTATGTTTGTGTGGATGTATGTAATAAATCTTTACTTTCACGGTGTGTGTGTGTCTTGTGTTTATTTGGGTATTTTTTTAGTAATAGTACTACAGGTACCAGCGGGCCCGTTTTTCTGCCGCATGCTGGTACTTGTGGTTCTCCAAGTACCAGCATGCGGGGGTGGCTTGCTGGGACTTGTAGTACTGCTACTAAAAACAATATCTTTTCATTTACAACAAAGGCTATCAGCCCCCCCATCCGCAGCCCATTGGATGGGGGGGGGACAGCCTCGGGCTTCACCCCTGGCCCTTGGGTGGCTGGGGGGGGACCCCTTGATTGAAGGGGTCCCCACTCCCCCAGGGTACCCCGGCCAGGGGTGACTAGTTGGATATTTGATGCCACGGCCGCAGGGCACTATATAAAAGTGACCCCCGGCTGTGGCATTATCTGTCCAGCTAGTGGAGCCCGGTGCTGGTTTTAAAAATACGGGGGACCCCTACTCTTTTTGTCCCCCGTATTTTTGGAACCAGGACCAGGCGCAGAGCCCGATGCTGGTTGCTTAAATATGGGGGAACCCCTGTCAATTTTTTCACCATATTTCTGCAACCAGGATCGGCTCAAAGAGCCCGAGGCTGGTTATGCTTAGGAGGGGGGACCCCACGCAATTTTTTTTTTGGATTTTACAGTGTTTAATTTAAAAAAAAAAAAAAAAAAATGAACCCAAGCACGGATCACACAGATCCGGCCGAGATTCATTGTAAAAAAGTCGGCAGTGTTTTGCTAATCACTGCCGTAAAAAATAGAAAAAAAAAACGAATGACATCGACATCGGAAAACCCGAAAAGGCTAAATACGGCAGCTTAGTAAATTAGACGTAATCAATTCAAAAAGTTGCAATTTTACACTGTCGATGTCATTCGTGATTGAACTTTGACCTGAAACGGGAAAATACGAATCTTAGTAAATTTACCCCTGTGATGGTAAATCATTTTATTTAAAAATTGACTTTTTGACTTGTTCTTATATCTGTAATTGATCAATTTTGATAGGGCTTGTTCCAAACCTGTGTTTGTTCCAGCTCTCAGGAAGTTTCATATTGTGGGTCAGTCTTAGGTTACTGGGGCAGCTGTGAGGCAGCTTGTTCGTGTGACACCCAAGACCTTCTGTCCAAAAACCCATAAAGCCTGAGCACGCTGATGCAGTTTGCTCAGGAAGAATGGGCCAAACGACCTGGTGACAGGTATACAAGTCTTATTGAGAGCTACAGAAATTGCAGCTATTGCCTCTAAAGGTTTTCTTCTATAAAACTCTTTTATTGACACACTGGCCCTCATTCAGGTGCTGTCGCAGTAATGACGCATCAGCGATCTTTTTTAGTGACAGAGCTGCAAGGCATCACAATTGTTGCAAAGTAGCTCACCAAAGCCATCGCAACTGCATACTCTATCGCAACTGCCACACAGATGGCGGAGCTTCAATGCTGGCAGCATGTTTTATGTGTATTAGATTGCAGTTGCATGCCGAGACGCCACGATGCACCTGCATTTTTACAGACACTCCCTGTTACCTCCCAAATGGCCTCTTCCTGTCAATCACTCTGCAACTGATTCCTCACTGCGAGCAGCATCAAGGGACCTTGGCGAGTGTGCACTACGGCTGTAACGCATGTGAAGTCTATCGATAACCACTCATTTGCAACACTATCAAAGTTGTGGCCGCATCTGAATAAGGCTCACTCTTTACAACTATTAATAGTTTGTATGATATCTTTTGTTGTTTATAATCATTTTGATGCGGTTTGGCATGCCACAGTACTCATGAGTTTCACAGGTTCCCTTGATGTCTTTATCCCTATGCCATATTCGGATAAGTTCTTCTTTGAGGCCAGTCTTGGTAGTGATCATCTTCCATAAGGGGGTACCCACAAGAAACAGGAATCGTGTTCTAGAGGTCGGGGTGCTTGTGGTACGGGCTTCCGCCGCTAGGTGAATGTTTGTGGAACCCTTCTGAGCCAGTATCCATGCTGACATTGTATTTGACTGCAGTGATCTTTTTTTTCCAAAGACTTATTCACTCTTTCACCTATTTTTGTGTTAGCTGATTCATACGAACAACGTGCTGCTGTGAAGTTTTGTTTCCTTTTGGGGAAAAATGCGGCAGAAACGGTTGTAATGCTACAAACAGCAGCAACAATTTGCAGCAAAATTAATTCCTCGTATTGTCACCGCTGACCAGAGAGACAATTACCTGGCTGCGTGCCGTACTTTGAATTCACACTGATTTTTTCCCCCAAAATCATAACAAGAGATGAATCCTAGTTCTACGGTTACAATCCAGAAATAAAACAGCAATCAACACAAATCTTCAGAGCAGCACGTTGTTCGTATTTGTGATACTGGCTTAGAAGGGTTCCGCAAACATTCCCCTTGCGGCGGAAGCCCGTACTACAAGTGCCACACCCTCTGGAACATGATTCCTGTTTCATTTGGGTAACCCCTCATATTAACTATACACAGAAGAATGTATGTGCTCTGCTATAAGTCTATGGAAATAATATATGATGTGCACCCACTTGTTGTATAGTGTTGAAGTACACTGTGTTAGGTGGACATGGGAAATTGTATGTTGATCTTAGGAGTGTGAAATATTATATGACAAAGTACTTAATTATATGGAAAAACCTTTACTAATTGAATAATAATTAAAATACAACATTCAATGCACAATGTACATGCAGATATAAAAGCAAATATTTTCGGAAATTAGTAATATAAATGTGGTAGTTGCAGGTACAGTAGCAATGTTCATTAGCATATGTAAAATCAATGAAATCACAGTCCCAAAATGGCTCAGGTAGGTAGTATAGCCTGCGTCCCACATCTCTATGTACCTACTTCTTACCCGCTGGTGGTCTAGCAGTCCCTGATAAAGGCCAGCGGACCACTACGTGTTGGAGACAATTTACCTAACATCACCAAAATCAAAGGAGAAGACACAGATAGCCATCTAGTTAGAGCAAAGAACCCAAAGTATTGCAAGACTTGGACTCACAGATGTCTCATAGACATTGGGTGGTTCACTGCGTACACTGGAATAAGGACGCCAGGAGCAGGGCAGTAACCGAGGTTAGTAAAGCAAGCACCCACCAGCACTCCCAGTTAACTAAATGAGACTGGGGACCAAAGGAGGAGGAACAGAGGCTGCTAGACCTCCACAAAATTAAAAATTACTTTGATGAAACTCTTCCAAAGCGCTGGATTGGCTGTGCAAGACACAGCAACACGTCTCTCCTACACTGACCACTACGAAGTCCCAATGTATCAACCTGTGACTTTTTTTATGGGAATATGTGAAGGAAAAGGTCTCATCCCTCCCTTTCCTGTTAATCTAGATAACAACATATCACAACAGCTATTGCTGAAGTTGACATGTTAACACGTTTGCCAATAATTCAACTACCGTGTTGATATCTTTCATGTTTCCCAATGTATGCACATCAAACATTTGCTGTAATAAGCTTTGATGGATTTTCCATAAAACGATGTATTGGGAGTTGTTATCATAAATAGTAATTATTTTATTAATTGTCAAAACTGTCTTTCTTTTTCATCCACTAGGGGTCACTGGAGTACTCTTGGGATATGGACGGCGTAGCAGAAACAAAGGCACTGAATATTTAAATTTAGAACTCTCCACCCCTCCATATCCCAGAGTACCTCAGTGTACGACCTCAGTGTTTTTTCTGTGCTCAAAGCACTAACATCGGCTTGTGGGAGTTCCCACACTTTGTGGAAGATTTATTAATTTTTCATTTTTACTTTTTATTTTTTACTTTTTTCAAAAGCACATCCCTTCCCAGTTTCAGGAAAAACATGGGTCAGGGATAGTGCCGCTGCACGGGCAGCGCATGGCGTGTCGGTCCTCACAAAGAGCACCCTCACAGCCACAGGCAGCCCACTGCTCCTGCAACAGCTGGACGGAGCTTATACATAGAAGCCCCGTCGCAGCCATGACTGGATGACTGAAGAGCTGGACGGAGCTTACACATAGAAGCCCCGTCGCAGCCATGACTGGAGAGCTGGACGGAGCTTACACATAAGAAGCCCCGTCGCAGCCATGACTAAGATCACTGGAGAGCTGGACGGAGCTTACACATAAGAAGCCCCGTCGCAGCCATGATCAGGGATACAAGCAAGGTAGGCTGGGGAACGGGGCGGTCAGCGCAGGCTGCCGCCCCGCTATGTTGGTTTTAATATGCCGCTTCCGCCGCTCATCCGCCCGCCACAGCCCCAGCCGCTACGTCTGCAAGCTCCATACAGCGCTACGTCCGCCCGTCCCAGCCGCTCCGTCCGGCCGCCCAGCGCCATACGGCCGCAGACGCTCCCTCAGTTCTCAGCACTAAGACGGTGATAACCGGGCCGCCGCTCCGTCCGGCCGCCCAGCACCATCCACCCGCAGATCAGTGCCAGCGCTAAGAGGCTGCAAGAAGGCCTCACTGCAAGTCTTCCCGGGCTTCCCGCAGAGACACAGCGTTACAGGGGGGAAGAGGGGCGGTGGAATCTGGCGGATCACAGCGGCAAGGGTATGTAAAATACCTATATGAACAGCAGCACAGTGTATATGCAGCTATATATATGTAACAGGTATTTATAATGTATTGTAACCTGTCCTGTGAGTTCACTGTATAATAGGCTATTGAGCCTATATTACTGTCTGTGATTATCACTGTATAATAGGCTATTGAGCCTATATTAATGTTTGTGATTATCACTGTATAATAGGCTATTGAGCCTATATTAATGTTTGTGATCATCACTGTATAATAGGTTATTCAGCCTATATATTAATGTCTGTTATTATCACTGTATAATAGGCTAGTGAGCCTATATTATTGCTGTATAATAGGCTATTGAGCCTATATTAATGTCTGTAATTATATTCATAGAGCATGTGTTGTACACTGCCTGTGATTATCACTGTATAATAGGCTATATTAACACGGAAACAATTGTAACTTGTTCTGTGATTATCAGGGTCAGCATGGCAAAGGGGCCATTTTAACCATGCTTCCTGTTGTTTTCCAGTTTGTAATTCTGGAACATTCCTGCCCTACATCTCTAAGCCACCAGAGGCGCAGGGGTGTTAGTGGGAATTTGGTTCGGGTTTTCACATAAGCTGCCCATGTGAACTGCTTTTCACATAAAGAATACTCTGGTTTGTCTTCAGATCGAATAAATCTTTCGCCTTTTACTAAAGATTTCCGTGGAGAGGAACAACCATGAGTTTCATATAATTTTTTGATGCCTGCCTACGGCTGGGCTTAATATGCTTTTCAGCAATAAAAATATATATATGACACATAATAACTTCAATAAGTCGTGCAAGTGTCTGTCCGTTGCCTATTGTGGTGTCTGTCTGCATAGTGAGTAAGGCTCTAGCGCAGACTAAAAATAATTTTAAAGATCCTATGTTAAGCATTGGCAATACAAATTAAAGGAGCGGTAACATCGGAGTCTCGGAAGTTACTCTGCCAGCTCTAACGAAGGACAGTCTTTCCAAAGGGCCAATTTCCCTTTGGGTACCAGGGTGTTTATTTAACTGGTCTTATAATTTAATGCACGATTCTATGTCAAATCTCACAGCGATAACTACGAGTGAGAAGGGTACATTAGACCAGCACTCAGATAGTGCGGGGTTTTTGACAACCATACATTGCTAAAACCCAGTGAGTCAATGTCTCCATTTTTACAGAGACTGAGTAGACTCTAACCACTATTTAATCGTTTCCACATCTAAATGACGCGATCCGCCATTGGTGAATTCGTCTGTGTCAAACATTATAAAGACCCAATATACATTATAAAGACCCAATATACATTTGGGTCACTAGACTATGTATGGAAACAATGACGATCACTGTTAATGAGAAGCTGCAGAGTATATCTGTAAAGCTTCTGCTAACGCCGGTTACTTCGATTCTCACTTTTCATCGTCGCTAGTTTCAGCACGACAAGGCCAGAGCTTGTTTGGTCCTAAATTTGATATTCAGCCATTACCGCATCCAGTATCAAAATGGAAATACTTGTGCCGGCGTTTAATCCCTTTAGACTTCAGTTTTTTCAAGGCGGTGGTACAAAAACAGTCACGCCTTGTAACGACAGGACGCTACAGTCAACAAGCCAGTGGCTTGACGACCTATTAGGCCATCTCCATTTTCCAATTGTGGAAGCGCGTCTTTACACGTTACATTTGCGGGGTTTCCAGACATCAACTCATGGATGTCTCCGCTATTTACAGATTAAAGGACAAGACTGCCTCTGTCGAACGGTTTGGCAGGTTGCCATTTAGTCTCTGCTGGTTTCAGCTGTTTTTATTTCCAGGCATAGTACACCAACAGAGTCAGGGTTACTTATTCCCCTCTGTTTGGGGTAACAAAATCAGACAGCTCCGTCGCAGTCTCAATCAGCAAGTCACTTACTGCAGTTTGAAAATGGATTTTCTGCGGTTAGTATTTGCATATTTGGAGCCACAAAATTGCATAATTGCACTTGATCTTCACAATGCGTATTTACCCATTCCGGTTTGGTCATCACAGGTTCTAGCGTTTGCAAAACGCCACAACCATTAACCATTTCAGGTTCTACCATTTGGCTTCTTGTCAACGCCTCGGGTATTTACCAAAGTGATGTTGGTGAGGATAGCTCATCTCAGAGCCCTGCCAGTGACAATCGTTCCATACTTAGACGATCTGCTCATAAGAACTCTGTCTCAACAGAGTTCCTCTTACTTGCGCTACTAATGTATACTACGGTGGCAGGTCAAGTTCAAAAACAATCGCATCTAATTCCGTCTGAACGACGTCAATTCCTAGGTAAGATTATAAATACGGTAAATCACAGACATTTACCTACTACACCAGCAAGAACAAATATACCATCTAGTAATTAGTGCAAAAGCCACGCACACTAGCGGTACATTGGTGTATTTGCCTGTTAGGAATAATGATGTGTTTTCAAAGCGCTTTAGTTCGCCGGGCTTCACTCGCGTTTCCCACAGGGGGGCGAGGGTGTATATACTCTGGACGAGAGTCTCAGAGGTTCAGGAGTTGTAGTTAAAAAAGGTCAGCGACAGGGGTTCTAAAGCGGATCACGACAGATTGCTGTCGATAAATGTCCTGGAACTCCGTGCAATTTACAATGCACTACATGCTTCGCTTTCAGTCTGACCAAGTGCAGTCAGACAACGCAAAGGGAGTTGCATACACAACAACAGGGAGGACCAAGAAGCCGCATGGCAATGCGGCAGGTAGCTCGAATCCTCAATTGCCCAGAACACCATTATGTGATGTTGTCGACGGGGTTCATTCCGCTAGTGGACATCTGTTAGACAGATGATCTCACCCGTCGGGATTTATATCCTTAAAACTGGGCATTAAATCCAGAGGTGTTTCATATGTGAATACACAGGTGGGGTTACCATCAGGTATACATGAGGGCATCTCGCCACAATTACAAACGCTCAGTATGTGTACAGAACGACAGATCACAAGGGCAGTGGCGGTGGAGGTTCTCACATTTGTGTGGTCATACATCCTCGTGTATCTGGCTCCACCATTTTCCGCTGCTCTCTCCGTTGCTAAAACGGATCATAAGACAGTTCGTCACAGTCATACTAGTGATATCTCATGGGTTTCGGAGAGCTTGCTTCTCGAATCTCCAAGGAATACTTGCACACGATCTTGGCCCGCTCATAATACGTCCAACCTGTTACAACAGGGACCGTTCTTTTACCCCTATTTACCTATGTACCGCGGCTGCGGTTGACGGGGTGGGGGTTCAGACCGCCCTCTTAAGAAAAGAAATAGGGCATTACAGTATCGGTTATACCAACCATGTTACGAGCTAGGAAGCCGCTTACGGCAGCTCATTATTACAAAATTTGGTGTGCCTATATAGGTGGGTGTGAAGCTCGGAAGTTTCCGACATCATCTTTCAAGTTACCCGTATTCTGTTATTTTACAGACGGGGTGAGATGGAGAACTGAGTTTATCTGCACTGAGGGTGCAGGTATCTGTGTGGTCAAGTTATTTTCAAAGACGTTTGACTCTATTGCGTCGGTACACACCTTTTCTACAAGGTGTCATCAAAGTGCAGCCTCCATTTATCCCACCTACAGCGCCATGCGACTTGAGGCTGGGTTCAGATTTCTTACACTTTTCATAATTTGAACCCTTACAACAAATGGGGATTAAGTTTCTCACTTGGAAAACGTTTTCTTCTAGCCTTAGCTTCGGCAAGGGTTTTGTTTTCATATTTGGGTGCCTTGTATTCCAAGCCACCGTATTTGAGTTTTCTCATGTCAAAGCAGAACTTCGGACGAATTCCGATTTCTTATTCTTCACATCAATAAACCAATAGTGGTTCCTGTGTTGACAGCACATTCTAGAATTCTGAATGTGGTACACGCATTACGCGTCTATATGTCCCGAACGTCTACAGTACGTAATACGGATACGTTGTTTGTTCTCTATAATGCGGCCAACTGGGGTTAGCCAGTTTTCTCAGCAGACATTATCCAGTTGGATCAAAATGACTACAAGTCAGGCTTACTTGAAGGCTAAGTTACAGTCGCCTTCGTCAGTAATAGCTCATTCCACAGGTTCTGTGGGAATGTCAGGACCAGCTGGTCGTGGAGCGTCTACGACGCGGCTACATAGCCTTCAGTGCACACGTTTGTGCGCGTTTACACGTTATTAAACGGTTGCGGCATCAGCATCTAGCTTTGGCTGCCTACTGTTACAAGTGTCAAACAGCTCTCCCGCCCACAAGGGAAGCTTTGGTACGTCCCAAGAGTACTCCAGTGACCCCTAGTGGATGAAAAAGAAAATAGGATTTTGGTACTTACCAGGTAAATCCTTTTCTTTGAATCCATAGGGGGCACTGGACGCCCACCCAGAGCAGTTTTACCTGGGTTGTGTTAAGCTCACAGGAGCTTAGGGTAACACATTTTACCTGGTTTGTATTAAGCTCAAAGGAGCTTATGGTAACACATTTTCACCGATTGGTTCAAATTATAAAGGTCTATCGGTTATGGTGTCAACTGTTTAGTTGACAGTAACGTTATGGGTCAACTTTGTTGTTGTCCGTTATGTTATAGGAATTCTCCATTGTCAACCTCTCTATAGTAGTTCGCTCAGTAAAAACACTGAGGTCGTACACTGAGGTACTCTGGGATATGGAGGGGTGGAGAGTTCTAAATTTAAATATTCAGTGCCTTTGTTTCTGCTACGCCGTCCATATCCCAAGAGTACTCCAGTGCCCCCTATGGATTCAAAGAAAAGGATTTACCTGGTAAGTACCAAAATCCTATTATTTCTATTGTAATCATTGCGTACATGTATGTAGAGATGTGTCCTGTAACATCTTTGCTACCAATAGTTTCACTGTTGTATATTGTTAATAGTGGGAGCATGCATACGTACGTCCCCACTCCTGCCGCTTCTTCCCTGATGCATACCTGCGGGTAGCAGAAGCACAAGCTCCTGCTATGGTCTCTAATAACTTTGCTGGCTTCTTACATTAGCAGGAAGCAGAAGCATTGCTTCCTGCCAATTGTCCTGCCTCCCTGCTGCTCGATTCCCGCTATGGTAGTACACTCCCACTCCAGTACGCTATGCTGCGATTCATCATGGGAAAAGATCTATAAGGACACATCTGTGTGCAGGGGGTGCAAACTGACTGAACCAGGAGGGGAGGTGGTATTTGGAATCCTCCTTTCAACATGGCTCCATCAGCGTGGGTCAAGGCCGGCATTCTCTTTCCAGCCGGGGTGGCTCCGAGCTGCCCTGTGGTGCAGCTAACAGGTCGCGCTGTGCTAATGTACATGCAGTGGGATTTTGGGCACATCAGTGGGACAGTCATTTTGCCAGGGATGGTGAGTGCCGGTGCCGGGCGGCAGGGGATGTCACTGTGCTGGGAGAGTGCCATAGCTGGGCAGCAGGGGAGAACACTGTGTATGTATATACATACGTATGTATGTACATAAATAGTGGGGAGTTAAGTGAAGTGGTGCCACCTCCTTGCGTAGATGGGCACCTCTAAACACACAGCAGCCAGGAAAACAGCACACCAATCAAGGGTTTTCAGGCAATCTAGCTGTGGCTAGTTTTATTTTGCAGTACATAAAGCAAAAAATAAAAGTAAATCCTAGCCCATCTGTGCACTAACTAAACATAATAGATTCCTTCTTTCAGTGGTCAGACCTAAGGCCCCTAACACAAACACAGACATATGCATAGTACTTAGAGTCACTAAATCACAGTGTCTGATAACAGACACAGCTTTTATCAGCCTCTTACATGTGCATGTACTAATTAACCTTTTCTCAGACTAAAGATCTAAAGACCCGAAATGTACCTTGTGGATGGAGCCCTCCCTTCTTTCTCACCTCCACACCCCAGTAACCCTTACCAGCATTTAAAAAAGTCCAAAAGCTCACAGTAGAGCAACCACAAACCTCTTCCTGGGGTTTTAAAACATAAAAACCAGAAGTGCTTCTATCACAATATCTATCTATCTATCTATCTATCTATCTATCTATCTATCTATCTATCTATCTATCTATACAATAACTCTGTTCATGTACCCATTATAATTTTTGGATCACATACCGAATTGGGGGGAAAAAAATATATATATACAGCTTTCTCTCCCTCTCTCATCATCATATGCAGCTCATACTTATAGTAATCTGTCATTGATGACCCAATGTATACGTATTCCTCCAGCTTCATTCTTTCACTCCGGCCACCACGTTCCACAGTTCCTCTTACACCATCACAGGCTTCTATCCTCCAATCCCTTGGCATTTTAAAAAGAAAACACAGGCGCATTCGTGGGAAGCGAGCAGGCTGTAAACTTATTTTCCCCGGTAACCACCTAAGTCTTTTGCCCACCTGCTCACCCCCAGCTTCAAAGAACAATCAAATAGAAGTGATACCCAAAAGACGGCCCTGTGCTTGGAAGAATAGAACTGTCAATTCTCGCTTGGTAACCCCCATACCCAAAGCGCCTGCACCTAACATAAAGAAAACTGAAGGCCCTCTGGTATGCCCAATCAGGTCAGTCCTTTGTAATGCCAGATCTATAAGAAACAAGACTGCAACAATTGCTGACCTTATTGAATCTGCAGATCAAGCCTGTATTACAGAGACCTGTCTAGATGAAAATGCAGCACCTATATTGGAGGCTGCAGTCCCAACAAACTACTCTATCATCCACAACCCAAGACTGGACCGCAGGGGTGGCGGGGTGGCTATCTGCTTCAAAAAAGACCTTAAACTTAGGGTCCACCCTATTGAAATTACTTGCTCATTCGAGTGCATTGCTGTCCGGAGTTCGACAGGATTAGGTTTCAG